>NC_068303.1:13003814-13348814 GCF_025860055.1 Xyrauchen texanus | reverse complement strand
ATTGAATACTGAGATCATTTTCTAGTTCAGAAGTAACTGGCACTCATTAAGATGTGTTGTCAGACAATATCATATAATTTTGCTGACCTCTATGTTTAATTCTTTTAGGAGCAGTGACTGTTAACTGCCGTACTGCAGGCAGACACGCAGACGGCTGTCTTGGCCACAGATGTCTGGTGCTTCCTGGCACGGTGAATGTACAGACACACCCATGAGCGTAAACCAATGACTGCAAATGTACAAAGCTGTTACAGAGACGCAAACATGAACAGTTCTTGAAAATGGCCCGAAAAAATGCTAAACATTTGTGAATAACATGTTTATACACTATCAGAGTTGTGTGTTTTCTCTCTCTCTTCGGGTATGGCATGGCTGAGTTGTGTTTTCATCATATTCTCCTTATTGCTAACCTGGTGAGTGGAATCAGTTTGGAATGTGACCTTCTCCAACCTCTTGTCGTTTTCTGGAAACCTGTCTGGATTGTGGGGCCACAGGGAACCCTCTTTCTCTTTTACACCCTGACTGAGCTGATAATTGGTGTCAAATGAACATGGGGGAAGAACACACCTGTCTGTCACACCACTCTTGTAGCTCTTCTCTCGTGTGCTCGGCCTTAATGTCTTTGAACCATAGTGTGGGTTAAGACCACCAGTTTGGCTATTACTGGGAAACATATTATTGATTAGAATGACACAACAATATTATATATGTGTGGATCTGATTCATTCTTGAGTCATCAGGAAAGGTGTCCAAGAAAAGCCCTGCGGTGGACCCAAACATTTTTGGACTCTTAAGACACATTTAAAAATGTGTGCATTTCATATGATTAGATGGCAAAAATTCAAACCTAATGACATCTGAAACTAAAATTCTTAGCTTTCTCAAATTTCTTTTTTTTTTTTTTAAACGTGATTTTTTTTTCTGTAAATTAAATGCCACACGTTTGTAGACTTTGTTATAATGCAATGACGTTCATATATTTTTAAAGTAATATTTCACCCAGAAATGATTATTCTCTGATCATTTACTCACCCTCCTGCCATCACAGATGTTTGACTTTGTATCTTCTGCTGAACACAAATGCAGATTTTTAGAAGAATATCACAGCTCTGTTGATCTGTATATACAATGCAAGTGAATAGTGGCCAGATCTTTAAAGGTCCAATAAGCACATAAAGGCGGGAATCCAAATAACCCTATGGGTTTAACCACTATCTTCAGAAGCTATATGATGGGTGTGAGTGATCAACATTTAAGTCTTTTTTTACTATAAATCTCCACTTACAAGCAGCCCTCCTAAGAGTTCTCTTTTGTTGTTGTTGTTGCTTTTTTTTGTGATTTGCATTCTTTGTGCATATTGCCACCTACTGGACAAGGAGCATTTTAGGGTCCAAAACTTCACAATTTTAGTTGATGTTTTAGTCTTTCATCCTCTTAGTCTGAACATTTTGTTAGAACATTCCATCAAATTTAAGGACTTTAGGACTAAAATAGTGGCTTCTGTAACCTCTATTGTCCAGATAAGGTCATGTCCTGGTGAGGGTTATTAGCTGGTCCACCTGGCCCTGCTTCTTCGATGCCTGTTTTTTCTCATGACTCCAAAACACCAGGTCAGTATCAGTTTTTTTTTTTTTTTTGCTCTTCCTTTCAGATATAGCACTATAGCATATGACTAGACCACTAACTCTGCAAAGAACATCACCTTCTCACCTTTGTACATCACCATGATTCTCAGAACATTGAGTTTGTTTTTGGTTTCCTATTATTGTTTCTATACACACAGTTCTTTTTCTGTGTTTTATCGGTTGTAAAATTGCATCTTTGATATGTGATTAAGTGTTTTTAGTGGTGTACTTGTGTCAGGTGGATTTTGTGGAGCATTTCCCTCAGTCTCAGGAGGAGAACATGTATGTGTGGCATCACACTCTGCTGAGATGTCTATGCGCAGAGGCACGTATGCGGGTGGAGGAAGTGATGCTTTCCAGGGCCTCTGGCTGCAGACTGGGAGATGTACCGAGACTGGTGAGAGAACTGGAGAAACACTGCTGCCACCAACCACAGCAAATCTTTTGGATTGCAATTTTTTTAAATGGTAAAAAAAAGCTATGATATACTATCTTTTCCACAGTTTATCATAAAGGTGGGAATCTTTATGTACCTCACGATTAAATTCGGTTTTGATTCAGAGTCTCTGTTTGATTCCAAAATGATTCTCAATGCATCAATTTTTTGATAGCAGGCAAGGAACACTAATCATTGGTGGGTGACATTGGCTTGTTGTTATTATACCCACTTATTTTTTGTTGTGTTATAAATACCGCTTCAGATACACCTTCCATGCAATTTTATCATGCATATCTGTATCTGTAATGTTTTATGCTCTGTATGATTTTTCAATAAAAACTTGAAGTTCCAATCAAGAGGTTTTTGAGAAAGAAACATGATGCATCAGTGAACACATTTTAGTCTTTAAGTCTAATCAGACTTGTGTGAAAGTTTTCTTCTCACAAGGTTCCTGTAGCATTACACAAGCAAACATAATTGCATGTCAAGCAGTTGTTGAAGGAAACGGAAAAGCTCTGATCCAGATTTAAAAGGCCCAAGGCTGTAAATGTGCTTTATACAACACCCTGACCCTGAATATATTTTGTTAAGGGGATATATCTATATTTTGATATAGACATTGAACAAAACCCTGCAGTCAGGCTTTTTTTTTTTATCATGTTTTTAACACGTAAGCATTTTTTTGTGCCCTTATCTTAAGTGCCCTTAAACCAAACTAATTTTAACTCCTTTATTTGTCTGTGATTCAGAACATGGTACTGGATTGTGTGCTGGTGGTTGTGGTGGGAGGGAGTAACCTGTAGCTTGAATGTGTGGGGTCTTCTGTGAAGATTATCTCACAGTTGTGGAGTCACATGTGTAGCAAACCAGGTGATCCTATAGTTTTACACAAACTTAAGTTTACAAATATTGAGCACTTCAATTCAAATAGATGAAGTGTTTTTGGAGATTTGTTAAGTTGATGTTTGTCTAGTTATGTTTTGTAGTGGATTTATGCTTGTTTTTCTTCCACTGTTTATCTCTGTTTACAGGTTCAGATTGATCCTCCTCTCCAGTGTACTGTGAAGTTACTCCTGTCAATATCTAATCTATAGACCCCACATGTTATCATTCAGGTGATCTAACTTGAAATTCATTGGATCATTTTCTACCTTATCCTCTGTGTATTCTTATAACCTTTCTTCGTGGTTCTCTATTATTTTCTATGTCTCTGTCTCTGCAGATTTTTGTTATGTTTTTTGGCACAATGCAGGCTCTTTCCTGTTTAGGTGGTTTGACTCTTCAGAAATGCCCAGATAACTCGCTCTTATCTGCTTTGGAGTTTCTAGCCTCCATGGGAAAATTATTTATTCCTCCCAATATTCAGGTATGAGTGGAACATGAGTAAAATGTTGGGAGTTTTTTAAGATGGAAAATTAGTCATCTGGTCTGTTTATTTTGTGTGCTTAACATATATGTGTTGTGTACATGATCACAGTGCCAAGTTTTACTCAGAATCAGTGCTCTGTTATATGGTCTCCTGACTCTTCCCATTAATCCAACATTTTCTGGAGAGAGGTCATAATTTCCACATGATGTCATTTTTTTTTTTTTTTTTAAGGAACAGGCAATTCTAAAATTATATTTCAGTAAATCAGAAGTGATAATAAGTTCAATGGGCCTCATTCACAAAATATGAGCAGATCTAATTTGTGTGTAAAGCTGGTCTGATGTAACATTTTGGATTTATTAAAGTTTTAGTATTTTCAAAACGTTAGTAGACCTACGTCCGAAAATTTGCACCTGCTCCCGACCATGTGTAAGTTGTCTGTAAGACATAGAAATATTTTGTGTTCTGTCAGACAGACTGCCATGACTACATTTTGATAGAAGTAAAATTAAATAAGTAATGAAATTAATAATTAAATGAGTGAAATTAACCTTAAAAAAATAACAAATAATAATAATAAAAAAAGCTTTTTATTTAGAAACGATTCTTTGCTGCTTATATTTATTTTTTCAAATTATAGTTTTTTTCCCCCAACTCAGAAGTTCCAGCAGAAGTTCTTGATATGGGTTTGTGTTTGATTTTTAAAAGATATATATATAAATAAATAATGCCTTCTAACCTGACTGGCTGGACTTGATAAGCTCTATTATTTAGATTTCATAATTTAGTATAATCGCGTTGACATATGTTCAGTGGTAAAACCACAAATGAACACATCGTGGGCAAAGGCGTAAACAATACAACAGGGACAAAAAGAAAAAGCCTGAACACTGTCGTATAGCTTTTAAATCATACGACCGAAACGCTCTATCAATTTCTTTGTAGATTGTTACTTTAGTAAAGGAAGTGTTTTATCCCCTTTTCTCCCAATTTGGAATGCCCAATTCCCACTACTTAGTAGGTCCTCGTGGTGGCGCGGTTACTCACCTCAATCCGGGTCGGCATAATCCGGCATTTCATCATACAGGTGAAACTCGAAAAATTAGAATATCGTGCAAAAGTTCATTAATTTCAGTAATTCAACTTAAAAGGTGAAACTAATATATTTTATAGACTCATTACAAGCAAAGTAAGATATTTCAAGCCTTTATTTGATATAATTTTGATGATTATGGCTTACAGCTTATGAAAACCCCAAATTCAGAATCTCAGAAAATTAGAATATTACATGAAATCAATAATAAAAAAGGATTTTAAATACAGAAATGTCGGCCCTCTGAAAAGTATAATCATGCATATGTACTCAGTACTTGGTTTGGGCCCCTTTTGCATTAATTACTGCCTCAATGCGGCGTGGCATGGATGCTATCAGCCTGTGGCACTGCTGAGGTGTTATGGAAGACCAAGATGCTTCAATAGCGGCCTTCAGCTCTTCTGCATTGTTTGGTCTCATGTCTCTCATCTTTCTCTTGGCAATGCCCCATAGATTCTCTATGGGGTTCAGGTCAGGCGAGTTTGCTGGCCAGTCAAGCACAGTAATACCATGGTCATTGAACCAGGTTTTGGTACTTTTGGCAGTGTGGGCAGGTGCCAAGTCCTGCTGGAAAATGAAGTCAGCATCTCCATAAAGCTTGTCTGCTGAAGGAAGCATGAAGTGCTCTAAAATGTCCCAGTAGACGGCTGCGTTGACTCTGGACTTAATAAAGCACAGTGGACCAACACCAGCCGATGACATGGCTCCCCAAACCAACACAGACTGTGGAAACTTCACACTGGACTTCAAGCATCTTGGATTGTGTGCCTCTCCATTCTTCCTCCAGACTCTGGGACCTTGGTTTCCAAATGAGATGCAAAATTTGCTCTCATCAGAAAAGAGGACTTTGGACCACTGAGCAACAGACCAGTTCTTTTTTTCTTTAGCCCAGGTAAGACGTTTGACATTTGAAGCCCATGTCCAGGACCCGTCTGTGTGTGGTGGCTCTTGATGCAGTAACTCCAGCCTCAGTCCACTCCTTGTGAAGCTCCCCACACATTTGAATGGCCTTTTCCTGACAATCCTCTCCAGGCTACGGTCATCCCTGCTGCTTGTGCACCTTTTTCTTCCACACTTTTCCCTTCCACTTAACTTTCTATTAATGTGCTTTGATACAGCACTTTGAGAACATCCAACTTCTTTTGCAATTACCTTTTGAGGCTTTCCCTCCTTGTGGAGGGTGTCAATGATGGTTTTCTGCACAACTGTCAGGTCAGCAGTCTTCCCCATGATTGTGAATTCAACTGAACCAGACAGAGAGACCATTTAAAGGCTCAGGAACCCTTTGCAGGTGTTTAGCTGATTAGAGTGTGACACTTTGAGCCTACAATACTGAACCTTTTCACAATATTCAAATTTTCTGAGATTCTGAATTTGGGGTTTTCATATGCTGTAAACCATAATCATCAAAATTATATCAAATAAAGGCTTGAAATATCTTACTTTGCTTGTAATGAGTCTATATAATATATTAGTTTCACCTTTTAAGTTGAATTACTGAAATTAATGAACTTTTGCACGATATTCTAATTTTTCGAGTTTCACCTGTATGGCTCATTGTGTATGACACCACAGAGACTCTTCGCAATCCACGCACAATTTACCAGATGCCCCATTGAGAGCGAGAACCACTTATCGCGACCATGAGTAGGTTAACCCATGTGACTCTACCCTCTTGAGTTTGGCTGGAGTCAAACTCAAACTCGTGACTCCTGGGGTAGAAGTCAGCGTCAATACTTGCTGTGCTACCCAGGCCCCTCGAAAATTACTCTTAATTCTTTCTTATTTTTATGAAATTTTCATGGATGAGGCCTTATGAAACACCTGAAAATGAAACAAACATTGATCTAATCAAACAAGGGTCTAACTCAGAAATTCTGAATAAGGGTTCATTTACATTTGAACATGTAGGTACAAGGTGGAAAAATTGGTGTACCCTGTTATGTAAATTAAAGTGATAATTTCTTTTAACCAGGTCTCTATGAAATTTTGATTTGGTAAAATTCTCAATTGTTCAGTCTATTTAAAAAAAAAATTGATGTTTTTTGTTTGTAGGATCAAGGTTAATGTTTTAATCCAGCTCACATGTCTCTTTTGTATCTTCAAGACAACCAACTATTAGGAAGTAATTTCCCAAACCTTGACATCAGAGGCGGCCAAAACCAAAGAGGTAAACTTCCTCAGCAAGGTAGGAAATAAGATGTATGAGATGCATTCTTCTGATTTAAATAGTACATTAAGAATAATTTTGTCTTATTGTCATGTTTGTTGTGTATATAAATGAATGCATTATTCTCTACAGCCAGTCTCACAGCATGAATCTGGGGACGGGAGGAATATAATAGAAAATACTATGAATGACTGGACAGAGTCAGCTCACCTCTACACACACCTGTTGCTGAGGTGAGTAACCTCAAGTAAAAAGAAGTCATTTTGGCCAGAGAAATCAGAAAAGTCTGTGGAACTAATTTTTAGTAATTCTATGATTGGCTTTTCTTTTCCTGTGCCAGCCATGTCTGAAAAGGGCAAGGCAGTAGACCAAAGCAGAAGAGGAGTACGAGCAGCACCTCCAGATATCTGAAAGTACCTTGAAAGCCCAGCAGTCAATAGAAAGGTCTGTTTCCTCCTCAGTGGGTCATGGCCAGACTTCAAGCTGCAGAATCTGATAACTCAAATAAACACAACCTCAGCACTACCTCCTGGATACTTTTAGCATACTACCTTGTTTTGTTCATTTAACAAAATGTAAGACATTTGTTTTTAAGTTTATATGGAAATGGGTCACTTTTAAAGACCATGTAATTGTTTATTAAACTTTGAAATTACAAGCCCATATGCCACTTGCATAATTAGTGTTCTTTAGATTTAACAGGTTCAAATGCTATTTTTGTGTTTTTGGCTGTTAGTATTAATATTTGGGAACCTATCCACGGGACTTTCTTCTAATTAGGCCACCATCTCATTATGCTAATAAGACCAATCATAATTTAGTATAGAAATAAATGCAAGAAAGATGTCCAGTCAAAATTCAGTTTACAAATATTACCATGATGTTGGTAAGATTTTGAATGCTGAACATTGACAATTCAATGTCCTCCCCTTCAACCACATGTAATGCCAATTTTCACAGTCTAATTGATTAAAGTCCCTTTTTTCTTGTTGAATGTCACATTACTCTGATAAGCCACATTACAGAAGTAAAATGGTTTGGGAATGCCATTTAATGTGGACTGAAAAGTGTAAATAACAAAATTAGCACCAAAACAAAAAGAAAGAAATAAGTGCAAAAAGTTTGAATGGAATGTTTGATTTAATCTTGACACATTAAGCCTACGGACTCAAAGTCGGTCTCAAATACCATACAATCTTTATTTTAGCAGCTGCTGATACAAATAAATTATGGCAGGCTCTCATCCAAATCTAGTGAACACAAGTTAGAGTCTATATATTTATTCTCATTTAACAAAAACTGGGTGGAAATAGAATCATGTAGCCCACCTGTGCAAAAGGATTCCTAATAGGATTTGGCATGTTTAAGTCCACCATGCTATCTTGAAACAACTAAATGGCAACTTGGTTGTCAACAGTAGCTGAACCATTTTTATGGCAACAGTGACTTGATTATCATATTGCATGGGGACTGAAAATAAACACTACCCTCTAAAAATGTAGTGCTTAAAATTACAAAAATTTGTACATCTTAATTACATGATGGAATATGTAACAGTGTATTTTGTATGGATTATTCTAGGCATTTTCTCATATAGCTTTCTGTATAGGAACAAACTGATCACCAGCTGCTCTCATCTTCCCAGTTGAGGTCATCATCATCCCAACCTTTTGCTTCAGTCTGTGAAAAACAAAACAATTGTTCAGCTAATCCTTCAGTTAAACCATTATTCAGCATAAAAATGAGTACATATGTTGGTAATAGTAATGAGTCATTCTTTCAATAATACGGATTCCCAAAACCTTTTGTCCAATGAAGACAAAAAGTAATTCAGCAGATTGCACGCACAAACAACTATTTCTGGCCAATTCAATAATTTAGAGCGGAGCATAAATGGTCTGCACTTACAGGTGAAACTCGAAAAATTAGAATATCGTGCAAAAGTTCATTAATTTCAGTAATTCAACTTAAAAGGTGAAACTAATATATTATATAGACTCATTACAAGCAAAGTAAGATATTTCAAGCCTTTATTTGATATAATTTTGATGATTATGGCTTACAGCTTATGAAAACCCCAAATTCAGAATCTCAGAATATTAGAATATTACATGAAATCAATAAAAAAAAGGATTTTAAATACAGAAATGTCGGCCCTCTGAAAAGTATAATCATGCATATGTACTCAGTACTTGGTTTGGGCCCCTTTTGCATTAATTACTGCCTCAATGCGGCGTGGCATGGATGCTATCAGCCTGTGGCACTGCTGAGGTGTTATGGAAGACCAAGATGCTTCAATAGCGGCCTTCAGCTCTTCTGCATTGTTTGGTCTCATGTCTCTCATCTTTCTCTTAGTAATGCCCCATAGATTCTCTATGGGGTTCAGGTCAGGCGAGTTTGCTGGCCAACCAAGCACAGTAATACCATGGTCATTGAACCAGGTTTTGGTACTTTTGGCAGTGTGGGCAGGTGCCAAGTCCTGCTGGAAAATGAAGTCAGCATCTCCATAAAGCTTGTCTGCTGAAGGAAGCATGAAGTGCTCTAAAATGTCCCGGTAGACGGCTGCGTTGACTCTGGACTTAATAAAGCACAGTGGACCAACACCAGCTGATGACATGGCTCCCCAAACCAACACAGACTGTGGAAACTTCACACTGGACTTCAAGCATCTTGGATTGTGTGCCTCTCCATTCTTCCTCCAGACTCTGGGACCTTGGTTTCCAAATGAGATGCAAAATTTGCTCTCATCAGAAAAGAGGACTTTGGACCACTGAGCAACAGACCAGTTCTTTTTTCTTTAGCCCAGGTAAGACGTTTGACATTTGAAGCCCATGTCCAGGACCCGTCTGTGTGTGGTGGCTCTTGATGCAGTAACTCCAGCCTCAGTCCACTCCTTGTGAAGCTCCCCACACATTTGAATGGCCTTTTCCTGACAATCCTCTCCAGGCTACGGTCATCCCTGCTGCTTGTGCACCTTTTTCTTCCACACTTTTCCCTTCCACTTAACTTTCTATTAATGTGCTTTGATACAGCACTTTGAGAACATCCAACTTCTTTTGCAATTACCTTTTGAGGCTTTCCCTCCTTGTGGAGGGTGTCAATGATGGTTTTCTGCACAACTGTCAGGTCAGCAGTCTTCCCCATGATTGTGAATTCAACTGAACCAGACTGAGAGACCATTTAAAGGCTCAGGAACCCTTTGCAGGTGTTTAGCTGATTAGAGTGTGACACTTTGAGCCTACAATACTGAACCTTTTCACAATATTCTAATTTTCTGAGATTCTGAATTTGGGGTTTTCATAAGCTGTAAGCCATAATCATCAAAATTATATCAAATAAAGGCTTGAAATATCTTACTTTGCTTGTAATGAGTCTATATAATATATTAGTTTCACCTTTTAAGTTGAATTACTGAAATTAATGAACTTTTGCACGATATTCTAATTTTTCGAGTTTCACCTGTATATAACGCTTATTTAACCTTAGCGGTTTTCAAAGCACTTTACACTGTGAACTCATTCACACACCAATGACGGCAGAGCTGCCATGAAAGGCGCTAGCTTGCCATTGGGAGCAACTTGGGGTTCAGTGTCTTGCCCAAGGACACTTCGGCATGTGGAGTCGTGTGGGCTGGGAATCAAACCACCAACCCTGCGATTAGTGGCCAACCCGCTCTACCACCTGAGCCACAGCTGCCCCATGCATAACTATTTATGCTCAATTTCATTTCAGAAATTTACATTACATTTTAAGGTTATTCATTTTTTTTAAATACCCTGATACTGTACGTCCAGGATTTCCATGACCATGGCGACCCTGAATATTTTTTAAGATAATCCTTCAGTTTTGCTCTGCAGACCAAATGAGTAGTGAAACAGACAATCAAACTAACCTCAGTCATATCAGCTGCAGCAAACTTGGCAGATAGACTCAGAGTGTCTATCGATGGGTCTGGTGTGAAGTGTCCCAGTGGTCTATCCATGATGCGTTCACTGACTGAGCTTTCCACAGGGAGCAGAATAGATGAGAAAGACATTTTTATATCTGGGACCATGTCAGCAAAGAAGTCTAGCTCTGGATCTTGCTCTGGTTTCTTTTTCACTACAATGGTGAACTCCTCCCCAAGACCACCAGCTCCACTGCTTTGGATTGTGTTTTTTGGCTCGGGCTCTGATGCTAAGCTAAGGGTGTCAGTTGCCTGGTTCCAACCTGTGTCCCATGAGGTATGGTTATTTTCTGGAGCACTTTTCACACTAGAGTTCAGTTTCAATGCTTTAGTTTGTCTTTGAGGTCCTGTGCTAGGTTCAGACAAAGATAATGCAGTGGTTTGTGTTGATGTCTTTGGTACAGGATTGGTGGGCGATTGGTCTGAGATCACTTCTGAGTCCTCGAAATCATCCCAGGGTTCCTCGCTCTCATCTCCATTGGCAGCTTGTATTGCAGCGTTGCTCTGCCCTGGGATGTCTGTGGTCTGAATGCTGATCTGGACTGATTGACTTCTATCTTTCTCCAACTCTTCAGTGTCACTCCAGTTAGGCCAGTCTTCATCGGGTCTTACCGCTCTGTTGGTCTTTGTACTGTCACCAGCCTGCTTGTCCAAACTAAAGCCATTCAGTGGAAATGTCCTGCCAAGGACTGGGGAGAGTACTTGATTCAGAAGGATTGCACATTAAAAAACAACAATATACCACTTAGGTGCATATAAATGTCTGAGACAAGACAAATCCAACCTTTTAAAATGATCACTGCTAATCTTTATTGTAGAATACCTGCTCTCTCTGCAATGGTGTGCTTGAAAGTGGTCTTTTCAGTTGATTGTAGAGATGACATGTTCTCTAGAACCACCTTTTTGTCCTCTGGGCCCTTATGGAGAAAATTCAGGATCTTTGGTGGTTGTGAGATATGAGGGTGTGATGGTCCAACAATATGCACAGGCGATGCTGCAGAGGAAAGAGTTGCATTTTATATGTGCACATATAAACAGTGGGATAAATCCACTTATTTAAAAAATGTTTTTTGTTTTATTACACATTTTTATTATCAGCATGACAATTTGAGTCAAAAGTTTAATTGAAAAATGTGCAAGAATTTTTCTCAGTATTTGGCATGTCCCCATTTTGCTTTTAATGACAGCATGAGCTGCAAACAAGGAAATCTGACCTTTTGTACAAAGGTGTTAGCATGGTCAGTTGAATTGAATATCTGCCACTTTTAGACAAATGTGTAGAGAATTGTACAAAGCATACCAAACTGACAAGCATATATATATATATATATATATATATATATATATATATATACACACACACACACACACAATTAACAGGGACTCTCCCAATAATAATGCATTAACAGACAGTGCCTTACTCTCTGGGGTGACCTCTGTGGACTTTGTGAAGTTCGGCTTCGTCCATTTAAATACTTTTGTCCTCTGCCCACCAACAACTACTTGGGCACCCAGCAACGGAACCAGCACAGCCAGGCTTTGTAGTGTCATGGCAACGAGTGAGTCATTTGTATCTCTCATTCCCAGTAAAACCTGCAAGATAAAGCAAGGGAAACAACTCTGAAATGATCACATTTTAGTTATCATCTGAAAAACATTCTGCATTTACTCACTAAACATTAGTGGAAAGAATTCAGTATTACTAAGCAGTTGATCGGAATACAGAATTCTCACAGTACCTGAGGAAGAATCTGGTTTTTGAGTTCTTCATGAGAAAAGAACTCAACGTAGATGTGAATGTGGGAGAGGAGAACAATCCTGACATGTTCCTCGTTCACCTTATAGAGCTTAAGAAGCTGAGGAACCACGCATCTCTGATACAGAGAGACAGACAGCAGACACTCCTCACTGGCGCTTACACCAGAGTCTGTCCATCAGAAAATGGAGAGACCACATCAACACAGAAAGATTTGAATAAAATTCAGATTTTGTTTTTTTAGAAGAAATTCTCAGCTCTGAAGGTCCACACAATGCAAGTGAATGGGTACCAAAACTTTGAAGCTCCAAAAGCACATAAAGGCAGCATAAAAGTAATCCATCTGACTCCAGTGGTTAAATCCATATCTTCAGAAACGATATACGTAAGTGTAGGTGAGAAACAGATCAATATTTAAGTCCTTCTTTACTTTACATTCATCTTGTTTTATTTTGGCAGATTCGTATTCTCACCTGTTTCTTGCCCACACCTATCATTTTGCTTATGTAAATATATATTTAATCATTTTTGCAGTCTTACGGATTACTTTTATGCTGCATTTGTGCTTTTTGGCGGCTTCTTTTCTTAGTTATTCACTTGTATTGTATGTAGCAGCACAGCTAAAATATTGTTCTAAAAATCTTTGTTTGTGTTTAATAGAAGAAAGTCATACACATCTCGTATGGCATGAGGTTAAATCAATAATGAGAAAATGTTTATTTTTGGGTGAACTATTCCTTTAAGTTTTTATTTGATGATCTTTCCTTATATTGTGAGTCAAGATTATAAGACTTTTTGTAAGCATGTCTGAATTAAAATCATTAGCAAAACACCACAGATTTTTAAGTTTGACTAATTTCCATGAATTAGTTCAAACTGTTTCAACGAATCGATTCAACAATTCACATATTGCTGTTTGTTACTGGGTATTGCCCTTTGTGATGAGGATGAGGGCATGACCGGGCCGTGAGGAGGCATGACTGGCGCTAAATCAGCTGATCAGTAGGACAACGAGATAAAGGGGAGCCGGAGACGCCAGTTCGAGAGAGACGCATGCAGCTGTGCTGCATGTGTGTGTGTGTTTGTTTTATGTTGAGTTTGACATTAAACCTAACGTTTACTGTTCAGCCGGTTTCCGCCTCCTCCTTACCCATCCTTTACTTGTTACAGTGGTGCCAAAACCCGGGAGGGAGGAGGAATGCCTTGCCACTGCCGTCCGCCAGAGCAGCAGCCGCGGCCATCTGCCCTGGGACGGAGGGGACGTTGCCGGCCGCCGAGAGCCAGAGGAACCGCTGTAGTCCGCTGAGAAGGGGAGGAGCGGTTCCATCTGCCAGGGATCGGAGGGCTCGCTACCATCCACCGGGGGAGGAGCGAGCTGTCATCTGCCAGGGGGCAGAGGAGCGGTTGAAGTCCGGGCGACAGTGAGTCCGGGGACTGGTGGGCAATTATTTCTCTCTCTCTCTCTCTCTCTCTCTGTGTGTGTGTCCCACTCGTCCTTTCCCTCTCCACACGCCTCCCCTAGTCTCTCCCCCAGGTTCCCAGGAGGTAGGGTGGACCACCAGCTTACAGATCAGCTGGAAGGGAAGTGTCTCCCCTCCACAGATGGGAGTGGTAAGTCAGTCTGCCACAGGCGGGGGAGGAGTGTGAAGAGGAGGAGGGCATGGCCGGGCCTTAAGGGTGCACGGTCGGTGCTGAATCAGCTGATCAACAAGAGGAGGAGAGCCTTAGACGGTGGTTCGAGAGGGAGTGAGACGCACGCGGCTGTGCATGTGGGTGTGTTTAAGTTTGTTTTTTGTTGGTTTTTGCCTCCTCCTTTCCATCAATCCCTTTACAATGTCATACAACGTCATACAAAGTCCAGTAATCATAAAAAGAAAGTGAAATCAAAACATCACCAATTTTCCTAGGTACACCTGGACACAGTTGTTGTTGGTTATTGGCAGATAGGATGTTCCAAAATTCTTGAAGAATTTGGCACAGTTCTTTTTAAGGTGTCTCAATAGCTTTGGTTTCTTCATGTAATCCCAAACTGTCTCAGTGTTCAGTGGACATCTGTTGCAGGGCTCCCTGTTCTTCCATTCTATTCTATTTGCAAAAGCAATGTTTGGGTGTCTAAAATGTATTTCTAAATGTATTTCCTATTGACACACTAAAGCTGAAGATATAAATAACCATCTTAAGACAAATTTGTTTTTGTTAATGAAGACTTTTGCACAGTACTGTGTATTGAATGTTGTCAAAAAGCTAAAAATATCTTGAGATATTTTCTATTAGTTGTAATGTCCAGCTCTAAATGTTTAGTGATTGGCACTACCTTGTTTAGGCTGTAAGAGGTGAGGAAGGAAGCTTTTCACAGCCATGGGTTCAGCAAACACCAGAGAATTTAGCAGTTTAGGAGCCAGACGGGTAGCAATTAATTCCTCTGGGAGGTTCTGAACTCTATCCAAAAGAAACCTGCACAAACAAACAGCACAAGTATTTTAATAACTACATGTTACCCTTCTAGAGTAATAAAAAGAAATGCATTAGAGAGGGAAGCTTACTTAAAAAATTCATTTTTCTCCTCCTCCGTTTTCAGGGTCAAATTCTTCAAAAAATTCATGATATCCAGGAAGTCATTTCTAAAAGAGTTAAATATTGCAAAGTTAATAATATGTATTCCAACCCTGTTTAAACTTAATGTAAGTTAAAAGTGAAGTGTGTAATTTCTGCAACATTAATGGAAACCCCAAAATAATGATTGTTTTTAAACCGGTTTCATGAACAAGGCCTGTGTCTAACATTCATTGGGTCAAACGGATACTCCTGCATCAATTTTGGGCTACTGGTTTGTATTTACACTTTTCGTGAAAATCAACCCGCACCTGGTTTACGTAAAGTTGTTTACATATTAAGATGGAAAAGGAAGAAGAATTTTAACATCGAAATACACACTTCAGCATTAAATGAACATTTGTCAAATGAATGTTGATTTAAAAACAGTCTTTACCTTGAATTACCAGAAAAAATATATTTTCTAAGGTAGATTTCTCAAAAGAAATTTGAGGCAAACCTGAAAAATTTATGAGTCAGCAAACTGCTGAGAGACGGGCGAGACATTGGGTCAGGGGTCAAGAGGCTGACCTGCAGCGTGTTCTTTAGACTCTCCAACAAATCATCTGAGACTGAGACAGAAAGTTTGGGTGGAGGACCCGGTTTTGAAAATGGGGAACAGACATGGAAAAACTAAATGTTACACATAAGAAAGAGAAGCAATGGAAAACATACCACCATTTAGCAAGTAATAGTGAGTGAAAAAAACGATAGCACACAGACAGCAGCACATAAGGTTTTATTACGGCTCTGCTCCAAGAAAAAACAACATAAAAGCCAAAATGTTGCATCAACATTACAGTCAGTGCTCCTCTGGATCATTTTGTTCTTTGAACATGAAGACCTCATAACCAGCCCTGAATGGAAAACTTGTCTTTACACTGCTACTGATGTGTAATACCATCTTGAATGCTCTTGTCAGTCTATTAACAAGTCTGTTACAATGTCTAAGAAAAACAATTACTCAAGAGTCATAATTCAATAGCAGTAAGGGCTTAGCAACTGCCACCACAGATAAATCGTAGACATGCTCAGCCTGTTTTACATGGGTCTGTTGAATTAAGAGTATTACTAACCATGTCCCGTCAGGAGTGGAAGGAGAGCCTCCACCATCACACCAAATGAAAAAGCGTCTCGGGAGTGGGCTTGCTTGTCGGGAAGTGTTTTGAATCCTTCTAGCTACAAAGAAAACAAAATATTATTACTAGCCACTATGATGTAATTAAAATCAACAGATTAAATGCTGATTTCCCCAACCTTTTCTTCAGGAGGAACGGCACTGTTTTCTCGTACATTATGAACACTTTTGAGAAACTAGAGAGGAAGCCATAGAAATAGTTAGAAAAGAGAACTTTGTTCACAGACATGTTTAAAGAATACAACCATTTTTAAAGAAGTCATGCCAATAAAAATAATATGTTCCTTCATCTTTTGAAAGATTTAAAAATACAGTAAGTTCTAACTAAAAACGTACCATCCAACCCAAAAAGACCAACCAAAAATGGTTAATTCTTCATTCAGAAATATTTGGATTTTTGAACTCATGACCGCCCAAATTTACATGTCAGTGATTTTTTTATCCCCCTTTTCTCCCCAATTTGGAATGCCCAATTTCCACTACATAGTAGGTCCTTGTGGTGGTGTGGTTACTTGCCACAATCTGGGTGGTGGTGAACAAGTCTCAGTTGCCTCCACTTCTGAGACAGTCAATCCACGCATCTTATCACGTGGCTCGATGTGCATGACACCGCAGAGACTCACAGCATGTGGATGCTACTCTCCATGATCCACGCACAATTTACCACACGCCCCATTGAGAGCGAGAACCACTAATCGCGACCACGAGGAGGTTACCCCATGTGACTCTACCCTGCCAAGAAACTGGGCCAATTTGGTTGCTTAGGAGACCAGGCTGGAGTCAGCACGCCCTGAATTCAAACTCACGACTCCAGGAGTGATAGTCAGCGTCAATACTCACTGAGCTACCCAGGCCCCCATTTTTTGCATAGTTTTGTGAATTTGTCACAATGCATTTCAGGGTTTACAATGAGGCTGTTAATGAAGGATGGGGCAATGGCAGCTATAAAGTGTCCAACTGCAAACCTGCAGCCTATGAGTAAACACTGACTACATTTAAATGGACACCAGAAAGCAGCTTATTGAGAGAAAACAGTTTATTGAGAGAAAGCAGTGTTCAAGTTTACATATACTGTATAAGCAGCATAGTCTTTACTTCTGTAAATGCTGCAATGCATGTGTAAATAACAAAACATGGCATCCAAAGAAGACTTAGCCATTTTATTCTCAGTTGCTTTTCTTTATTTCAAGATATTCCTGAGTTGTTGATGTTTTGTTTTCCTTAACTTTCTATTACGATCTGCAGCAGAATAGCGCTGGAATAGTGGGGTTTTCCTCTTATGTAAAACACTAGGATTCCCCCAGTGTATGAGTGGATATACGCTAACTTAAGGGACAGATGATATTTTACAATGGTGAGTATAAATGGTTATAGTTTATGTGATTTTCCCACTGTACTCCCAAAGATGCTGAATTATTTCCATTGTGTTGACTTCTTGTTGTGCTCGACGTTTGTTATTCTGTCTGGTCAAGCACATGCGCACTATTCAAAAACCTGAATCAAGAACCCTGGAATAAACCATACATGTAAACGTAGTCAATGTTGCTCATTTCACATACAAAGACAGACATCTTAAATGCACAGCAGATAAAATCAGCATTGACTGTTTTGGTGCAAAATATTTGACCTGTAGGAATAATATATAATTCCTTTAAGGTATGTAAGTACAGGGCCAATAATTTCACCTCTGGTGTCGCCTCTGAAAACTTGCAGACAGTTTCCATCCCCCCAAGCTTCCAATGACCATCCTCACTGACAAACACTGAGGACATGCACACGTTGTTGTGACTTGATTTGCCCTTAACGAAAAGGGATAAACAAAGTTTATATTATGCCATTGATAAATCAAGTATCTTAATAAAAACCCTCATGTTAACTGTTAACGGACTGTTACCCTGTCATGCAGAAAGACTAGCGCTTGCAGCAGATCGTAGAGGCCTGCACAGATCTCCTCTGGCGTTAGATTTTCTAACAGCCTTTCTAATGGCTGAACTGGCTCTGTCACTAAATGAATACCTCTATCCTGCACTGAGCATGACAGGAAGCGAAGCAGACATGGATGCCTTAATGTCTTCAGGTGCTGTAAGGGAAGGTGAATTAATCAGATTAATTTTTTTTCAACGCACATGACAGGTTGTGTCTGTAACGGAGACATCTGAGTGACTTTTTTTCCATCTAACTTAAATCTTGCAGATCTTGTTATTTTGGTCCACGCCAGCGGTCTCACTTACTACAATACCAGTCAACAGTTTGGCCACATTTTTCTCGTGATCTTATTTTTTTTTATTTTTATAGATAGAAATATATATAGAAATTAGGTTTGTACACAAACATATGACTCACTTAACTTAAGTAAAAAAACACATTTTATGGGTGGGAACTGTTTAAAGACCATCCCAGGTAGATACCTCATGAAAGTTTGCAGAGCTTTAATGTACACAAAGGGTGGCTACATTCAAGAATTAGTTATTTCCTAATTTTGATGACTATTGTTCTAAAATGTGCAAAACAGTAATAATAGGAATGACAGGGTATGCCCAAATTTTTGACTGGTAGCGCATGCCATTGCTGAGGTTATATGTCAGCTGTTCACGTATACCTTGGCAGCTTTATTGACTTTATCTTCACTGTCTTGCTTATGTACAAAAACTGAAGCAGGCTTGCCATCCCGAAGGAGGGCCGAGTACATGGTAAGACCAGAAGGCAGGGTCAGCAACGGCTCTTCCAGCACACAACTTGGCAGGGCACTGCTCTCAGCACCCATCCTTACAGTGCGGGGTTTTCCTCTTAGAACACTGTCCCATGGATAAAACAACATGTAATATGGAGAAATTGCACATTTTGAGTATTCTGTAGTCTTGATATCCATGCATATTACAGACAATATCATAGTTATATAGTACTGTTACGGTGTAAAAATACAGTGACCTTTTGTCTACAACACTGTGTAAAGTATACTGTGTCTTGAAATGATAAACGCCATGCAATATGTCAAGAACCATACATATATGCATGTATATATATGTATGGGCATACGATCTTCACTGTACAAATAGTCAATACTGTCAAGTGTCCTACGCCACAATTTTTTAATCAACGTATCATGACAGAAATTCCTGCCAGGACAAACAAAGCACGTTTATACTGAACTCAAACTGTCTGTTTAATACTTGGTTCTAATTCAGTACACATTTTATATGGTCCTCAAGCTATCGGGAGGATCTTTTTATTTTTGTGTTTGGATGTAATTAATACGTGAGAGCTGGACAGCGAATAGATTACCTCGCAGGGGTAGTAGGAAGCCAATTGACTAGGGAAACCAGTTTTCATTTCCAGCAGAAACCATTATTAAAAAGAAAAATTAACAGCCCCACTTGCGTCTGCTTTCCGTGAACTTCGATCAGGTCTTTGGTGCGGCGAACAAGCGCTCCCAATTCATATTTTTTTCTTCAACAAATTAGTAGTTTTCACATACTGCATCGATCATATATTTTTAACCAAGAACGTTACACTACTTCCTGTTCGCGAGTCATAAACACCGGCTCTTCCTGTTATAGATTTGGACGAAACCATTTCTCTCAGTGTTTGTGTGTGTTATTTTACAAAACTACATTTTAGGTTTACATTTAAGCAACGAAATTCGTTTAAAATATTGTTGTTTTTTTATTCGACGTGGTTGCATATGAAGGTGTTTGAAAGTTAAGTGCATAAATGTAACGGATTAGTATACCGAAATATCGTTAATGGTTTAACCTTCGGTGGTGTGAGATAACGCAGGTCGACGTACTGGGCACGAGTATATTGATTTGATTGTTTAACCCTTTAAACTCTGGTGCAGTTTTGGGCTGCCCAAATTTTTTACACTCGAATTTAAAAGCTCCCCATTTACACGTAGGCTACTTTGAACAAATTGCAAAGATGTTGTCAAAATTTTCAGAGAACCGCCCAATTAAAACAAAAAGAATCCAATTATTCATAAATAATAGAGTTCATGTTTATAATCTTATGATAAACAGATTTTAATGTATTTATTTTTGTCCTAAATTTGTAAACATGTAATTCTGGTTCTGTTTACTCAAACTCACTTTGAAGAGTCTCATTTTATTCCACTAGGTGGCAGAAAGCGCACGAAAAAAACATGTTCTCTCTATCACGTTAAACAGATCTGAAATGTAGGTGGCGCTCTAATGCATTTTATCACTCAGATGTGCTCATCCATAGACATTCAGTCTAATTTTCAGTTTATGCACCACTCTTGTTGTTTCATTGAATATCTCATCCTCTGACTGAACTAGAAGCTCAATCTATGTCTCATAAGAAAACTGAGATCCTCCACTTTAAGTAGAAAACATTTTCTGATGATGTGTTTTGCATGCTTTTCCTTCTGGATGGCATATTTTGTTTTCTACATCTAAGATATAACCTTGGATTATTCAGCCAAGCAAGCTCAAAGGCAAGTAAACAATAGCTATTTTCTTTTTTGAAATTCCTAAGGTGTAGGTGCAGATGTAATTTTTTTAGCTACTTATTAGAGCATAAAATGATATTCTATGATATTTATTATAAAAATAAAAATATACAAATACACACCGATTGTAGCAAATCAGACTGAAAATAGAATGTGAGAATGTTTGCTGTCCAATTTGTTTCTGTTTAACTTGTCTTAGTAGAGGTTGAAATTGAAAATATTATTCTCAAAATAAACAAATACATACTAATATTCTAGTAAAGGTTAACAGATATTATTACATAAAGACACTATTCTCTCACAAACACTCCTGCCATGTGTTTTTATTACCTGATGCTTATTTGCCAGAAAGAAATGTGTCAAAATGAAACAATGACAATTCATAATTAACTATTTAATCACATAATTATCCATTGGAACTCTAAAATATTATTTTGATAATAAAAAGCCTCAAACAAGCAGCATTACATTATTTTTATATTCTTGTCAACAGAGGCCCCTTAAGTGGGAATAGTCTGTGATGTCATCGAGTGAACTTTGTATATAAATGTTTTCTGACACATGTCCAGCACATACTGTGAGTGGGTCATGTTCAAGTCTGTCTACACCACTGGATCACCACACCCTTGCAAACTAGACGATTACTAATTCTGCAGTAGCTGTATAATTGGACCAGATGAGATCCGGCCCAACTGAAGTACACCAACGCATTCTGCATCTATATAAACGTGTGTTTGTATTCAAATGTGTTCAAAGCAGGTGAAACAACAGAGGCTGCGTTATTCTGAGTGAGATGGTATCATTTTATCATTCATTTTGTCAAATATTTGCTTTGATTGCAATGTTTTTTTCCTTCTAATTTTGTGTTGACTCCAACAGAAAACAACTGAGATGGCCACATATCTGTCATTTCTTCTGCTGTATGCATATGCCACTTTCACAAGCTGTGCAGATCTGAGTAAGTCAAATGTGTGTGTTTATTTTCATATATTTATGTGATAAATACTTGAACAGCGTTATGAGGGAAAGGATTATTTTTCTCTAAAACTGCACAGGTTTTTGTTGACACTGTAAATAATTAACTCATTTCTAAGAAATCATCATCTTTTCAGTTTAGGCCTATTTATTCTAAATGTACTAATAATATGTTTCTCAGTATTTATTATTCTTAATGTTTTGTATAAAATCAACATTCTTTTCTGGTCAGGAAGCTGTGAGGGACGTTGTGGAGAAGGCTACTACAGAGGAAGTTTATGCCAGTGTGACTATGAATGTCTGGGCCTCAATGAATGCTGTGCAGACTTTCAAGCCATGTGTACTACAAGTAAGTTTTTTATGAACTTCTTATAAACTTTTTCATTATCAGTGTATTCCCAGATGTTCCCAACTATAGGTTCAGCTCTTATGTTTATCCAATTCATAAAAGTCCCTCTTGTATGAATGTGACAAAAAGTGCCATAGATCTGCTTTACATTCTTTGTAATATTCTACAGAACATGTGTAAATGATTTTGTGGATAGATTTTGTGGATAGATTTGCTATGTATGCCCACAGAGGACTCATGTAAAGGCCGATGTGGGGAGCCTTTTAATAGAGGAAATCCATGCCACTGTGATATTGACTGTGTCGGATACAACCAGTGCTGCCCTGATTATGAAAGCATGTGCTTGGTAGAAGGTAAGAATATAATCTAATCAAAGTGTTAACATATTTCCAAATTATTGTTACATAAATTATCCTTGGTAACCTTCCAAACACCCTTGTGATTGTAAGTAGATTTGCAAAATTTTATATTAACAACATTTATTGTTTGCTGAAGTTACTTACAGAAGCTTGCCAATATATATATATATATATATAATTACTGTAGCTTTGTAACAATTAAACAAATCAAAGTGTACTAATTGCACTATTGCTAATCAAAGTGCACCGACTGTACTGTTGGTTAGAGCAAGTATAGTTGTGACTTAACTTTTTTCGCAGAATCTTCCAATGAAGAGATGACCAACGAGGAAGGGATAGCAGGTGAGTCTGTCTCTTTGTCTGTCCATATCTCTTTTTTTTTTTTTTTTATCTCCTTAAGTACATTTATTGAAATTGTATTAATTAACTACTTTCATGGATGCTGTCTGTTATAGTGGAGAAACCTCCTTATGAGCATAATAATCCTTAAATTAAAATTCCTTTAAAAAATGTCAAACCTTTTTCTTCCTGTATTAATGATTACACAGAGATCTAAAATCAGATTTAGTGAGTAAAAACAGGTTTAATTATGACAATTAAAGTGTGGTTAAATGAAATATGCAGACCACATACAGTACATGAAAGGGATAGTTTGCCCAAAAATGAAAATTCTCTCATTATTTACTCACCCTCATGCCATCACAGATGTGCATTACTTTCTTCCTTATGCTGAACACAAAGATTTTGTGAATATTTTAGCTCTGTTGGTCCTCACAATGCAACTGAATGTTGACCAAAATTGAGCTCCAAAAAACACATAAAGGCAGCATAAAAGTCATCAATATGACTTAAGTGGTTAAATCCATGTCTTCATATGATAGGTGTGGGTAAGAAACAGATCAATATTTAAGTCCTTTTTACAATAATTTCTCCTCTCTGCCCAGTAGATAGCGATATGCATGAAGAATGCAAATTGCCAAAAATTAAAGAAGAATGTGAAAGTGGGGATTGATAGTAAAAAAAAGGACTTAAATATTGATTTGTTTCTCACCCACACCTATCATATCACTTTTGAAGATATGGATTTAACAACTGGAGTCTTATTGATAACGTTTACGCTGCCTTTATGTGCTTTTTGTACCATAAAAATGTTTGGTACCCATTCACTTGCATTGTAAGGACCAACAGAGCAGAGATATTCTTCTAAAAATGTTCAGAAGAATTCATACACATCTTGGATGACAGAACCAACTAGTAAATGAGATTTTTTTTTTTCATTTTTGGGTGAACTATCTGTTAAGTGTGCCAATGATTATAATGGTAATCTGCATAGTCACATTTTGTTACAATGTTATAATTTTTTTATTTACCTAAAGCAAGATTTTTTGTTTGGCAAGTCACATCAATTTCCTTTAATATCATGTTTGCAACCTTTTTCCATGTTCCTGACCATCAGGCAACATCATTCAGTTAAAATTTATGTCTTCTTATTCAGGGGCAGAAGAGTTCCAAATTCCTGAGGATGAAATGGAAAGTGGGGCCACATCTTTTGAGGCCACTGGTGAGCAATATCAAGTCAAAATTCTGTTTGTCAAATAGGAAAACAGCTAATTTGTTGACAATTATGTGTGTTCATAAATGTAATAATTACTCACTATCTGATCAAACTGATGCCTGATCAGCAAATCAAATAACATTTTATGCTCTCCCTGTGCTGTCATCGTGGTTCAAGGTGTTGCAGTACTGTCTAAACGGGGTTTAACAAAATACTGCTGGTCATGCAGTTTTATTTTGCATGTCTTTAACAGACTGATCACACTGTATAAATAGTCTAAGTAAAAATAAATAAATTAGCCAATGTTAGTTCTTTCCATATTGGAGCAAGAACCTCCATTGGCTAATATATATACACACAAACACACTCAGACCATTTAAATGACCTGTAATGCAACTGAAAAAGTTATTAAGTAAACCAGAAGCAGAGGCAACTGAGACTTGTCTTCTGCCACCTGGATTGAGGCGAGTAACCACGCCACCACAAGGAATAAGTAGTGGGAATTGGGCATTCCTAATTGGGGAGGAAAGGGAATAAAAAAATAAATAAAAACAAAAAAATATTAAAAGATACATTAATCAACGGAAATGGTTTGCGTGGATCTCATCTTTGGACACATGAAACACACAGCAAGGCAAACTAATTTTTTACTTGCATAATGTGCATTGCTTACGTGTACAAATATTTAAAGTACAAGAGCTAAAATTTACAAGCTCTCGAATTTTGCATCAATTTTACCTTCCAATGGGAATCAACAGGCAAGTTAAAATGGTCTGTAGATGCTGTAAAACTGAGGATGCTGTGAAAACGGACAGTGAAAAAGTTTTGGTTAAACCATAGTTGACCTCATCATTTGGAATGTTAATATTACTATGACAAATCATGGTTCAACTAAAGTGATGGTGGCACCATGACACCTCAGGACCCACTACAGCCAAACAAGTTAAAAAGTCACACAGTAAAAGGATCTCGATATAAAATCCTCCTCCATTTCACAACTCAAATCACCAGTGGGTGAAATCTGAACATTTACTAGCTAGTAACAGACATATTTTGAGTCACATATCACGAAACTTGGTTGCATATGAGAGCATATATTCTATTAACTCTACCCCTATACAAAACCCCAACTCTAAGCCTAACCTGTCAGTGGTGTGAAAATTTTGAATTTTGCTTAATATTATTTCTGTGGTTGTAATTACTTCCTGGTTCCATGGGAGCAGAACCAATGTCTTGGAGGTTGCTAGCGCAATGTGCTATCAGTAGAGCTAGTTTGATTTTAAGGGTGTTATTGTCTATGGGAATTATATTATAACTGTAATAGTGTTGTCATTTTCAGACACAACCACCATGCTCCCTGCTGATGAGAATCTTGAGCAGTCTACCACACAACTGCCATCTGAGGAGATGACAACTTCCAGCACAAATCAGCTCCAAGAGGACACCACATCTGCCAGGCAACAGTCCCAAGAAGAGACAACATCCCTAGTCAGCAACACACCATCTGAAGACAATTCAAGCAAAGCACCAACAGAGGGCTCTACGAGTGCAGCGCCAACAGCAGAGGGCTCTACGAGGGCAGCGCCAACAGCAGAGGGCTCTACGAGGGCAGCGCCAACAACAGAGGGCCCTTCAAGTTCAGCGCCAACAACAGAGGGCCCTTCAAGTTCAGCGCCAACAACAGAGGGCCCTTCAAGTGCAGCGCCAACAACAGAGGGCTCTACGAGGGCAGTGCCAACAACAGAGGGCCCTTCAAGTTCAGCGCCAACAACAGAGGGCCCTTCAAGTGCAGTGCCTAAAACAGAGGGCCCTACAAGTGCAGCGCCACCAACAGAGGGTCCTACAAGTGCAGCGCCAACAACAGAGGGTCCTACAAGTGCAGCGCCAACAACAGAGGGCTCTACAAGTGCAGCGCCAACAACAGAGGGCTCTACAAGTGCAGCGCCAACAACAGAGGGCCCTACAAGTGCAGCGTCAACAACAGAGGGTCCTACAAGTGCAGCGCCAACAACAGAGGGTCCTACAAGTGCAGCGCCAACAACAGAGGGTCCTACAAGTGCAATACAAACAGAAGATCCTATAAGCACAATACCTACAGAGGGTCCTACAAGTGCAGCACCAACAGAGGGTCCTAAAAGCGCAATACCTACAGAGGATCCTAAAAGCGCAATGCCTACAGAGGGTCCTACAAGCGCGGGACAAACAGAGGGTCCTACAATTGCCATACCAACAGAGGGTCCAAAAAGTGAAATTCCTACAGAGGGTCCTACAAGTGCAGCAACAAAACAAAATGTTGTAAATGAAATGACTACAAAGGCACAGGGTGAAGACCTAAAGGACTCTTCATCTCTTAAGGATTCTAGTGCTACTCCTCTCCCGCAGAAGATGACCACCACTCCTTCTCCAGTCAGACCAACAAAGAAACCTCTTAAACCTAACACAGACAAGGATGACAAAATAAATACAAAAGATTATCAAGCTGGTAAGACCAGGATCAGGTCTTTAAAGCTTAATATTAAGTGTAAAATTGTGTGTCCACCTCAGTGCCCTTATACTTCCGATCACTGTGCTTTTACAACACTCTTGACGCTAGCATAAATATTTCACATGCCACTTATATCCCATCTTTTTATAATCATGTATCTTTAAATCATAATAGCAGATGTAAAATGAACAAAACATATTCTCCTTTTACAGATGACTATGACACTAATCTCTGCAGTGGGCGTCCTGTCAGTGGTCTGACTACACTCAAAAATGGGACCATTGTGGTGTTCAGAGGTCAGTGCCAGATGGTAGATATTCAGCACACTCAGGTTGTTTACAACTTGCCTTGAACCATTTAGAATTTTAAAGGAAAACATCCAGAAATTTAGGAAACTGTAAACCCTACACTATCCTATATATACAATTTTGCTTTCATTTGTGGAACTAAAGCAAATGTTAAATGTGAATGTCAAATTCTCTTCTCCTCTGTAGGACACTATTTTTGGACACTGAACAAAAACAGATATCCTGAACCTGCTCAGTTAATAACAAGCGTGTGGGGAATACCGTCTCCCATTGACACACTTTACACCCGATGCAACTGCCAGGGCAAAAGCTACTTCTTCAAGGTTTATACAGAGCAAAACAATCATTCCACCACATATTTCGAATACAAACAATTAAGAAAAATGTACCTGTGTATATTTCATAGGGAAATAACTATTGGAGGTTTGAAAATGATATGATGGATCCTGGCTTTCCTAAACCCATCAGTCAGGGCTTTGGACGACTTGGTCCTATCACGGCTGCCCTATCTATACCAGCGTACAGAAGCAGAAAGGAGTCTGTAATCTTCTTTAAAAGAGGTTTGAGACACAAATAACATCAGTGGGCATCTGAATAAACATTGCTTTTAAAATACAGATGAATTTTATAACCACACCTTGCAGCACTAGTTCAAATAAGGCATGCACCACAAAAGTCCTGCTGACTTTCAAATCGATTTCTTCAGGTGGTATGGCCCAAAAGTACACCTACCAAATTACTCCAAAATGTGGGGGAAAGCCAAGGATTCCAGTGTTCACAGTGAGAAAAAGAGCAAGAAGAGAAGCTGGTAAGGAATTACAAGTTTGAGGTCCACAGCATTTGAGATGGTACATTTAAATGAGAGAATACTAGGAAATAATACAAGGGAGGGGGCAGGAGAAAATGTTATGGTGTTGGCAAGGTTTGTGTGCAGATAAGCGTGTGTGTAAACATGTTCTGTAGAAAAGTGAAAAATAGCACTGTGTTCAGTACTTCCTAGAACAGATGTTTTGCCACAAACAAGTGATTCTTACTTTGACCAGATAACAGACGAGATAACTAACTTAAAAATTAAACCTCTACTTTGTTAATTGCTTTGGTCATGGTTTCCACAGCTTTTGAACAATAATTCTCCATGCCTTTCCTAATTGTTTGCGATTACTGGATTAGGATTTCTAAAAATCATTTTATAGAGACGACACTCAAACCAATAGAAATAGCTGAGCATAATTAGAAAAGTATAGATGGTTTCCATTTTCAAAGCCTGGAAATACATTTTTAAAATTCCTTACTGTTTGGTGGTTTTATTTATTAATTGAATGTGTAATTTATCATAACATTTAACAATCCTTTATGAAAATAAATAAGCAGAAATCGAAGTTTTTGATTCACTTTGAGAGTTCTGTGTTACAGCCGAAGCTCTGGGAAAAGTAATTAGTATCAAAAGGAGCTGGAGAGGATTTCCAACAATGGTAACCTCGTCTGTGTCTGTGCCATCAAGGGTGAAAGAGGGATACAAATATTATGTATTTTCTCAAAGTGAGTTGTGTCTAGCAACATTTGTCATTTAAATTTTTCTGGACAACTAATCTGTCTAATGTATCACTCAAAGTTTATATATTTTTCAGACCACATTAAGTATACTGTATATTTCTAATGCAGTCTCAACATCAAGTACTGCATGCTAGATTAATTGGAAATTTGAAATAAATAAATGACCACTCATACTTCTGTTCTTGTCTTTCACAGAAAAGTACTACAGCATGAAAATGGAAAGGGAAAAACCAGTCATCTTAACACCTGCTAAAGGCCCAAAGGAAAAGTCAGCAAACAGCTTCTTCAAATGTCCAGAAACCCTGAAAAACTGAGTCACCCATCTCTTGGCCCCATGCAATGCACTTCTTACATCACTTGTTTTATGTGCAGTGGGGGAAAAAAAAAAAAAAGCTTTTGATGGGAACACTGCATATTCTGAGACCAATGACCAACTTAGAATTTTCTTCAAAACAAAATAACTTTTATTGTACTGATGTAAAATCATTAAAATAAATGAGTTGCTCAACATTGACAAAACAATTATAATACATTAAACGAAGCCTTGAAGCAGAGCAAAGATCAAGCTGTTCTTTTAGAACTGTATTAGTTTAGACTGTGTTGCTGCAGGGACTGGAACAATGACCACAGTTAGAAATTGCTTCACCTGGCAAACCGTCCCCTCACACCCATGACGCCTGGTCCAGCTACAGTGAGAGAGAAGACTTAAACCTATTGCATTAATGGCACATTACATGCAGCTCAGTTTGTAACTGGATAACAAAATTTATGAAATTTTATGTAAACTTGCCAGAGTTGGAGAGTCTAAAACATCATCTTACCTCGCTTTACAAAGCTTCTGGTACCACGACCACCAGTCCACTGTCTGCCAGAGCCTGTTCTGGCTTTGAGAAGCTGAGTACTGCTTGTATCTGAGAAAATGAGAGAGAGAGCGAGAGAGAGAGAGAGAGAGAGAGAGAGAGAGAGAGCAAGAGCAAGAGCAGAGAGAGAGAGAGAGAGAGAATTAATGTTTGTTAGATAGTGCAGGAGGTTTCATTTTAGTTCTTTCCTACAGAACTGTGTTGTACCTGCAGAACTAGAGGAAGGCTCCTGGCTAGTGGAGGGCAGATTGGCCTCATCTGAAGGCTGGGCTGATTCATCACCCTCAGCCTGACACACAGACTCAAGTGAAGCTTCAGCACTGCAGAACCGAACATCAGAAATGGTCACCTTCAAATACACAACATTCTACCACCTTCCATGTCCATTATGGACTCTGTGGTCCCTCAAGTAATAATAATAAAAAAAAAGCAACAAGCTCCTTATGGCATAACGGAGACATGAAATTGTATAATGTGAATGTACAGTGCAGGCTCACGCTTACCTTTCTCCAACTGCCTCCATAAACATATCGTCTCTCTCCTCCACTTCACTAGAGCCTACTGCAGCACTGAAGCCTGGTGTTGAGGTGCTCACCATGGGCACCAACTGAGAAGCATGTTCAGTCATGTCAGAAGGCACGGTCTCTGATAAAATAGTCACTGAATGGATGAAGACAAAAATGTTTCCAATGTAAAAATAGCACAGCTGAAAGAATTGGATAAAAAAGGGGACACTGAAATAGATTGCCTGTATTAACAGTCTTGGTGTCAGCAATTTTGGAGACGCCTCTAAATTATTAACGGTGCAAACACCTAAAAATGTCCACTTTCCCTAGCTGTGTGACCATTTGTTTGTGGTTTATTGCGATACCAGTTTCCATGTCAATTTTCATGGCGAAAAACAAGTTGAAATACAATGAAACATTTTTAAGATTTCACTAAAATCTCCCTGACTTTGTTTTATTCAGCTGACCCATTTAAATATATTTAAAAATCGTATCCCCTTTTCTCCCAATTTTGAATGCCCAATTCCCACTACTTAGTATGTCCTCGTGGTGGCGTGGTTACTCACCTCAATCTGTGTGGCAGAGGACAAGTCTCAGTTGCCTCCACTTCTGAGACCGTCAAACCACTCATCACGTGGCCCGTTGTGCATGACACCGTGGAGACTCCCACCATGTGGAGCCTCATGCTACTCTCTGTGATCCACGCACAACTTACCACGTGGCACATTGAGAGCGAGGACCCCTAATTGGGACCACGAGGAGGTTACCCCACGTGACTCTACCCTCCCCTAGCAACCAGACCAAATTGTTGCTTAAGAGACCTGGTTGGAGTCACTCAGGACACCCTGGATTCAAACCTACGACTCCGGGGGTGGTATTCATCATCAATACTCGCTGAGCTACCCAGGCCCTCATATTTGAAAATATTTTTAACAAATTTCCAAGGAATTAAAGCCAGCACAATGCAATACAAAATGCTTAAGAGACAGTGGACTCTGGCACGAGGCACATACCGATTAATTTTCTTATGATATTAAAAACTTGTGTAAGCCTGGAGTGTCCAATTCAACAGTGGGTATAAATGATCTGGTCCCAGCGAATCCTGAAGTGGAAAATTAGACTTTTCCAACTGCAGGGTTGATTTTGTGTTGTTTGTGATACATTTTTGATCCCATTCAGTGTGCCACTTAAAATATTATGATGGGTTTAAGATCTGAGGGTGGAATTTAGCATTTTTAGAGCTGTGTGGCAACAAAGATTCTAACCTAAACATTGGAAAAGGCAGTTGCATAATACTCCAAAATTTTACAGATTGATTAATTTCTCAAATACGGAATTTCCATGATTTTATTCTGTGATGGAACAAGCTTTTACACGTTTTATAAAACAAGCAATGCTTACAATAGACATGTCCCAAAAATTACCACGTGATTATGATGTTCCACAGCAATGTGCCAGAATGGTGTAAATATTATAAGAAAACTCATGAGAGTTTTTGTATGTACCAGGAGCAGCAATCTGTAGTGCGGCTGTGGGCACACATCGGCCGCCTGTCTCATCATGAGCTCCAAGGAAAACTGAACTCTCATACATGCCTAAACCTGCAGAACACACACAAATGTATAGAAAACCATTCAAAATAACCAACCATTACCTGTGACAGAAAAAGCATTTTATGAATAGTTGTTTTACAATATTATTTTTGAGATACCATGTAAAAAGGGAGGCAGGCAGAGGGTACTAACCTTGTGACGGTAGCTGTCCAAGGTCTGAATGGGAGGAGCTGGTCTGTGGGAGATCATCTGAAAGCCCAAAACGGAACCATGTTACACCTGCAACCTGAGGAGAACTTCACAATGCCACAGAGGAACCCAATCATTAAACAAGATCAAGCAAGACACAAACACAGCCAAGACTGCATCCAAGTAGTTGTCATGAATACTTTGGAGAAGTCGGCGTCCTGGTGTGACACGCTATACTTAGTCTAAAATAATTTTGCCAATTCTTTTATAATTATTATACAAGCAGCTTTAAAGCTCAAATTAATTGACAACATGGAGTATTTGTACTTATCACACCAGATAAGCATTTAAAATGTATAGGGCAAAAAGTTGTTTAAAAATAGAGAAAAACCTACAAGAAAATGGTGACCTAAAATGTACACTTTGCCTTATTATTTCCTATACATTTTAGTCTAAAATCTTTAGCACAAAAACATGGATACATACTGGATTGCTTCAGCAAAGCCATCTGAGCGATGAGGAACAACCAGTGCAGGGGAGCTGGGGACCATCCTGTCATCGTCATCAAAGAAATGCTGCTGCTGGGAGACAAATAGAAGAGAAATTGTGATTTCAGGATTGAAACATACATGGGATTGAAAAACCAAGTATACAACTCACTGTACTATTGGCCATTCCAGGGGTAAGTTGAAGGCCTCGTCCCACTGACTGCCGTCGAACTGGGAGGCGCTGCAGACACATGCAATTTATGCGTTGAATACTCACTCCAGTCAATGCATAACAATAGAACATCACTATATGGCCCCTCACTCCAAAACACACAGAAAAAGCTCCTCAGGCTATGCCACAGTGCACAAAGATCTTTGCGCACACCTGGACTTGAGCAGGTGGCCCCAACTCCTGAGTAGATGGGGTCAAGTTGTTTAGTCGAGGTGGCAGAGGGTGCTGTGGTCTTCTGGGTGATTGTGGAAGGCGGGGGACGGAGCTGGTTACAGGTGAATCTTCAGAAGCCTCCAATGTACCAGTTTCAACTGAGACATCAAATTCAGATAAGAAAAATAAAAAAGGTGCCATTATAACATCGATTTTGTCATTATTTTTTGAAAACGTATTTAACAGCATTCTCTCATTTTAAAAAGATTTCTAGTAACCATTATTTTATTTTATTTATTCTAACTGGTTACTATATGAAAAGGAGGCAGCGTAATGCCGGAACCAGAATGTAAAAATGGTTTCTGCTCTGAACCTAACGAAAATTTAAAAACATTTAGTTTTTAATCCCTGGTGTTCAGTACGCTTGAACAATTCGTGAGATGTAAAGGAAGATATTACTAAATGCCCTCGCAGTCAGTTAGGCTATTCTGACTTACAGCTAGTGCTCTGGGAGTCTGCCATACATTGGGTGGAGTCTGTTGCTCCAAGACTTTCCTCGATCTCAGTGCCAGGATCTGTGGGATCAGGAACCTTGGAAAGGATTGAGGAAAGAAAAATAGCAAAAACATTGATTCATGTATAAACATTTAGATTTGTGTATACATAAATTGTCTGTCCCATGAGATTGGAAGCCAAACATGAGGGGGCATTAATGACTTGCTGAAAAAATATCTTTACAGAAAAATGAAAAGGGTGATACCTTAGGCAGTCAAAATGAGCCAGTTGCACTATTAATAATCTATTCATAAAAACATGGCATAATGGAAAGTTGGGCATAGATCATTAAAAAAAAAGCATGAGACTGCTTCCAATAGAAATACATGCTTACACAGAGGCCTCTAATGTTTAGTCAAAACTAGAGATGTGTCCTAAGCCTAATACCGTATCGGAAAGGCATGAATGATTAGGTCGAAATCAAAAACGAAGTCTACTGAATAGAAAGACTATTAGCTAGACTGATTAGCCAACAAAAAGCACAGGTATAGAACGATAATTTAAACATATCTTCCCAAAATGACAATGCAATAGTGAGTCTGTGAAGCCAATATTACTGAGGTTTAAACTTCAAGAATTAAAAGGTGCAGTGTGATTTCAAAGTTTAAATCGGATGGCCACGTTCAGTCTCTGTTTATTGTGCATCTCTCAGAAAGCTGATCTTGTCACGAGATATTAAGATACATTTTCATTTCTTTAAATGTCTGTTGTTTCACATGTAAGGATTCAAATGCCTGCATCCACAAACCAACCCGAGTGATTGTGAATTCCTGACCTGATGATTTCACAGCAAAGATCATCTGTCCACGTTTATATCCACATCACAGATTAAGGCAATTATCTGGTTAAGCCTTTATTCCAACAAATTTTAAATGCTCCATAGTATTCATTTATTCCTGCACACAACATTATGGAAAGCTAAAATAGGTTTTCTCTTATGGAAATTCTAGCTCCTGCCATTTATTCCACCGCATTTCACCAATTCAGCAACAGTAATTTAGTTACTGTAAATAATGAAGTCCTCCACACAGGGTTCGTGCAGATGCATCAAAGTTAAATTCAAAGACTTCAAGCTCTTTTTTTTTCTTCCAAGGACTATGCTCGAGATGTCATTAAAACTAATTCTTTATTTGTTCATTTAAAATATTTTATTCACGCAGTTAAATTTATTTTTATAAAACAACACTTATTAAAAGTAAAACATCTCAATGAGCATCTTTAACTACATATTCTCAGAAACAATTCTTGGTTCACTCATGACGAAATTGATGTGCAGTTGTAGTGTTCTCCCTTAAAATGCACTTTGCTTTCCAACAAATGTGAATAACTGTGTCCGTATACAGTAGTCCTTATGACCCGTGTGCTGTGTTTCGTGTTTTCTCAAGTCACAAAACAGATTTATGTGAGGAACTGACCCAAATTGCAAATGGTCATTCTCAATTTTTGACTTGACAACTTATTTCCCCAATCATTTTCCATTCAGTTTTTGCCAGAGGGTAAACATTTTGTAACTTGTTGACATTATTATTCATAAAGGAAAACTTGGCTGTTAGTTTCTTTTATTATTTAAATTTTGTTTCACGAACAAAGCAAGTTAAATCTAACTCTAACTTATTTGGTTACAACACCAAATATGTTTGTGTGAAAATATCAGTTAAAATGTGAATTAATAACCTTTTAACATGCTGTGGAAATCACTACATTCTGCCTCTGAACTTTGGCCTTAAATTATATAAAAAAATAATGTTAAAACAAAAAAGGTTTAAACATTGATAAAACCAATGCCATGACATCAAATGGGCAAACAATATTTTTTTAATTTTAAAAATAATTGTTTTGATTTTTTGTACACTTGTTCATCCTTGCACTAATGCTTCTATTACAAATAAGTATAAAATAAATACATTTACATATCATAAAAGTGGTGTACCAGATGAAGGGGACAAGGATTTCTTTCAGGCAATTGACAATTTCAAATATATTTTCCTCAAAAATTTGCAAAACCGAGTAAAGCCATTTCATATCATTAAAGGTTAGGTTATAGAATGATACCTTTTAATTTTTTTTCACTATTTGAAAGCTTTTTTACGTGACTAAAAAAGACATTTTTGATATTGACCCAAATGTTGTCAAAAAAATAACCTATTTTGTGAGACAAAAAGCTTTCTTTACACATGGGGGTGCTATACGGCTCACAAAAAGGAATCCTCCATTGATCTGCATTCAAAACTCGTTTCGCATCTCACAATTTTTTTCACTCGAGTAATTTTTAATTAAAACTGATAGTTGCAAGGATTCATACTTGTTAAATCCACCACAGCAGTATCTATAAAATGTTTATTTGTTTTTAAAATCCTCTTTTGATTGTCCCATTCTGAACAGCTCTGCCACGTGACAGCACAGTCAGCTTCAGTAGCGGTCTAGTGGTCTGCCTGTGTTTTCCGAAATTAAATAAAATACATTTCATTTATTAAATGATTTAAACAACGTATTTTAAGATTTTCTATAATTCATTCTGTAAGTACCTACTGGTAAAATGGCTATTTTCAAGGGTTTTCCAGGAAAAGCAAAATTAAAAGTACTTAAAGCACGAACCCGGTCCACATTTTTAAAACGTGCAAAAAAAAACAAAATCAGCCCCAGACTATCGTAAAACTTTCTGATGGACTGCTTTTACCTGTTTGTAGGCTATATTGATTTATTTTTCATTTCTTTTAATGTTTTTATGTCTTGTTCACTGCAAAATGTGTGCTTGATATTTCTCAAATATAACATTCTTTCATAACATTGTTGTTCATGCACAGATATAAATTATATCTGCTGAAACAAAATGGGTCAGAAAAACGAGGGGATCCGGATAACAACATATTCCACAGTTAATGTAGCCTACATATTCAGCTTCATCTGGCAAGAAAAACAAAAATCAAAAATAATATAATTAATAGTAATGATGATAATAATTACTATTATTTTATTAATAGGCCTTTATGAGGCAAATTTTATAAATAGAACTATACATGTATTGTAGGTACATTTGGAAATGGGGTTTTCATTTAACTTTAAAGCACTTCAGGTTTATGCCCCAACCACATCCGGCACTATCCCAATACAGATACAGATAATTTTGCCATAGCAACAGATACAGTTACAGATAATTGCTTCCCTGCACACCCTAGTCCAAACATGGGTGTTCATGCAGTACACTTGGGTTTGAAATGTGTTTGCGTAGGTGTACTTCTGTGTCATCTCCCTCGTAGCCCTCATTGCCATCTCTGCTGCCACTCCCTTCATTGCTGTCTTCTCCCTCTTCCCCAATACCACCATCCTCCTCCTCCTCCTCATCATCATCTTCTTCCTCCTCCTCATCATCCTCTTCTTCATAATCCTGAGGTGGAACAAAAAAGTAGAAAAAAAAAAAAAAAGGTTAAACTAATACCATTCATGAAGGAAGCTGCTCTCAGCCTATTTAATATATAAAAAGAGGTCAGATGTAATTTTTCATGTCTTTAATTAATACTAAGCTACCAGTAAAAAGTTTGGAGATGCCTACTATGTGAACAAATATAAAATAAAAAAAGTATAGGACCTATGTAGGTGATAAAATATATAAATAAATAAAAATTACAATAAAATTCAAAACTATCTTTAGCTACTTAAAAGTAGCTATCCTCTGTCATAGATATATAAAAACTTTTTATCTAAAAGCTAAAATTAGAAGAAACTAATATCAGTCAAGTGTGTCAATCTTTGACCAATGAGTATATTAAAATTGAAACCACTGTGGAATGGTCATATACCTGCTCTTCTTCTTCCTCCTCCTCCTCCTCCTCCTCCGATTCTTCTTCACGGTCTTCCTCACTGTCTGTGTCACTAACGATGACTATGATTTGTTGATCGGGCCCCTCAGGGCTTCGATGGGTCTCGGAGGGCTGGGGCAGAAGTCGATCCCCAGGGACAGACTGAGATGGTCCAGGCTCCTCATCCATTACCTCCAAAGTAGAGTAGCTCTCCAACTCCTTTGCACAGATACACAAAACAAATTCTATTGGTTTAATACTTGCCTGGTCTTATACTTTCTGAATTACCCTTTAAAGGCCGATTTATACTTCTGCATGAAACCTATGACATAGGTTTTGCATAGCCTGACGTGTACCTCTCCAAACCAGACCACAACATCTGTGATTGGTCCACTTTGTAGCCAGAGACTGTCCCCCAGAATGACAAAGATGAGGAAGCATCACTTTTTCTCCAAAATGATTTTAAGATCTATGCATCATACCCACTAATCATGATCATGTCATACTTGGACTGGTGTTTTTTTTTTTTTTTTTTAAAGAGCATCAGCGGTTTTAATATTCGGTGCATATTTCATGAAGTTACAAGCAAAAATGCAACAGTCACATTTTCACGAAGTCACAGTCAGTTTTCAACATATAAATGGTGCCCCCCCCCCCCCCTACAATTATGTATAATAATTTAATGAACACTTCTAAATTCACAAATAACATTGCCTTTATTTATGAAATGTAGTTATTTCAGAAATTAAGGCTTTTTCTCCCAGTCTACTAACACTTGGCTGTGTACTCACTGAACAATGCAGACACACCAACAGAGAACTATAAATGCAAACCACCACATTGGCCACTACAGAGCCTACGGCATAGGTTTGACAAAAGTATAAACCGGCCTTAAGAGACATAAAAGGACTTATCAAACTGCCGTTACCTGACCAGCATCAGGGGCTTCCTGGCTCTCCCCTGGTACAACACACTCAGCTTCGGTGCTGTCCTCACCCAGCCTCTCTTCCTGCAACAGATGAAAACATCATCTGTGCTACACCCACCATAAAAACTCCCAAAAGCACAGCACAAGTAGCCTAATGCAAATCTCAACATGGTAAAGAGCATTTCTAAAATTAAATACTAATCATTTATTTGCCAAAACCAGGTAGATCTGTATACAGTGAGGAAAATAAGTATTTGAACACCCTGCTATTTTGCAAGTTCTCCCACTTGGAAATCATGGAGGGGTCTGAAATTGTCATCGTAGGTGCATGTCCACTGTTTGAGACATAATCTAAAAAAAAAAATCCAGAAATCACAATATATGATTTTTTTTAACTATTTATTTGTATGATACAGCTGCAAATAAGTATTTGAACACCTGTCTATCAGCTAGAATTCTGACCCTCAAAGACCTGTTAGTCTGCCTTTAAAATGTCCACCTCAACTCCATTTATTATCCTAAATTAGATGCACCTGTTTGAGGTCGTTAGCTGCATAAAGACACCTGTCCACCCCATACAATCAGTAAGAATCCAACTACTAACATGGCCAAGACCAAAGAGCTGTCCAAAGACACTAGAGACAAAATTGTACACCTCCACAAGGCTGGAAAGGGCTACGGGGAAATTGCCAAGCAGCTTGGTGAAAAAAGGTCCACTGTTGGAGCAATCATTAGAAAATGGAAGAAGCTAAACATGACTGTCAATCTCCCTCGGACTGGGGCTCCATGCAAGATCTCACCTCGTGGGGTCTCAATGATCCTAAGAAAGGTGAGAAATCAGCCCAGAACTACACGGGAGGAGCTGGTCAATGACCTGAAAAGAGCTGGGACCACCGTTTCCAAGGTTACTGTTGGTAATACACTAAGACGTCATGGTTTGAAATCATGCATGGCACGGAAGGTTCCCCTGCTTAAACCAGCACATGTCAAGGCCCGTCTTAAGTTTGCCAATGACCATTTGGATGATCCAGAGGAGTCATGGGAGAAAGTCATGTGGTCAGATGAGACCAAAATAGAACTTTTTGGTCATAATTCCACTAACCGTGTTTGGAGGAAGAAGAATGATGAGTACCATCCCAAGAACACCATCCCTACTGTGAAGCATGGGGGTGGTAGCATCATGCTTTGGGGGTGTTTTCCTGCACATGGGACAGGGTGACTGCACTGTATTAAGGAGAGGATGACCGGGGCCATGTATTGCGAGATTTTGGGGAACAACCTCCTTCCCTCAGTTAGAGCGTTGAAGATGGGTCGAGGCTGGGTCTTCCAACATGACAATGACCCGAAGCACACAGCCAGGATAACCAAGGAGTGGCTCTATAAGAAGCATATCAAGGTTCTGGCGTGGCCTAGCCAGTCTCCAGACCTAAACCCAATAGAGAATCTTTGGAGGGAGCTCAAACTCCGTGTTTCTCAGCGACAGCCCAGAAACCTGACTGATCTAGAGAAGATCTGTGTGGAGGAGTGGGCCAAAATCCCTCCTGCAGTGTGTTGCAATCCTGGTGAAAAACTACAGGAAACGTTTGACCTCTGTAATTGCAAACAAAGGCTACTGTACCAAATATTAACATTGATCTTCTCAGGTGTTCAAATACTTATTTGCAGCTGTATCATACAAATAAATAGTTAAAAAATCATACATTGTGATTTCTGGATTTTTTTTTTTAGATTATGTCTCTCACAGTGGACATGCACCTACGATGACAATTTCAGACCCCTCCATGATTTCTAAGTGGGAGAACTTGCAAAATAGCAGGGTGTTCAAATACTTATTTTCCTCACTGTATGCTCTGGATGTTTTGTTAAATATTATTATACTGTGCTTTCACCTGATTTTAATAACCTATTCTTGTTTTATTTTTTTTGTCTAGTTATATTCATATTATGAAAAACCTCACATCCTAAATGTTATCCTTTATTTAAATGAAGGTTGGGGAAAAAAAGTGATGAAGGCACATGAGCCTCACCTCCAATACCACTCCATGGATGCAAACCCTCTTGCAAATGGGACTGTCATTGGGCTCATCCTGGGACTGTGTGTCTGCAGACATGCTCTCTTGCTCCTCTTCACGGGGGCGTTTGGTAAATGCACTACAAGGAGAAGCTGCCATTGCAGGAAAAGGACACAGGTTTTAATGATCTGGGCTTGTCTGTAGAGTGCAGTTTGCTTGGGTGCAACTGTTTAAAGGGATAGTTTACTCAAATTAAAATGGTCATCATTCAATCACACTTATGATGTTTCAAAACCATATAACTTTCCTCCATGTAATACAAAAAGAGATGTTAGCCTCAGAGGCCCTATTTAATGTAAGTGAATCCTGAATGATTCCATTGTTCTACCAAACATCTCCTTTTGTGTTCCATAGAAAAAAGTAATTTGGGGTTGGAACAACATGAGGGTCAGCAAATGGGTGGAACATTTTTGAGTGAACTATCCTTTAATTGATAATTGATATTACCTGCACTAGCACTACTTGTGCTAGCAGTGGCACTCCAGAGGCTTGTGGATGTAGATAGAGGCCTATCTAACTGTGAGGCTGGTATCATAACAGCAGCTGTTGGCTCCTGATTGGATGGTTCAGCAGGGTGCTGGGTTTGCTGCTGGGTAGGCTGGATGAATGCAGTGGCTTGGCTCTGTTGAACGTTCAGCAAAGGTTGTGCCAGCGTAGTTTGAACATTAGGGCTGGTTGACCGCACTGAGCCACTGGCACTGCCGTACACTGTCACATGCTCCATTGGGGCCTCGGATGACTGCATAGCTGAGAAGGGAAAGATGAATAGATTTGTTTTTAAATATTTTTTCCTCTTGATCTTCCAGAAAGATTCCCCTGAACAAATGTAAATCCAGCACTGTTCAATTCTCACCTTCCTGGCTCTCAACTTGTGTGGTGGGCATGACTGTAGCAGTAGGTGTAGGGGTGGGCATTGGGGCAGGAGTGATCATTGGTTTGATGCTGGCTCTTGGGGTGGATTTGTTCCCTGGGATGGCTGGAGGTTTGCTGGGGGTTGCCGCCAATGGTGTAGGCTTTATGTTAGCGGTTGGAGGTTCTGAAGTGCTTGCACTATATCAAAAGAAACAATGAGACCGTTTTAAGATAATCAAATCTTATTCAGGATCAATATTTAATTAATTCCCATGACTTTTCCTGGCCTGGAAAACAGGTGCAGGTGAATGATATATTGCAAAATTAACATACCTTCCTCTCTCTGCCACTGGTGTGGTCTTCAAAGAGATCTGTCGCTGCTCAGTTGCCCTCTGCTGTTCCTGGGTCTGAAAACAGAGGAAAAAAACTAGATTAACACCCAAATATTTGAAGTTGTTTAGCTGCTAGTTTGCACGTGCAAGACCTTGTTACCTTGCTGGAACCCTGCTCTGGAGGCTCGTCCCTCTGCTCTCCATGTCTCTCCTGCTGTTCACGGAGTTCTCGCAGCTCTCTCTCCTGTCTGCTCAGACGCCCCTCATACTGAGACTTTAGAGCGCTCACCCGTACCTCCAGTTCCTCTTTTTGTTGCTTCAGCTCCTCATTTTCCATCTGGAGCTGACCCTTTACATCTGTCAGCAGAGGTCAAAGTGTCATATCACAAAGTAAATGTGAAATGTGCAAACAACAACATATGAACCTCAGTGTCAAACCATCCAATAGAAAAATTTCTTCCTGTCTCAAAACACAAAGGATTAGAAAACAAATCACTCAAAACAAATCATCAGATTGGGATAATTCTTACTAGAAAGCTGGCCGATTTTCTGCTTGGCCATTACTATGGCCTTCTTGGTCCTCTCCTCCTTTTCTGCCAGCTGCTGTTTGAGTCGCTCCTCCTGAGAGGATTTGTCCTGAAGCTCCTGTCTGAGGCGAATTAGCTCTCCCTGCAGACGAGAGGCTTGTTCCTGTGCACTGCGTGCCTCTGTTTCCCTCTCGCCAACAGTCTGCAAATCACACAACAAAAATACAACAGTATTATTAAAGGGCACAAATAAGATCATTAGAAATTAGTGCAATTATTTGATAAGCAGTGCAGATATTAATCCAGGAAATGCACACACTCTATTGAGATGCTCCAGCTGGCCTTCAAGTTCCCTTGTCCTGTTCTCCGACTGGATTAAGGACTCTCTGAGGCCCTGAAGTGCCTGAGCTGATTCCTGTTGGGCCTCCTGATCCTGAGCTGGTGCGGAGGCTGCTGCAGCTACCATCTGCACAAAAAACTAATCAAATCAAGCTCTTGTTGTGAATTCATAATTTTCTTAGCAATAACAAGTGATATTTCTCACCTTGTCACGTTCAACCTTAAGCTCCTCATACTGGGTTTTATAACGTCGGCCAATCTTCTTGACCTGTGTGATAGTTTTGATTTTCTCATGGATGTCCATATTTTTGGCATCCATGTCCTTCTTCAAACTGTCTCTCTCCACCATTACCTTTCCCAGTGTCTCCCTGAGGTTCTGCACCTGAGACTGCAGCATAGTCAATGAGCCACTGTTCCTGAAGAAAGCAAGAAAACAGATGTTTAAGCCTTTAAAACTTCAACAGAAATATCCAGTGCAGGCAGAAGAATGTCTCTAGTAAAAAAAAAAAAAAAAATTGGCATTGGCATAGAAAGGGCATAGAACAATTCAGAATCTTTGGGATAAGTCATTCTTAGACTTGAACATTAAGCTCACATTGGTTCTTTTACCTTTGTAACATTGTCTTTCGCTCTTAAAACTGGACATAGACGTGTACTGAATCACTGATCTATGCATTTACATAATCTCGCATCATTTCAATATTTCCTCGATTGGCTCTCCCACCCACAAATCATGGCCAAATTGCAGCATGTTAAACAATTCAGCAGCAAGAGTAGTCACCTACACCAAACTATCTGCCCACATTACTTCCATTCCCTGCAAATTACACTGGTTGCCTGGCTCTTCTCGCATCCATGACTACAACATCTTTATTCTAACTTTTAAATGCCTAAATGGCTTTGGACCTTGCCATCTCTCTGAGCTACTGCAGCCTTACACACCTGTGTGTTCTCTTAGGTCCTCCGATTCTCAACTTTTTGCTCTCCCTAGATTCTGTCTTTCCTGTAAGAGAGGCGGATCCTTTAGTGCCATGGCACTGAAACTCACTCTCTTTAAATCTGCATAGCAGATTCTTAATGCTTTGTTTGAGATTAGCTATTTATTGCTTTTTTTAAAGTTGTCACTATGTTATTGTTCTTTTTGTTTTCATTCTATTGTAGAGCAACCTTAAGCTGAGTGAAAGTCGCTTGATAAAACATTATTATTCTCCAACCTGGTAGCCTCAGTTTTGAGTCGGCCCGTCTCCTCTGTGAGCTGCTGTATGCGTTTGAGGTGTCCCTCCCTCTCAGAACGCAGGCGCTTGTACTCCTCTGGGTCAGTGTCTTTCTGCTGGCTCACCAGTTGCTGCACACAGAGAAAACACAAATGGTCAAGATCCAGGAATCATCAGAATTAGTTTTTTTATACAAGGCAACACCACTCAGTGTAAAGATCTGACCTGAGTGCGAGCTTTCCAGCGTTTGATGTCCTCTTCCAGAAGCTTTTTCTCTGCCTGCAACATGCCACTCTTCTCACTCAGCTCTGCATTGGACTCTTGCATAGGCAAGATATCTGACTCCAGTTTACACACCTGTGAAATCAAAACACACCTTTAATACTGCCTATATGGAAAAATCCAAGAAAATGCTTCTAACATGCCCCAACCAGACGCAACAGTCAAGCCATTTTCTCAGTTGTTGATTTCTATTTAAGTAACGCTGGGTAGCTCCGCCCACAGTGAAATCTCATTAGTTGCGCCAAGTAAGGATGAAATCTTAGTGTTGATTTACTCTAACTTGACTCCACAAGAAAGCCTCTATTAGGGATGCAAACTCATGTGAAAAAGGTGAGACAAACCACAGAACATGTTTTCCGGGGATTTAAAAAAGAAAGAAAAGCTAAAAAGCACCCATTTCAAGCTATTTTGAATTATTCAAGTATAGCCCTTCAGCCCAAACTCTATATTCCTATCAGATGCAATATCACTGTGCCAGGGTTTCTGCCAAGACATTTTAGGTCTAGGATTTATAAAGTTCAGCAGACAAACTGGAAAAAATACGGTCATCTCATTTGTTTATTTTGTGCTGTAATGCGATGGACTATGCAATATAATAATGACACAAGCAAATTTTTTATGTTTTATTATAGCTGTGTGACAGGGCGGAGGGCAGACAATTTTTGTGGAAATTAGCACATTTCGCAGCAAACTGAAACTGTGGCACATGCTGCTGAAGCCACTCTCGAATCAAGCTTAAATTTACCCCCCCCCTTCACACACACAAACTAAAATTTCAGGTCTGCACGAATCACAAAGGTGACCCATTTTTGGTTTCAGAACAGTTCATTTCAATGAAAGGTGAGCAGTTTGCATCCCTGCTTTATGTAAATTGATCAGCTTAGCCTTGCCTTGGTCTGAGTCTCCTGCAGCTCCTGCTCCAGTTTTTCTTTCTCCTCTCTCAGCATCTTATTGGTCTCCATAAGCACGTTCATGGTTTCAGTCTTCTTCATCAGCTCATCATGCTGAGCCAGAGTTTTTGCGGTCACCTTTAGACAAATAATAATGTTCCTAAAGGTTCTAACAATTCTTGGTGTAATAACTACCAAAACTGTAGTAAGGTTGTAGTAGGATCTACATGCTGACCTGCATCCTCCCTCTATCTGCACTCTGACTCTCCTGTAGGTCCTTTAACTCTCTCTCCAGATGCTCCACTCTCAGCCTGTGTCTCAGACTCTCCCCCTGAACCACCTCAAACCGAGATTCTGCGATCTCCTTCTCCCGTCGCACAAACCTGCAAATGAATGGACAGAAACTGGCAATGAAATATTGCTCATGAATGAGGAAGCTGAAAAAAAAAAAAAAAAAAAAATAACAATTCTCAAAGGAAGCATGGGTGAAAAAGTAAATTGACTTCAAATGCATAATTTCTACCCATATCCTGTGTGTTTTGCCATTAGTTTATCACCTTTCCTATCATTTCTACTTATTAATTTCCATTTGATCTTTTCTTTCCCTTTATTAAGCATTTTCTATGTGAAATCACTAAAATCATAACCAAGTAGAGGGGCAGAGCTGGAGACTAGAGGACATAAATTCACCTAAGGATCTCAAGGAGCTGATCCTGAGACTTGCCCTCCTCAGTCAGAGAGATGTTGAGTGGACTCTCATTGGCTGCTCGCTGCAGCTGACTGGCCATCTGTCCACTCAGACTCTGAATCTGTTCATGAAGGAGAGCATTCTGCTTTTGCAGATCCTCACAACGAGATACTAATTTACACTGCTCTTCCTAGTGTGAAGAGAGAGAGAAACTATTAAAATCAAATCTAAAGTAATTATCAAAATGATTAACGTTAAACAGGAGACCACCATAGGACTGAATAATCCATTTTATTCCCTTAAGAGGAACTAAAAAGGCATTAAACCTAAACAACAAGAAAAAAATACATCTTCAAACTATACTGCCCTAATAAAAAATAAATACAAATTCTATTAGAAAAGAAATTCGATTTCTTAATTTGTTTGGCAGATGTTTGTTTCAGCATTATCAAGTGTGTACCATAAGAATCTTCTCTTGTTCCTCCCAGGAGATGCGAGCCTCAAGAAGCTGTGCACTGGTGCTCTGAGCTTTTTCCTCCAGCTGTTGTCGGAGAAGAACTGCCTGCTGAGCCTGAGCTTTGGCTGCCTGAAGGGCCTCTACATCAGCCGCATGCATCAACATCTCCCTCTCATACTTATCCTGTGCCTCAGCTGCCAGCTTGGCCTGTTCCTGACTGTCCAGGATGGCTTGCTGCTCTTGGGCTGCGGCAACAGCGGCTCGATCCAGGGCACTCTGATAATCTGCCTGCAGGCTACTCTGAGATTTCCTCAGCTCGCTCAACTACAGGATAATGGACACAAGAGCGGTTAAGTTAAATTTAGTTTTTTAAAAGACACAAACTGTCTTCTTAGAATTGGTAAGTGACATATTATGGATAACCGGATTCCTGTTTCGAAATCAAAGTTGTAAACAATGCGTAATGTTAACAACTTCCTGTTAAGGGAACGAGATAGTAAAGTAACGATCAATAAAATTAAATCTTGAGTTTATTGATGCAAGAAACCTTGATATAGTTGGACTTCAAGAAGAAATAAAAAAATGCTAGAACAAGTGTAGAATACAGCCTTTAAATCTGAAAGGGCAAAGACCTTTTTTGAGGAGAGATAGTAATTCATTACCTGCTGCTCCAGAGCAGACACAGCTTTGTTGTTCTCCTCCCGCAAACTCTGCTTCTCCTTGTCTACTTCCATAAGTTTCTGCTCCAGCTGTTTGTATCGCTCATGAGCCGCCTCCACCTGGGTTTCAACAGATATGCACACCTGTTCAGTCACCTGAGAGGAGAGATGGAGAACATAAACTTATGTAATTATTAAAATACATCATATTAATAAAAATGTACCCCCCTTTTACACTAAAAATTTCCCAGTCTTATTTTGTACAACTGACCAGAGCACGTCATCCAAAAGAAGAAAATTGTTTATCATAATCGTTATTAAAATGATATTAACCAATAATATCATTAGCCTAATATTTTACCCCCTCCTGTCCCATTTAAATCCTAATGGATAAAATGTCCCAACCTACATCATTTTTCAGAGTATTCTTTTTCAATCTGAAACACTTCACCTAATGGAAGTTAAATGATTTGAGAGTGCCATTTCAATTGTCTAATTCAATATATTCATTTTTATTAAGGGAGAGCATCATATGCAGCATTCTTCCTCACCCGTTTCTCTTTTTCCAGAGATTCCTCCAGGCTAAGACTCATGGCCTTGTACTGTTCCATACTGGCAGTGGTGTTTTTCAGGCACTCGGCCAGCTCTTCTGCCCTGTTCTGAGCTTGCTTCAGCTGGGCACGCAGAGCCTCCATGTCTCCCTTACTGCTATGCAGGCCTAGAGAGGGAAAATGTTCACTCATGCACTCATAGCTTAATAAAGTTTGTAATCTAAGTTACACTTGTTCAAATGACTTAAAGTAACTTAAGTGAACTGCTTTACATTCATGGAGCATCTGAGGAGTGTGCTAGTTAACCAGAAAGCTTTGCAGATTTCCACAGAATGTGAAAAACTGTCATTAAGAAAATTCTATGCATTCCATAGCAAGTCTGGATTCAATGTGGTTCAAGCCTCTCACCTGTGTGTGTGGTGGGAGACGCTAGCCGACTCTCACCACTGCTCATCTGCAGCCTCAGGTTGTTGAGCTCCTGTTGGGCAGCACTCAGTTGTTCCCTGTTCCTCTGTTGCTGGGCTGTCTGTGTGTCCAGCTGCCTTTTAGCATCCATCAACTGTATCTGTGCGCAAGGATGCAAGATAGAGCAGAATCATGAGCCAAGAAAGAGGTGAGGAAAAATAAAAGAGAAAGAGATGGGGTGCTTACGTCTTGACTGCGTGCCAGCAGGTGCTTCTGTTCCACTTCATTCTCAAGTCTCTTTTGAAGCTGAGTGATCTTTCTCTCCTGCTTCTCAATCTGGGTATTCAGCCGGTGCCTAGTCTCCGTCTCAGAGCGCTCTAGAATTGACTGCATAATACATTTGCAAACAAAACCATTAAAAGGTGAAGTGTGACAATTCTGCAGCAATATCACCAACAGAGCGCACTATTCCATTTTTAAAAAGTGCGCCAGACCCACAAGTGAGAAGTGGCAGGACTTACACAATAGTCGATAGTTGTGACATCCATTATCAAAGTATTTTGAGTTGGTAAAAAGGACAGCTGGCTTTAATAGTGTTCAATGAACCAGAATTTAGACGACACATCATCTCAACCACATTTTTGGAGTTATTTCATAACAGCGCTTTTTACCTGCATTGATTTGAGGTTGGTCAGCAGCACGTTCTGGCCAAGCTGTTGAGCTTGGATGTAGTCTTTCTCCTGGGTCAGTTTGGTCTCAATCATCTTCAAAATGTCTCTTTCTTTACGCAGGTTCCCTGCCTCAGACTGACATTAATTTTAATTCAGACTGAACAAAGAATAATTAGGATGCCAAAATACCACTACACAACTGACAGAAAGTTACACACCTCAGCAATGGTGAGTTTCTCTGCTGCTGCTTTCATGTCCTGAGTGAGGGTGTGTATGATCTGTTCGCTCTTCTGAATTGCAGCAGCCTGTTTCTGATTCTTCTCATTCAGGGAGGCAATCTCCTTACGGTAGCCCTCTACATTATCCTGGAGCATCTCATACCTGACAAACACACAACATTTATAATAAAAACACAAGAAAGAAATATTTTATATGCGAGACAAACTTAAGAGGACCAAAGGAACAGTATGATAATCGCAGGACACACCGTTTTGAGGTGAATTCCAGCTGTGTGGAGATCTTTGTGTTCTCAGAGCGCAGTTCGGTCACTTGATCCTGTAGCTTCTCACTTTGCTGTGTCAGGGCCTTCTCAGATTCATTTTTTTCCTTCTTGTAGGCCACAAAGACTTCCTGAAGCTGCTCACACACATAAAATACCTTTGATTAAACTTTAAAGCTCCACAGAGAAAATTCGAACTTGCATAACTGGAAGGTCACTACTTGATATCACTTCTCAATGATGAGATCTTGCAATTAGTCTCACTGCATCTGTAACCCCGTTTCCGCTGTGACAACACCAGATTACAATCTGCTCTCAAGGGTCAATAACCCACAGCAAATATTTGACATATTCTAGCCCAAGTGCCCTACCAAGCCAGAGTAAATATTTTGCTTACATGCAAAAATGGTTCTTGGAACACAAATGTCCTAAGGCATATAGCAAGTTAATCTTTCTTTAATGTTCTATGTATTCTTTTCAGTATTCTGTGCAGAAAAATTACTCTATAAAGATACTTTGTATAGCTGTATGTCATTAATGAAGCACTCTGCCATAACATCATTAACGCTGTCAAATAAAACTTTGAAAAATGTGAATATTTGTAGAATTTAAGATAAAACTGCATATTCAAATGTTAAAACTGTGCATTTGAATTTGGATGTGTGTCAAGCACTGACAATGACTTCAGACCAATCACATTCTTGTGCTACAAAAGGCTTGATGCAGTACAACAAATAAATGAACAGAAAGCAGGTGTCTCAAGATGCACTTTTAAAGGTTGAAGACCTTTTTAACTTGACACAACATCTAAAAAAAAAAAAAACACAGCACTCCTGCACAAGGTGCTAAATCTGAAACTTGCCAAAATGGACAAAAACGTCTGTGGCACACATTTACATATATGGACACATAAGCATTCGGTGTGAACAGCCCCATAGGTGGTGGTCTTTGGTCGCTGCATCCTGCTCTCTTATCAGTGTTTCTCAAATTGAACAATGGGTTTTTATAGAAGTGTGAATCTTCACTGGCCTCACGATTCAATTATGATTCAAAGGGTAACGTTTAGTTTTTAAAACTATTCTCGATGCATCTTGTCCTTCAATCTTTTTCAGTTTCTAAAATTTTTTAACAATTTTCCCTTTCATCTTTGTCAATATGTCAGTCACATTACATAAACTGGCCTTTTACATTCAGTATGAGCTGTGAACAAAACATGGAACATCCACAAGATTAAATAAATGGGTCTATAGTTTAAAAGGGATATCTCAGTTTCTTTCTTTAGGACCTTCTCTTAAAAGCACAAAAAAAAATATTGGTTCTCCATCAAAACACACTGAATACCATTACTTCAACTGATTATATTATTTTTATATTTGTTTAAGCATTGTAAATCATTTAATAGATGAAAACATCACTAACATCTACCGAACCGCAGCCTCGTCATTATTTTCTTCTGTGTTTTTCCCCGTTGTGTGCAAATCAGTGCAACTATGGATGCAAACTCGTCTTTAAATGTTGTTTGTTGGCTTCTTATAGGCCTGAGCAATAAAACAATACCGATATATCACAATAAAGAAAATCCCTGATGAGCTTAAGGAATTTTCGATAATTACTGCTAAAACACATGGAGTTCGGCTTTCTCAGGCTGTGTTTCCACTGGGGTGGACGAAATCTGCTCAAAGGCGCTCACAGCGCTAGGAGAGAGCTTGCTCCGCACCGCTGCCTATCCTACGATCCACCTTGCGAGCATGACGCTCTGCTTTCATAGAAATTAATTGAAAACGCTCTCAGCTTCGCACACAACGCACCAGTGGTAACATAGTGTCAGACTGGATGAACTTGCTAACGCTAGCAGCCTTGATAACAATTAGGTTACGTCGGACACCGGATTGATTAAATCCGCACCACAAGACTTCATGACAATGGTTGCGCCCTCTCATCGACAACACACCACTCAACAACAGTGATGTGGACAACAGGTCTGATCTTTCTGCGCTGTAATTTTGAATATTGTTCTCCAACACCAAACATGCATCATTTCTGCCCTGATGCCATTTATTAAAAATATAATTCAAAATATTCTCTCCGGACACCCCTGAACCCTGAATGCCCCATACTTGGGTATCTGAATCTAAAGAAATATAACAAATATTTCATTTTAATGTAAAAATATTCCAACAAATACTGGACTGCAGTCACTATGCTTCAGAACAAACAGATCTTTTAACATTCATTTTTCAATTGATAAACAGTAAAATTGGTAAAAGATCCTGCAGACCCCACTGCTTTGGCCATCTCTGGACCACCTGTGCAGTTTTGTAGAGACTATTATGACTGTTTAGAATTAATTTTTTCTTTTCTTCCGTCAACTTTGAAATAAGAAAAAGGTGTAATGTGTAAATGTATATAGTGATAAATATCGATATCAAACAATATGAAAAAGATTATCGCGCTAACAATTTTGGCCATATCACCCAGCCCTAGCTTCTTATAACGAATAAACTCTCCCGTTGCCATGTGCTTGGGTTTGTGAAAGAATTTCAGGATCGTAGTTTCATTCGGGCATAAATGGTCATGTGTTTGATACAGCTGGTCTGCAAACAGTCGTGTTTGTGCACTTGACTTGCATTTTTGTTTCCACAGCTGTCTTTGGCATGCACCACTGCTCTGCCGTGATTTAAACTGAACTCAGAATCAATTCTGATTCTTTTGGGAATTGAACCATGATGCATCGCTGAAACTATTTTTTTTCCAACAGCTCTAGGTTTTTAAACACTTTATCAGGAAAGGGGTTTAATTACGAATTTAAATTTATGTGTCTCGAGATCCTCATGTTCTGTTATATTCTGTTGTGATACGTCTTTTTAAGCCCAAGCCTAGGGTCAGAGTTTAAGCTATTTCAGCACAGAGTTCAGCCGAATATCACTACCATCTGGGAATACTACTTCCGTTCATACACCTGTAATAAATGAAAAGCACTGTGGTATCGCCGTTTTACTGAAGCTTGAGCCTGGGGTAGTACTGTGGCACCAGTGCAACACCACGTTGAAATAGAACTGTCTTTTGAAGCCCCCCCCCACTTGTTTTACTTCTAACTCATCATTTGAGAACAAGGACTAGCTAAAACTTTATATTTTTTTTTTTTCATTTAATTTCAATTTTATGCATTAGTTTAAAAATGGAACACACTTTTTAACAGCCAAGAATGTAAAGTACTTTGCAATAATATAACAGTGCTGTTTGACTTGATTTGTTGCGCCCTCTTGTGGACCAAGGAAGCAACGTCAATTTCAAAATCTGGTGACATTAAAATGTTATTTCGAATTCTGATAATAATATGTTGAATAAAAAAAATATTTAGTTTCTCAGCCCTGTTGAAAGCCTGAAATACCAGCGATAAATGCCTTTAGAAGTCCAGCTCTCATTGTCATACCTGCTTTAGGGCAGCCTTGGCCTCTACTGACTCTGTAGATTCAATTGCAGTGGCAACCAGTCCTGTAGGAGTAACTGCAGTGGGTGTGACGGCTGGAGATCGGCGTGGGGTGGAGGTCAGCATAAGCTCCTCAGTAGCAGCACCTGTTACAGTAATATTTATTTACACAATTTGGGCCAATAAACATGATACTTCCTATCAAGCTATCTCATAAGGCAGAGAGACAAGTATGCTGCCTGGACTCACCCAGCTGTGGGTAGGCAACTCCAGTCGCCTGGGTCAGAAGCATGCGGAACATGTCCCTCTGTCGCACAACGGCATCGACCTTCTGCAGGTCCTGAGCTCTCTTTTCCTTCAACTGCTCCATCTCATGCTGCAGCTCCTCTAGATACTGCTCCACCTCACTGTGTCTGAACAAACATTCAGCATTTTGCTCTCTCCATCTAACCCAAACCATCTGGAATCTAAAATTAGATTCTTCCACACTTACTTCATGGTATCTCCATCCAACTCATCCTTCTCCTTAGCCTCACTGAGGTCTCTGAGGGCCATTAGGAGGCGCTGGTTCTGCTGCTGCAGCTCTTCAACACCACGGAAGGTGACCAGGTGCTGAGAGATCACCTCAGAAGTGCTGCTTACATCTTCTGAACACATTTCATCCTCTTCACGCATCACATGGTTCCCGCGTGCCTCCTCAAGTTCAATCAGGAGGACACGGACCTGAGACAACAATGTTAAAGGCAATGACTTAGACACACTATTAGTTTTGGCCAAATGTTGCCACAGATTTACTTTTACACTAAAAATAATTACAAGTGCAAACAAGATTTAGAATTGGAACAATGCATTGCTATCAACCTATTCACACCTTGAACACACATTCGACCAATGACAAAGATTTGTTTTCTTCCATAAGTAGGCATTGTTTGTTCCACCTTTCGAACATCGATTTGCCACATCAACATATTTGTGTTACAAAAGTATTTTCATAGCATTTGCATTAATATATATATATATATATATATTTTATTTTTTTTTATAAATTGGGATTCATTTTTTGGTAGTTAATGCCGAAAACATTCAATTCCATTTAAGGAAAAACCTAATAATTTTCACTTTGTTTCGTGTGACAAGGTCTTAAAATGTGCAGAAGAGTTTACCATTAAGCCTCACCTGTTGAGCCATATCAGCCAACTGCACTTCAAACCTCTGGTTGTCTCTCTCCAGCACAGAGGAACGTTTGTTGGCTTCATCTGCTTCTTTCTGCAAGCGGTGGACCTCCTGAAAGATTCAAGAATAGTCATTTTCAAATCAGCAACTTAGACCATTTTGGCTGTGTGACATGCAGTAAAGCTTTTTTTAATTCTGTCGGGCTCCTCACCAAGACAGCTTGCTCTAGTTTAGCAGAAAGACTGAAAACAGACTTCTGCATGCGCTCACTCTCCTCTCTCTGCCTCTTCAGGATGGGTGCCTTGGCTTCCATCTCCTGCACAATGTCATCCAAGTACTTGTGCAGTCGTTTGTTCTCTAGCTTCTCCCGCTTCAGCTGTTCTTGCCCCTCAACATATGCTGAATAGATCTACACAAACAGAGAGAGACAGAGACCATTTAAGCCTCTTGTATTTTACTCTTCAGAGCTTTAAGGAACAGTCCACCCAAAAATGAAAATTCTCATCATTTTCTCACCCGTGTGTTATTTCAGATGTGAGTAACTTTATTCTGCACACCACAAATTAAGATTTTTAGAAGAATATCTCAGCCCTGTAGGTCCATACAATGCAAGTTAATGGGGTCCAAACACTGAAACTCTAAAAAGCACATAAGGCAGCATAAAAGTAATCCATATGACAAAATTTTGGGAGAGAACAGACCAAAATGTAATCCCTTTCTCAATGTACATCTTGCCATTGCAGTCTCAAGGCACGGTCATGATTTCAATCTCAATTACACTTCCTAGTGCTTAAAGCTTGAAATCATGATTGCCAAAGAGACTGCAGATGTCAAGATTTACAGTGAAAATGTAGTTAGTTTTAGGTCTGTTCATACCCGAAACTGGTTGGATCGCTTCTGAAGACATAGATTAAACCCATGGATGACTTTTATGCAGACGTTTTTTTGTTTTGGACAACATTCACTTGCATTGTATGGACCTACAGGGCTGAGATATTCTTCTAAAAATCTTAATTTGTGGTGTGCAGAAGAAAGAAAGTCACACATATCTGGGATAACATGAGGATTTTCATTTCTGGGAGAACAATTCTTAAAAACGTAGCTTTTGACATGTGTTTTTAGTTACCATTTCTGATACATTTTCAACATGCATAATATGTTGAATTGTTCATTGACCATCATATTTCCGAACTCCTATCCAAAAATGTATACTCTAAAAGGTGAAGTGTGTAATTTCTGAGCAAATAGCAGATAAAAAAATAAATTAAAAAAAAGACTATTTACAAACGGATTTCCCTGCATTTTCAATTTCTACTGCTATATCAGGCTGGCCGGAATGCTCAAATAAACAGAGCAATGTTTTGACCACAGAGGTAACGTTTCATGGGAATGTACTAAGCACATTATGCTGGGATATGTAAAGTATTTTGACATCGAAACATACAAACACCACCTTTAATAACATCTATATTTTTAAATTAAAAATCACTTTACATTAAAAATACACAATCAGAGTGGCTTAGTACCTCTGTGAGTTTCATGCCTGGTTTTATGAATTTGGCGACTACAGCTGCGGTGGGGGACATGGTGGTCACCTGCTCCTCTGTGAAAACTGAAGCAGCACCTGCAACAACCAGAGTCAACTCCATTGACATTCACTAATAAGTCATAAGCCACTGCATAGAGAACTAACAGTGCACAATCAGAAAAAAATTGAAAGTCATAAACATCCTAAAACCAATATATTTTCACAAAGACTATTTCCAGCCACACGTTAACCAAACCACATGCAAAAAGTAAACTGCAGCAGCGATTTCAGTCAGAATATCAGGTGATAAACTGACGATCCTAACCTCTGTGTTTGGTGTCAGACAGCAGCTCATTTGCATTGTCCAGCTCTTTCTCCTGGCTGTTGATTTTCTCTTTCAGTTCAGCTATTTCCTTATCCTTACAACTCTCCAGCTCTGCCATCTTCATTTCCAAATCTTTATGTGCTGTCCACAGTAAACAGGATATTACCATTAACACAAAAAAAAAAAAAAAAAAAAAACACACTATCATCAAACATCCACCATAGAAACATTCTTTACATTCCCTGCATCTTCCATTCTTCATTACTGATTAGACACTGACATGTTGACCAACATGAGTACCATTACTGCACAAGTCTCTTACCTTCTCCAGCATCTTTAAGCAGTTTATTAAGTTCCTCCACAGCTCTATTGAGCTCCTCGCTCTTGGCATCGGCATCAGCTGCTGCTCCCTGTCATTTATCAGCACAAAAGTCAGAAGGATAACTTCTTAGCAATACCATTTTAAAGAAATAAATATCTTTTACAACTACAATATGAAATGTTCTATCCTAAAGAAAATTGCATTCCTTCCCTCATGCATCTTCAATCTCCCAAGACAAGAGTTTAGACAAATTAAACTTACTTTATACAAATTTGAGATCTTGATGTTTGCATTGAGTTCACTGCTGAACTTCTCCTCCAAACTGGCTTGCTGTTCCTTTGCCTAAAATTAGAATGTCCAGCAGATTATGAAGAATTCTGAAACATCATCCCTCTGCTGTTGATATCTGCATCAAAGCACAGGACACTAGCAGTGGCTCACCTCTCTCAGCTTGGTACACATCTCCTCTGCTTGCCTCTGAAGGCTCTCATTGGAGGCCTTCAGACTGGTCACCTGATCTTGGAGTCGAGTAATCTAAACAGGCATGCAGAGATTAACATGTGGACTAACAATTTAAATATACGTTCCTTAGCGGCTCAGTCAATAAATTGATAACAATTAGTATGCATGTCACAAAACATCGATATATCGATTATAGATCAGCACATTATTTTTTCGATATATTAACATTAGCCAAAATTTAAATTAGAAAACTTATTTGGTGCTTTCCAATTCACTCAGTTGGCATAGTTTAATGTAGTTTGGTGTAATAGCATTGGGAGACCAAAAGAGGGTGATATAGCATTTAATGAGAAGCAGACAAGGCACAGATACTGTATCATAACGGAGGAAGCATCGATAGCGTTTGAAACTGGTGTAACTGAAGTATTAGAAATTATGCAATTTCTCAGTGTGTAGGTTTGAATAGGTTTCATTCCAAATGTCAAATTACAAAAATATATACTTGTTACTGAAAATACATTGTGAAGACTATATAAAAGATACATATACTCAATATATCATCCAGTGTTGTCTAAAGTAAATAATATTTGTGCCTTGATAATGATTGGAGTCTAATTTAGATTACCATCTTAGAAAATAATTGTTTTGAATTTTAGAACACGCCATATCATCCATTAAACGCGTCCGGTGTGCAATCCCCTTCAATTTACCCTGCCACTCACACTTTACCAAAGCTGTGTTGAGAAAAATGTCTGAAGAGACAAGACTATTGTGTAATGAGAAGCCATATTTTTATTTGAATAAATGCAATATATACAGTTTCTCACAAAAGTGAGTACACCCTCACATTTTTGTAAATATTTGATTATATCTTTTCATGTGACAACACTTAAGAAATTACACTTTGCTACAATGTAAAGTAGTGAGTGTACAGCTTGTATAACAGTGTAAATTTGCTGTCCCTTCAAATTAACTCAACACACAGCCATTAATGTCTAAACTGCTGCCAACAAAAGTAAGTACACCCCCAAGTGAAAATGTCCAAATTGGGCCCAAAGTGTTAATATTTTGTGTGGCCACCATTATTTTCCAGCACTGCTTTAACCCTCTTGGGCATGGAGTTCACCAGAGCTTCACAGGTTGCCACTGGAGTCCTCTTCCACTCCTCTATGACGACATCACAGAACTGGTGGATGTTAGAGACCTTGTGCTTCTCCACCTTCCGTTTGAGGATGCCCCACAGATGCTCAATAGCGTTTAGGTCTGGAGACATGCTTGGCCAGTCCATCACCTTCACCCTCAGCAACTTTAGCATGGCAGTGGTCGTCTTGGAGGTGTGATTGGGGTCGTTATCATGCTGGAATACTGCCCTGCGGCCCAGTCTCCAAAGGGAGGGGATCATGCTCTGCTTCAGTATGTCACAGTACACGTTGGCATTCATGGTTCCCTCAATGAACTGTAGCTCGCCAGTGTTAGCAGCAATCTTGCAGCCCCAGACCATGACACTCCCACCACCATGCTTGACTGTAGGCAAGACACACATGTCTTTGTACTCCTCACCTGGTTTCTGCCACACACGATTGACACCATCTGAACCAAATAAGTTTATCTTGGTCTCCTCAGACCACAGGACATGGTTACAGTAATCTATGTCCTTAGTCTGCTTGTCTTCAGCAAACTGTTTGCGGGCTTTCTTGTGCATCATCTTTAGAAGAGGCTTCCTTCTGGGACGACTTGACCTTAAGACATGCCGGTCTATTGCATACTGCGGCAACTCAAAAACAAACACAATTTGATGCAGTAAGTGGCGTATGGTCCGAGCACTGACAGGCTGACCCCCCCACCCCTTCAACCTCTGCAGCAATGCTGGCAGCACTCATACGTCTATTTCCCAAAGACAACCTCTGGATATGACGCTGAGCATGTGCACTCAACTTCTTTGGTCGACCATGGCGAGGCCTGTTCTGAGTGGAACCTGTCCTGTTAAACCGCTGTATGGTCTTGGCCACCGTGCTGCAGCTCAGTGTCTTGGCAATCTTCTTATAGCCTAGGCCATTTTATGTAGAGCAACAATTATTTTTTTCAATAGCGATGACACCAAATTTAATACCTGCTCCCCATTCACACCTGAGACCTTGTAAAACTAACGTGTCACATGACACTGGGGAGGGAAAATGGCTAATTGGGCCCAATTTGGACATTTTCACTTAGGGGTGTACTCACCTTTGTTGCCAGCGGTTTAGACATTAATGGCTGTGTGTTGAGTTATTTTGAGGGGACAGCAAATTTACACTGTTATACAAGCCGTACACTCACTACTTTACATTGTAGCAAAGTGTAATTTCTTCAGTGTTGTCACATGAAAAGGTATAATCAAATTTTTACAAAAAATGTGAGGGGTGTACTCACTTTTGTGAGATACTGTAAATATATACATTGATATTCACAGGAAACATTTTCTGATTATTGAAGCCTGAAAAAGGTATAGATCGCAAGTCTTAGTAATAATTAGTTAACACGAGAGGCTCATGTAGTACCTCATCCTCCTTGTTGTTAAGAGAGCACTGCAGCTCCAGGATCTCATTGCCCCTCTGCCGGGAGAGAGACAGCAGCTCTTCACTCTTGGCCTTAAGTTCAGTGTTCAGCCAGGTCACTTGACTTTGGAGTAGATCTTTCTCCTGTTCCATTCGCTTCTCTTTATACTGAATAATAAACTCAGTGTCAGCACATCAAAACCCAGTATTAAAAGTCTGGTATAAAAATGTCAGTTAAAAATTTGCAACGCTCAAATTCTGGCAAGAAGAGTTGAAAGGAAATTGAGGACTTCCAATTAAGGCATCTACCTAGAATGGTAAATAAATATATGTTGATATCTTACCTTGACCGAAACCTCAGAGGCTTCTGACTTATCCAATTTGAGCTGAAGCTGCATCTTCTCTGCACTGACCTCTGCCAATCTATCATTTAGATGCTTCAAATCCTCTGAAAAATTTAGTAAATTCTATGTGAGCAAACAAGGCCAAAGAAAACCTGCAGCTTCTGTGTAATGCAGATTCTTTAGATTTTAATGCTTATGATAGAACTTATTTAAACCATATACCGCTCTGGTTTCTCATCTCCTGGGATCTTCTTTCCAAGGTCTGCACAAGCTCTCTCTTCTCCACCTCAAGCTCATCTTTGGCTTTAGAAAGTTCATTCTGCATAAATAGGGTACATTAACACTTTAACATCACACAATTCAATATTGATTCAAAATGTGAATGCACAAAGAAAAGATGATCCTTTGACACCTGTTGTGATTCCAGTTTAGAGTATGAGGACTCTTGCTCCTGGTTTTTCTCCCGTAGATGTTTAAGCTCATTGTCTGTGAAAGGAGAACAAATACAAATGAATTCCAATACATTCTAGTATTCTTTATTTTATATACACTGGGGGGGCCAAAAGTTTCTAATAATGCACAAATTTTGCTGTTTTGGAAGGAAATTGGTACTTTAATTTACCAAAGTGGCATTCGACTGATCACAAAGTATAGTCAGGACATTACTGATGTAAAAAAAAACCAGCACAATCACTATTTGAAAAAGTCATTTTTATAAAATCTATACAGGCCCCATTTCCAGTAGTAATCACTCCAAAACATTATCATTGAGTAATCATGCAAACATTAATCATTTGTTACTAGAAAATCACTTGACATTATATCAAACACAGCTTAAAGCTATTTGGTTCATTAAATGAAGCTTAACAGATTTATTATGAGTTGCCGCAGTATGCAATAGACCGGCATATCTTAAGGTCAATATCAGGTCAAAAATGGCAACAAAAAAAGAAACAGCTTTCTCTAGAAACTTTTGAGGAATGAAGATTTCATACAAAGGTGTACACTACAGTCTTCAAAAACAAAAGACAACTGGCTCTAATAAGGACAGAAAGAGAAGCGGAAGGCTCAGATGTACAACTAAACAAGAGGATAAGTACATCAGAGTCTCTAGTTTGAGAAATAGATGCCTCACATGTCCTCAGCTGGGTCCTCAGGGGTGAAATGTCACCGGAGTATCTAGACAAACTGACAGCTACAATGTCATGGATCTGCAAAGCTGTCATTGCTGCATGTGGAGATTTTATGAGAACACTTTTTAAGTATTTTAAGAAGTTCCAAAAAAAAGGTCAAATTGCAATGGTAATTTTCCACGTTACTAATGTTCTGACTATACATTGTGATCAGTTGAATACCACTTTGTTGAATAAAAGTACCAATTTCTTCCATAAGTGCAAAATCTTTACATTATTCCAAACTTTTGGCCCCCAGTGTGTGATATACATATTTGATTTCCATGTGCTTACCCAGATTGCAGTGCTCTTCTTTTAGTATCCGGTGCTCTTTAGTCTGGGACAAAAACTGAGCTTGGCTCTCTGCGAACTTTTTCTCAATGTCAAAATACTGTTGTTCTAAACCAAACACAAAAATATAGTCTAATCAGGACTTATAAACCACCATTTAAGCTTATGCTTATCAATGGAAATAGAAAACATTTATAGTAACATTTACTTTAAGATGTAACTCCAACAACCAAGCGAGTTAACAAATGTAGCAAGTGTACGGTTACATTTAACTAGAAATATATGTTTTATATTATTAAACTCAGGCCTCGTTTGAGAGCTACTGTCGTGGTTATTAAACAACATAACCTTACCACTGTCTACTCGATAATGCTCCTGATGTGCCTTCAGACAATCAATTTCACATTGCTGTTCGGAAATATACTTTTCCAATTTAGTTAAGGCAGTTTTTTGGAGTTTAGATATCTCAGACCGCTCCAATATTTGCTGCAACACGGCCGCCATTTTTTCGTCCCAACAGCTCCTCCTCTTCCTGTTAAGAGGGCGGCATATGCTTCGCGTGCTCATTTTGTATCTTATTTAACAGTACGATAAATCAACAGTCAAATAATTAGTTTCTTAAAATCAAAATGCCATAAGATTATGCAATATCTGTAAAAAGATTACAAAATATTCATTGGAGTTATCACAAATGACTGTGATTGGTCCAACCTAACTGCGCGGAGAAGAGTAACAGGTACATCTCGCGTCATAGCGCTGAAGCGACGTTCATGCATTTAAGCAAAGTCTCTCGTCGGCGTACGAGCCTAAGTTGATGGAAAATAGATATGCCTAACGACTGAATACCATTGCGTGCATGTATAGTATCTTGAATAAGAAATGCATATGGTCACAATTTTAGTGGACTCTATGTGTCTTTAACAAGTCATTATTTGGGAATACACTAGGACAGAAATGTTCGATTGATCTGTTATTTATTCAAAATGTTCGTATCAGAGTTTTTAAAGACCTTGAGTTAAGTATTATTAATGTTAATACATTTGGGTTGAAGTGACGTTATTTAGGTGATGGGAACCTTGTTTTGTTTTTCCTTTGATAATGTATTGTTAATACAGCACATTGTCAGAAAATGTCTGGGGAATTCGTGATTTGCTGAAAAGGAAAGCGGTTTTTTTTATTTAGCAGGAAATGTAAACGTGACCTCTAATATATTCAAGAAACACATGCTTCTTTGTCAGATTATATTTTTGGAAGAATCAATGGGGGGATGATTTGTGGATGTCATAGGCTATGGGAATATTCGATCAGCCGGTGTTGCAGTCTTAAAAGGTACATTTAAGGGGACAATAATTCAAACTAAATTGCATGACTCGGGTCGATGGGTGATATTGGTTATAGAAAAGAATGCTGAATGTTTTCTTTTGGGGAATGTCTATGCAACCAACTTTACCACATAGTAGAAATAGTAGAAAAGTTTAGCAATGCAAATTAGTAATTGGATGGGATTTTAACTGAAGGGTTATCGCGCTTAGTGTATACAGATCTTGCATTAAACGTTCCACAATCAGGCATAAAAGAAGTAAGAACAGACCGCACTATTTGAAAAAGACGATTTTGCAATCCAATTGAAGAAGGTGGTCTGAACTTGATTTGAATACTTCAAATACTTTGAATAATAATTGCGTATTTAAGAATAAATGGATAAAGGATTATTTTTGCTTTAAAGACAAAATATGGAACATCATCCCTGACCTGACATGAAAAGTTGGAAGGTTTGGATTTTAATGTAAACAAATCTTGTTTTCATAGACAGTTTTTTATTATGGATAGTCATTTAATAACATAATATCTCTCCAAACAAATCTTGTAACAAGCATATTGTGTTTAAAAAAAAAATTATTTATTTTTAGAAACGGGTACGATAACTGTATTGTAGGCCTACTGGCGAGAAAGTTTATTTAAGAGTAGGCCTAATGGACAACTTTTTAATTATTATGAATTCCTTAATTGCTATTAGATTCCGGTAACTTAAAGAGTTTGCAATAGTTTTTGATCTCATTCCTGGTGGCCTTATTCAACTCTTATCTTATTACTGAGTGTATCTCCGTATATAATACTCGATTAAGTATGAATGGTGTGGAGATTTTAGATAAAACATTTTAACAACTTCTTTATAAAACCAATATGCAGAAATACATTATTACCTAAATGCAAACCATATTGGAATTCATTGTATAATCAGATTGAATGGAAAGCGGTCTGAAAGTTACTAAATACTGTCTCACCAATAAAGTTAAAAGTTTTCATTTAATTTACCCGGTGAGACAAGTAGTCTCAAGAATTTTTAAAGACACGGAGACTACATGTGTGTGTGATTAATCTGTTCAGATTAACGATTGAAAAACGCTATTTTTCAGGCTGGTCCAGCTAATACACATGCGTATTCACGAGTTGACTGACAGGCGATGTTTGTATCTAAAATGTGATTGTCTCTTTTTCCTGTAGGGCGGGACTTCCTTTAGTCTTTGATGGAAGTGAACGTAGACGTCTATGGAACACAAGAGGGTGATGTAGCATCACAAACCCTTTTTTCCCCCTGTAAAAATAGACAGCCTTTTGTCGTCTATAAAAGAGCTATTATACACAATTGAGGTCAGTTACGAAATTAGTTGAAGAGAGTGAGATAAGATAACCCGTGATTTTGGTAAGTTTAACCAACCTTGATAGCTGGATTGTTGAAACGTCTCGTAGGCAACTTTTGCCTTAGTTGATGGTTTAGACCAGCGGTGGGCAACTATTTTGGTAAAGGGGCCACATCGGGTTTTAAGAAGTGCATGGGGAGCCACATTGTATTCCTTTTGAGATACAATGTTCTGAATTGATTTGGTTTTTGTAACTTTTAAGCCCAGAAATAGTTGTGTACTCAATTTTCTGAAGTGTATCTGTGACTAATGGGACTGTTCTGCAACTGCCAACATTTTTGTATTGCTCTACTAAGGTAGATACTTTTCTATCAGGCATTAAAAAACTGAATAAAGGTCTTTTAGGTTCACTACTTTATTGAAGAATGTGAAATGTCAGAATAATAACAGAGATAATTATTTATTTCAGCTTTTATTTCTTTCATCACATTCCCAGTGGGTCAGAATTTTACATACTTTGTTAGTATTTGGTATCATTGCCTTTACATTGTTTAACTTGGGTCAAACGTTTTAGGTAGCCTTCCACAAGCTTCTCACAATAAATTGCTGGAATTTTGGTCTATTCCTCCAGACAGAACTGGTGTAACTGAGTCAGGTTTGTAAGGCCTGCTTGCTTGCACACGCTTTTTCAGTTCTGCTCACACATTTTATTTCAGATTGAGGTCAGGGCTTTGTGATGGCCACTTCAATACCTTTACTTTGTTGTCCTTAAGCCATTTTGCCACAACTTTGGAGGTATGCTTGGGGTCATTGACAACTTGGAAGACCCATTTGCGACTGAGCTTTAACTTCCTGGCCAATGTCTTGCGATGTTGCTTCAATATATCCATTTTCCTTCCTCATGATGCCATCTATTTTGTGAAGTGCACCAGTCCCACACCCCACAACGTGATGCTGACTCCCACATGCTTCATGGTTGGGATGATGTTCTTCGGCTTGCAAGCCTCACCCTTTTTCCTCTAGACATAACAATGTTTATTATGGCCAAAAAGTTAAAAAAATAAATAATAATAATCAGACCAGAGGACATTTCTCGAAAAAGTATAAGATCTTTGTCCCCATGTTCACTTGCAAACTGTAGTCTGGCATTTTCATGGTGGTTTTGGAGCAGTGGCTTCTTCTTCTTGGCTGAGCAGCCTTTGATGTTATGTCAATATAGAACTTGTTTTACTGTGGATATAGATTCTTGTCTACCTGTTTCCTCCAGCATCTTCACAAGGTTCTTTGCTGTAGTTCTGGGATTGATTCGCACTTTTCACACCAAACTGCATTCATCTCTAGGAGACAGAATGCGTCTCCTTCCTGAGCGGTATGAAAGCTGCGTGGTCCCATGGTGTTTGTACTTTAAACTATTACATACTATATTTGTACAGATGAACGTTGTCCCTTCAGGCATTTGGAAAATGGACAAAGGTGGTCTACAATTTCTTTATGAGGTTTTGGCTAATTTCTTTTATTTACCCTTGATGCCAGGCAAAGAGGCACTGCCTTTGAAGGTAGGCCTTAAAATATATCCACAGGTACACCTCCAATTCAGCACACCTCCTATCAGAAGCTAATTGTCTAAAGGCATGACATAATTTTCTGGAATTTTGCAAGCTGCTTAAAGGCACAATTAACTTGCAAGGCGCTAGCCTGCCATTGGGAGCAACTTGGGGTTCAGTGTCTTGCCCAAGGACACTTCAGCATGTGGAGTCATGTGGGCAAGGAATCGAACCGCCAACCCTGCGATTAGTGGCCAACCCGCTCTACCACCTGAGCCACAGCCGCCCCACAATAGTCTCTGCCCTCTCTCTTTCCATTTCTTAATTTTTTGTCTTTTGCAGTTTTCTGTTCTCTTTCAGTCTAGACCAGTTATAACACATTGTGACCACAGGTGATTAATCAATACGGAATTTTCAACTGGAAGCAGAAAAGAATATAATGATTGCTAATGCAGTGAGTGGCCCCTCAGGCAGTGGATATTATTTACAGTAAGACTGCCTTGGCTGGAAATACAGTGTTACCTCGACTCTCTTTGCTATGCAGCATTAACCTAAGTCAGACAACAACACTTTTTTCACCTCTTCCAAATGTTAACACTATTGGAAAACAAAGATCCATGGGAATTTATTGGTCGACCAATATTAGACTTTCACTGATACATCGGTATCGGCATATATGTTTACAGATATGCGCAGATATGAAAACTTTTTCAGAACTTAAAATGCAGAAAACAATGCTTTAGAATTGGTGTCATAATGTAGTTTTTCCAACAGAGCGCACTCCGACTCCATTGTTTGCTGAGCTGATGGCGGTTCTGCAGACAGTGTGGAGTTAAGTGGTGTCTTCACGGTAAGTTTCTAACTAGTTTGTAAAATACATACTGAAAAGTTAATAAACAATTAACCCATAATTTTCCCTTTTCAATATAACTAATATAACGTTAACCCTGTCCCTGACAACCATTTCACTTATATTTATCACATCTTTTTGCTATGTTAGCCAGCTATAGTTTGTCAGAGCATCTTTTTGCAGCTCAGCAGACAACAGTGCAGTGGTGGATTGTGTCTTTCATGATGAGATGCAATGCTGGAAAGTAAATAAAGTCCATCTTTAACTCTCCATGACAATGAGCTTATAGCTAGCTAGCTAACCTCGTAGCAACTTTCATTTCTTTTCTTTAGTGGAAGCCAATGTGTAACATTTATTCACCAAACTGTTTTGTTCAGGATTCAACTGAACAATTCCAGTCATTGCATTTACAAAATATAATATTTAAAAGTCTGGTTTTCCACCATTGAAAGTTTCCCCTGAACATGTATAGCAGAATACGGTGGAACACCGCTGCCGCTGTTTATCTCTTGACTCAGAAGGTATAAATGCTTCTTGTTTTACAACCTGCTCCTAATTGACTGGCAGTATTAAAATAGTCAACATTTGACTGAGACTAAACATACAGTACTGATATTTATTTAGCTATTTATTGTATTTTTATTCTTCATTTTCTCAGTGTTCATTTCTAGAATTTGTTGACAATGTATAATATTAATGTAAAATATTCTTTGATTAAAAATGTTTTTAAGAAAGCAGCCTTCTGAGTATCTTTGCATAGTCATATCGGTGCAAAATCGGTGCACAATCCACATAGAAAAGTCCCATATCGGTCGGGCTCTTATTAGGATGGAGGCCAATGTGTTAATAGTCATATTAACACATCGTTTTTTAGTAATAGTTTATGATTCTAACTAGGTATGCACTGATGTATCGACTGTTGATATTTTATTTATCTTTCATTGTGGTTCTCTTTAAAATTTTGGCCTGTTAAGTGTTCAACAGATCCAGAGTTCAGTGGAAATTATTTATTGTTAGAAGAGTAAAAAAGCTTTTGTACCTCTTTGTGCATTTTTGAAGCATTTCTTAGTAAAACAGTAATCTGATGACAAAATAAGGTAAGTGGTAAAATATCTGTATCGTTATCACCTATAGGTTTTTTGTTAAAATCGATAACGGTATCGGCCAAACATTTTCACATCGTTCCATCTCTAATTCTAACAAGTGTTTCAGACTCATACGTAGGCAGTATTGGGAGAGTTACTTTTGTAATGTATTGCACTACAGATTGCATGTAATTTGTAACGTATTCGTTAGATTACTCAAGGCCAGTAACATATTCTAAATACTTTGTATTACCTCTTCAGAACTGGTAGATTTTTTCACTTGCTTTTACTATAAAAACTCTGCCAGTACAGTAAGACAAAATACACATGTTAAAAATACATTCTCTGAAAAACCTAAATATATGCAGTGTAGTTTCTAAAAAAAATCTATCAAATTTTTTATTATTTTTAGATATTTTTACAGGAAAACAAGACAAAAATTATTATCAAGAATACGAATTTTGCCCTAATATCAAAGGTCTTACTAGAAAAAAAGAAATTATGATCCAACATGAATTTACTTGATAGAGGGTGGAGGAGTGGCAAAGGACCAAGCTACTGCGTATCGGAGAACTGCCGATTTAAAAAAATATGATCGTGCCTGTAACGTGCATGTAAAATGGCTAGAAATAGCATTTAGCTTAGCTTAAAGCTGACAGTTTACACAAGGTTTATTTATATTTCTTCTGCTCCAAACTTATTTCAAAATTACTTCTCTGTCTGGTCGTATGAATGTAACACATCATAAGAAAGTGTTTCACCGCTGTTCAAATGCACTTTGGATCGGATCATTTATATGTATAAATGTTTTACATCTGAAAGGACTAAATATTAAATGAAACAAATTACAATAAAATGCAAAGTAATCTCTTCAGTAATCAAAATACTTTTTGAATGTAACTGTATTCTAATTACCAATGATTTAAATTGTAACTGTAGTGGAATACAGTTACTTATATTTTGTATTTTAAACACATAATCCTGTTACATGTATTCCATTACTCCCCAACCCTGTACATAGGTGGGTATTGACAGTGCATAGCTTCCTGTTTTCAATATCCACAGAAAGGCAATAGCTTACCCCTAGTACATGTTTATGTGTGTTTTTATGTTATGTGCTTTTCTCTATCACCCTATCCTGGTTTCTGTAGTAAAATATGGGCAAAATAAATTTCAATACTGTTTTTCCTTTACATGACAAAGCTAAATGAGATGTTGAGTAAGAAGAGGGTGGGACGTTTTCAAGTATGTGTTTGTGGGGGTGTGAATGATGTGGTAATTTCACACAAAGCAGTGTTTAAACCTTGTGACCTCATATCCCCTGCAATTCAAACACCATACCCCCACCTCTGTCCAACCCTTTACCTACAGTATCTATCCATCCCCTAATCCTCCTATCCCATCCCCTACATCACTTCACCATTTGGTTCACTATTTGGTTTTATATGTACAGTAGCTCAGGGGCTACTTACACAAAGTTTTAATTGATAAATTAGACCACAATGATGTTATGAAAACTGTTAGACTCATCTCCTATGAATTCAAGTGTATTCCACCCCTCTATTTCTTTTTTGTGGCAGGGCTAATCAGGCTAATCAAGCCTCAGAGAGGGATAAATTCAGACTGGAAGCTGCAGTGCGACAGAGAGAGAGAGAGAGAAATTTACAGACAGCTGTCCAACACCTTGGTGTGTTTGTCTTTTTGGTTCAGTTTATTATTAAAATATGATTTATATTGTCGGTTCTCGCCTCCTCCTTTCCATTAATCCCTTTACAATGACTAAATGCCTCTACTAAAAATATATATATTAAACAGAACTTTTGGAATGGGTGGATGGAATAAAATCTTAATACAAATAACATTTGAGTTTTACAAATGGCTGCAATGAGGGCATTGAAGTGTCATTTATTTTATATTAATGTTTGCAGTGTCCATACCTACATTTTTATTAGATTGGCTCTTTAAATAATATGCCGTATTAAATATTCTGTCCTGCACAGATTACACTATAGACTTAATAATTACTACCTCATTATTTTATCATTGAATGACTCAATGGTAACAAATGGTTGATATTTGAAGCCATTGTCAACATCTGAAGTTTATTATTTTCATTTTGAAAAATTAAATCAGGTTTTGCTATAACATTCACAAATGAAAACCCCATAAAAAGCATATAACATGTTAGGCTGTATGTGACCCTGTGTTTATCATGAAATACTACAAAGCACAGCTTTCATATTAAAATTATTTCAGATTTTTCTGGGGACAAGTTTAATGATCAGTCTGTCTTATCTGCTGAATGAAGGAGGTCTTGTGAAGGTGAAACAGAGCATCACAAATGGCAATCATTTCCATGTGATGTTCCTTCTGAATACAGCAGAATAAAAACAGCACTGGACTGTAAACTCATCTAGTAACAGCTCATTTGCTTTCCAGCAGGATAGAGTAAATATTTAGCTTTAGATTTGTGAGCACTGCAGTCTAATAGGAAGCTCTATATAATCTATACAATAAAACTTCACGCAAACTGTTGAGTATGAGATGTTATATACTGCTGTACAGTGTTGGGTAAGTAACTGATCACAAAGTATAGTCAGGACCAGTGGCGATTTCTCAGTGCCACAAAGCCTTCTCTGCTGGCATAATATGCCTAATAAATATTATTTTTTTCATCCTTTCATTCTCATTAACCTTTTAGCATATGTATTTTCAACTCTTTCCTCTCCTAATTCATCTATAAATTAATAGCTAGAAACAAAAAGTTTATCCAATTACAATTTATTCCTCAATGCTTACTAGCATAGAGTGACAACTGTTCATAAATCGCATGCCCAATGCCATGCTCATGGCGAAGCCATGCTTAGCTGAAGCAGCTCGTGAGTCTGTGCTCCACCCCGACATCCCTCAACAGTGCAAATGAATGCGCATTAAATGTCTGATTGTCCGATTCATAAGCCAATCAGAATGATTTATTTTTTGTTGGTGGTTGTGGTCTTTAGGATATGTCCCAGTCCAGGCCTTCTAGCTGGCCTTGAGTGATACAGTCACGCTTTAAGTTATGTACATAATTTGAAAGCAAAGAGCACAAGATCTTGCTGACGAGTCAGCTGTCATCACTGCTGGTATTGCCGTTGAGAAAGAGATCCTTATGGATTTAAAAACCTAAGATGTCCTGCATGATCATGCAATTGATAAATTAAATAGGAAAGGAGGGCTGATTTTCACAGCAAATTGGTAAGTGCTTTTTGCATTGTTATAGCAACATCAGAAATTTTCTACGTGAAAATTAGGCTGCTTGAAAATTCAGTGTCTGATCAAGTTTTGAAAAGTAACCGTGTACCCTGATAAAACAAAATTTATTGCAAGCAAAATGTAAATTGCAAGTATTATTGGAGCTTTTTCTTTGTATTAGACCTCATTTGTTCTGGCTTTCATGCGTGGACGTGTTTTTAAATTGACAATTGGTATTATTAGTTGACTACCACGTAATGTATGACGGGCATACAGCGTCTTATTGTGAAACTGTGTTTTCTTAACGGCATGAATCGCACTGAAGGCCTAGACTTAAAATGCTCAGCCCGCGACTGGTCAGGCCATTACTGATGTAAAAAACAGCACCGTCACTATTTGAAAAAAGTAATTTTTGATCAAATCTAGACAGGCCCCATTTCCAACAGCCATCACTCCAACACCTCATCCTTGAGTAATCATGCTAAATTGCTAATTTGGTACTAGAAATTCACTTTACTATTCATTATATCAAACACAGCTATTTGGTTCGCTAAATGAAGCTTAACATTGTCTGTGTTTGTTTTTGAGTTGCCTCAGTATGCAATATACTGGCATGTCTTAAGGGCAATATTAGGTCAAAAACAGCTTTCTCTAGAAACATTGTTTTAAGGAATGAAGGCTATACAATGCTTGACATTGCCAAAAAGCTGAAGATTTCACATAAAGGTGTACTAAAGTAGAGAAGACTCAGGGGTGCAGGCCTTATGGGAAGAATTGCAAATAAATAGCCACTTTTGAAACAGGAAAAAAAAAGAAAAGAATCACAGACATTGGACAACAGATAATTGGAATAGAGTGTTATGGATCTTAAACCCATTGAGCTTTTGTGGGATCAGGTAGACTGTAAGGTCTGTGAGAAGTGCACGACAGGACAGCCACATCTTTGGCAAGTGCTACAGGAAGTGTGGGGTCACCTGAGTATCTGGACAAACTGACAGCTAAATACCAAGGATCTGCAAAGCTGTGATTGCTACACGTGGAGGATTTTTTGAGGAGAACTCTTTGAAGTAGTTTAAGAAGTTCTGAAAAAAATTTCCCCAAATTGAAATAGTAAATTTTCACATTATTAATGTCCTTATTATACATTGTGATCCGTTGAATGCCACTCTGGTGATTAAAAGTACCAATTTCTTTCCATAAATGCGAAATCTGTACATTATTCCAAACTTTTGGCCTCCAGTGTATATGAAATAAGCATAGCCCTATAATGTAGGCTACTTAAAATAATAAAATTAATTAAAAGTAACTGTAATCTGATTACAAGAATTTAAAATGTAATATAAAGCAATTAGATTACAGTAAATAATTGCTTTTTAATTGGATTAGACCCAACAGTGCTGCTGTGTAAGATTAACTCATGTTTATTGCTATATTGATGGTCTTGCTTTGTTATTATATAATAATAATAATATAAGTTATTAAAACTGTTAGTGCATTGACTATAGTCAAAATGAAAATACTTTTTTGTATTATATATACATTTAGTATATATATTGTGTGTAACTTTTTCAAAGCTGAGGTACTGTACTACTATCTTACAGTATCCGCTGAGTCTTTGATCTTCAAGTGTGTGCCTGAGCCGTGAACCCGCAACAACATGTCTGAGGAATTAAGTCCAGACGGGGCTACTCCTTCACGCATGCAGAGAGGATGGTATTAAATGTGATATCAGGTGCAGATGCTGTCAGAACTTGTTCACGCGAAGCACAGACAATTTCGTTGCACGATAAGCTTGTCGTGAGACACGCAAAACGTTACCACAAAATCTCCAAAGCCTGCAGGCCCTCGGTAGGTGTGTCTACATGATTTGGCCCTCAAGAGAAAATATGCTAGTTTCAAATTGGTTTGCATGTCTATTTCAAATATGTAACAGACAAAAATTGCTTCATGACCCCTCAAGCTGATGCAATTGTGTTGCAATTGCCGGTGTTGAATTAGTTATTTTTTCAGGACTATAGTGAAATTAAAAACTCATGAAATCATCAAATGTAAAAAGTTTTGGGTAAGGTACAATCAGACAAATTATAGGATTCAACCATACAATAATATTATTTTCAGTATTACACATGCAAATTATGTTGTTTATTTTAAACATTTATTTCACTTTAAAAAACACTGATTGTTTGATTATTTGCAATAAAGGAAAAGTGTCAATATTCAATAATTAATGGACACAAAAAAGCTCTACACATAGCCTTTATTTGACCACTAATCAAAACAAGAGCTTAAATTTAAATCCAATAAGAAGATTATAGGCTAAGCTGATCAGCAAAGATCACAACTATCAAAGACAGTGCTCATAAAGGCATTACAATGTATGGTGTATTGCCACTTACAACATTGATTAACCTTGCAGATAAAATTATGCTGTATATTGAACACTGTTTGTTTATAGATTCTAGTGCAGACCAAACAATTTTAGAATATAGCCAGTTTTCATTGTAATCTAACCCAACAAATAGGACATCCTTGAAAAACCAAGAATGGCTTCTTTAATATACAAGATTTAAAAAAAAAAAACAAAGTAGCATGTGTGTGTTCTGCTGGCTCTGAATTCTGTTCTTCATAACCAGTTCTTCAGGAGTTCAAACAAATCCTGATCATGGCTTTCACTGCGTAACACATATAAACTGTCAAATTCATCAAATGGAAGATTCACATAAATTAATAATTGTATCAAATTATGGGACAATTATTTAAAGTTTGCAAGTCTGCAATGTAGGTCTCTTCTTTTTATATTGAACTTTTGAACCTGTAGGTCACAGTCAAGTCAGCAGCAGAGATTAGTTTTCAGCCAGTGCAGTCTTGCTTCTCAAACCACATTAAGTGAAGGTGCATATTTTCTGCAAGATTTCACTTTATTGCTCCCCTGATTGATTGTTTAATTTAAATGTTTCTTCCAAGTGACATGCAATTTGTGTGTAAATGAAGCATGTGTTTAAGGCCTACAACTTTTTTTATTTGTGAACTTACTGACATCAAGAACACGCATGGGAAATGTTAAAAGTTTCCATTTAGCATTTATTGAAGAATGCCTAAAAGGGTTTACATTAAAATGGCCTGACATATAGAAAACTCCAGCCAAACCAATTTAAGACTTGTGCTTGTGCACGCACTTCTACCCGTATATCAGAAATATGTGAAAACCGCACTAACCACAACCCGATTAGTACCAAAGATTACTTGGGTTACTGTATATCTGTAAACTCACATAATTACTGGACACAGAACAATGGGCAGTCATAGTTTGTTGAGTGATGCACAGTTTTGTTGCCATCCAAAAATACTGTTTGTAAAGTTATTCTTTTTTTTTTTTTTTTCTCAAATGTAAGCTCTCTAAAAACAATTGTTAAATGATCATGGACCATTCTGTAACCCTCAAATTTACATCATCTTTCGCTACATGCAAACACACATGTACATTATGTACATTCTGTAAGTATTCTACATGACACTAATTGATATTTATCTAATTCACCATTATTGATGTAGTAGTTGTCATTTTGTCTAATTATTAACATGTGAAAACTGGAATTGATGTGCAATTGATGTAACTTAATGCCATTCCATGTTGCCTTTAAAACATGGAATTAAAATGTTTTGCCTTTGTTTTTTCTATCATGCTCAAAGGGACGTTTATGCTGAGCTTTATGCAACTCAACAGCAACTTTTAGCTGGAAGAATATTGAAACGTATTCTCATCATCCTTTCTCGCATCTTCATTTCATCCATTCCTACTCTGCCATCTTTCATCACTCCACATTTGCTTCATCCTCATCAGCTGCAGTGGTTAACTCCTTCTCTGGAAGCAGTCCATACTCGTTAAGAAAAGCCTCTACATCGGTAGCAAAGAACTCCTCATTAAAATGCTGTGTAACAGCCAGGAAGTTCCCCAGCAGTTCTCCAGATTTGTACACCAACAACGCAGGTAGCACTTCATCTGAGAAACGCTCGCCGGCACCAGTGGCGGCTGCATTAATGCGGCAAAATTTAACACTTGGATATTCAGTGGCCATGCAATTCAAGCAATTGTTAAGTGCCTCACACCCTTGCACTCCATCTTTGAAGATGTGCACCACCACCACCGTGAGCCGGTGCTCCTTCTCAATTACCTCCAGAAAGGCCTCGCCACTGTCAAGCTCATACACGCCCTCAAATTTGGGCCCGAAGCTCAGGCGCTCGTGCATTTCCTGCATGCAGTGCTTACGGTAATGGTGCAGACTTTTTTCATCGTCCTCCTTTATTAGCTCATACTCCTGGGCACTCATCTGAGAAGTGAAAAAGAAGAAGGGGTAATTCAAAGGAGTCTTGAGCAGGTGTAAAGCCATAAGCCAGATTGGCAATTTAAATTTCTGTGTAAATGCAGTAATGCTGCCTCTGCGACAGCATTAAATTATCTTGGTAAATTTATCTTTTTTGTTATATATGCAGCTTCAGATATAGCTTCTGAATTTGCAGCATACAGCAAATATTAAATTGTGATTGGGGTGAGACCAACTTTCCGAATGATTTACAAACTAGTTGTATCTAAAAGGGATAGTTCACCCCAAAAACAAAAACAATTCTCATTACTCACTTTCAGATGCCATCTGTGATGTCTATGACTTTATTTATCCCGCTGAACACAAACAATGATTTTTTTAGAAGAATATCTCAGCTCTGTAGGTCCATACAATGCAAGTGAATTGTGGCCAGAACTTTGAAGGTCCAAAAAGCATATAAAGGTATTAATCCATATGTTAAATCCATATCTTCAGATGTGATATGATAGGTGTGGGTGAGAAACAGATAAATGTTTAAGTCCTTTTTACTATAAATCTCCATGTTCCCATTCTTATTCTTTTGTTTTTGGCAATTCACATTATTTTTGCATATCGCCACCTACTTGGCAGGGAGAATTTCTAGTAGAAATGACTTAAATGTTGATCTGTTTCTCACCCACACTAATCATATCACTTCAGGAGACATGGATTTAACCAATAGAATCATATGGATTACTTATATGCTTCCTTTATATGATTTTTGGACATTTACATTTCTGACCACCATTCTTCTAAAAATCATTGTTTGTGTTCTGCAGAAGAACACATCTGGGATGGCATTAGGGTGACAAAATGATGAGAGAATTTTCATTTTTGGGTGAACTATCCCTTTAATTCAGAAACCCATGGAATTATTCCAAAGTAATTATCCTATCCCAAATTATAAAGTGCTAACTATTATTTTGCAAATATAGTCTAAAGTGTAAGAAATGGAGCAAAAGCAGAAAGCAACCTTGCGATTTAGTCCACCCACAGACATGTCTTTATGTTTTTGCGGGGAGGACATCTGTCTTAGTAGCTCTCTCTTGTTGGGAGGCAGAGCCTCCTGGTCCATACTCTCCAGTTTAAATTTGCGCCAGTCATTGATGACACCCTTTGGTCCTAGAAATAATTGGAGAAGAAAATGGCATGAATTAACAGATAGATGGCTGGATTAATTCATCATTTGATTGCATAAATTCCCAGTCAGCTAGCCATAAATCAAAAGACAAGCTACGTAAGACTCCACTGCAGTCATTAGTTACAACCAAAATTTCCATGATTCTTATTTATTTAATTAAAATTTTATTACTTTCCATTATTTTTTCAGGCCTGGAAATCGCAAGTTTAAAAACTTTTTCCCTTGGTTTTCCATGTCTGTGGACAGTCTGCATTTAACCCATTGTTTTTAACAGTCACTAATTATTCATTAATATTTTTACCTTTACTATGGCTAGTTATTCCAGCTTTATTCAATAAGTTCAATATTTAGACCTCTCGTGTCTTCTATCGTTTCTCTACAAGAGCAGTCATGGTAGGATGTTGGCAGCCATTAGTTTATGTAATACATTACCATCCTCATTCCGAGTCATTAGATCAATTTCCCTATCCTTTAACAGGTATCCAAATAGTGCAAATTTAATTTACTGTCTCCCAATGAATGAAAGCCATGCTGACCTGTGTGAGTTACAGTCACTAGATCCTCATCAACGATTCTGTCAGACATTTTTTTATCTGTTGATTATCTGTGGAAAAAGTAAAATCAACAAAAATGTTATTATCTGAATGTTTGCATTGAAACTACTTCTATGTCTCTTAACAAAAAGTTTGTTATTTAAGGGCCAACTGGTCAGACTTGATGGCAACCTATCTTGTTATAGCCTATCTGACCAAAGAAATAGACATTAATTGTCATTTTCAGGCCTTGAAAATACAAATAATCTTTGTTTGATTTTGCTAAAATGGCACAAAAACTTCTGCAATACAATGATGGCACATGGACAGTGTTTTTGTCGGTGGACCCAATCACTTTTTCTTGGAAGATATTAGGCCTATCAGGAATAAGAAGATTAGATAATCCTTGATCCAATTTGTTGGTTTCCTTGGCACAGGTGGCCGTGGCCATTATGATGTCATGGAATGACAAATGAACTGAACTGTCCTTGTACTTAATTCATACAATGTGCCTCACTGCCATCTCAAGCGATATGATTTATGATGAAAAGACCTTATTAGATGATATCTAAATGGCATCAATATAATTCACATTGTAAAACATATTTGAATGTGTTCAAGTTATTAAAATGTTACAGGATTATGAATGTGACAGTAAATTTGAAAAAATGTCAAATGTATTTAAATATTATTTTTAAATTACACTACTTGAAACATCAAAGGATTCAATATGTTTTTTTTTTCTTTTTTTTTGTTTGTTGTTCTTTTGTTTTTTGCATGTGCTCTTCAGAATCCTACTCTGTTCAAATGCTCAAGTATAATTTACAGTAATTCTCAGTAAATTGTCTGCAGTATACTGTCACTGCACTGATCTTATCATATGAGATCATATGAGGTTGAGACAAAGCCAATGCACAAATGCATTGACATCAATGCAGCAGATTACCAGCTTAATACTAAAGCTCAGATTCATCATTCTGTCCAGCCTCTGACCTCACACACCCACCAACACCTGTACCTTTCACTACTACAGTAAAATACTGATTACTAATTGAGATTAGAGCTATGATGTAATGCCATAGCTCAGATGGCAACAATTGGAATCCTGTGACAGCTTTGGAGGTTGCTTCAGTACAGGATTACAAAATACTCTTATAGAAGCATGACATTTCCAATAGACTTCTAATTGTAAATTGTGTCTTGGAAATGTAAATTATGGAATTCTTATGCAAGCTTATCCTATTAAATCTTATCAAATAATAATAACAAATGCTCCAAAACAAGTGTATATAATAATATGCATCGATAAAGCATCTTTATTACTTATCAGTCTTCCTGAATTTCCTCAAAACTCAGATTTCTTCAAAGTCTGATCTGAATCTTTAAATCTTGTTGAATCACGCAGAGTACACAATGCGTGAAGGTTTGCATACTTCTAAGAAAATGTATTGTCTGTAGACAACATACCCACTATATGCATCAATAAATCAAAACTAATCTCTTAAAAATGTACAAAAAATAAATAAATAAATAAATAAAAAATTCTGCCACCTCGTGTTTCATTGCCAAGGTTTACTACAGATTCATTGGAAAAATAATTTCTCCTGTAAACTTCACCTGCAAATCAGGTGCTAAGTACCATGATGTTTACACAATCCACTTGGCTCTTTTACATCTTAGCTTGTCAGAAGTATATTCAGGCCTGTGATTACATGGCCTGTCAATAATGTAATAAAAACAACATGACTCTCTAAAAAGCTTTTTGAAAAACAAGTTACTGTAAATGAGTAAAATCAGTTTGGACCCACAATAACCTACTGCTGAAACTTGAAAGTCCCTAATAAAAAGGAAACAGTCGCCTGCTCACCTGTTTCGTCCAAACAAGTATGTCCCGTCAGTGAGCTAGCTTGAAAGAGCAGTTGTGTGGTCACTATCTTCATTAGTTTTTCCTTGATGCTTTTTGAGTGTGCATGGGGTGGGCCCAAAGAAGCTTTCTTTAATCAAGAGACAACTCTGTGTTCCTTAGCAGAAATAGCACAGGGATCTTAAGAGGATTTAAATGAGTAATTAGACACTGGTTAGAACACAACCAATGACAAAGGAATGGTAAGAGTGAAAGAGGTAAAGAAAGATATTGAGAACAATAACCTCCTAGGACTTTTACTTTGTGTAACCCTGGATATCTCACAATAATATGCAATGTATGGATGTGTGAATATGTAAAACAGAGTCTTTCCTTAGTTTTTACTTATTTAAACATAAGTTTATGTAATGTAATGTGACAAATGTTGTATTAAACATTTTATCTTAAAATAATATTTTCAAAAAGGAAAATTCTGTCATCATTTACTCTCCCTCGTGTTGTTCCAAACCTGTGTGGCTATCTCTCAGAGTTAGGCAGATTGTTAGTCTCAGATTTCAATCACTTTCAATAAAAAATAAATGCAATGTAAAAGAAAGTGGCGACTGAGTTATAGTGAGGCACAATGTTTTGGAGGGTTTATCAGCAGAAATCGGAAGCTTAGAATTTTATAAAAGCACTTACAGTAATACTTCAGTTATAACTCGTGTATTATTTGAGCTTGTTTAAATGTATTATTTTTTTACTGTAATTTTTAAGTTGTAAAATTGCATATAACTTTACACAGAAAATGTTAGTAAGTGATTTAATCACACTAAAATCAGCTTAACATGCATAATGTTTACGTCTTCTGATTAAACCGTATTTTAATGTTTATGGATTGGCCCCATTTACTTCCATTGTAAGTGCCTCAGCGTAACCCAGATTTTTGCTCTTTTAAAGAAAAAAAGGCTCAAATTCTAGTGGTAATCAATATAATTCCTCAAATGCTGTTGATTGATCTTAACTTGTATTATTCCTGGAATATTCCTTTAAGATAGGGATCCTAGCATCAGGGAGAAAAACTCTGAAGTGTGGAAAAAAGGTCTGAAGTGTGCACCAGTGCAGGTTTGGCAAAAGAGTGCATCAAGGGTCCATCGCAAATACACAGAGGGCACCCATAAGTGACCTTCTGAATCATAAATTACACCTTGTGGTCTTGGGAACTTCATGGACATGTGTGAGCAACAAAGGTGGTCTTGCTGGTAAAGCTAGTTCAGAAGCCTAGTGAGAACACCAGCATACTAACGGTATGGAATATACCAGCATCCAAAACACAACATACTGTATGCTAGTGACCAAATACAGAATATATGGGATGGTCTGATACAACCCAGTGTCTTTACAACTACATTTGAAACAAAAGCTCAGGACTTGTTTTTCAAAAGTATGATCTGAATATTTACATCTTGTTGAATCATGCAGAACAGAAAACACAATGCATGAAAGTTTGCATACTTCAGAGAGACAAGTATAGACTGTAGACAGCATTCCCACTTTCTACATCAAAGTCACTTTCATAGCTTTACTTGATGCTATTTCTGGCCATTTATTGGCTTAACAGATTAAAGGAACCAGTTTTAATGCAGGTAGAGTGAGATAACAATAGGCAAATCAGAGTTCTAAAACAGATCATTTCAACAAAATGGGTAAAACATTATTGTGAAAATGGTTTGGTGACCAGACAATTCTTTAGTTCATCACATGTCTTGTGTTAATTATACATGTTGTGTTGCTTATTCCAATAGCAACACTCGTGCTTTTGGCAGGAGCAGAAAAAAGCATCCCTTGCTAAATACTGGGGTATTTAGCAAGGGAAAATTGCTAAATACCCCAGTTACCCCAGTTAACCCTTGGATGGTTAGATGGTAAAACCAACAAAAAAGACCAGCCTTTGCTTGGTCAGGATGGAAGACTAGCTAACCACCCTGGTTTAAGCGCTTTTATTTTTTGCAGGGTATGGACTGTACAGTTTCTGCCCATATATAGTGGATGAATGAATAAAGATAAATATTTGGACTGGCTGGATGGCTGAGTTGACAGTTGAATGAGGTGAATCTGGGTTTGTGAAAGAGAGACATAGAGAAAGAGGAAGAAAGAAACAGATGAGTTATCGCATATTTGACAGTTCTGGCTCAGTGAGGATGTAAACGCACAGATGGTACATAAATAGGATTGACCTCATCACTGTGCAAATTCTCACATCTTCACAGACTAACTATTACTCCTAGCTTCTTTCCTTCTACTAACATCACAAACAAAAGTGATTTAAAAAGGTGATAAATGTAATTTTTTTCAATGTTATATTACTTTCTAGCATAATATGAGAACTTTACAGTAAGTAAGCCATTTGTAGATTGTTTCACCATAAAAGTCCTCTTTTAAATTAGGTGGGAAATGACAAATCTTGATTAATTTAGACCACAATGTCATGCACAGCTTCATTCTTTTTTCACTACATTGTGGTTTATGATGAACTATGCCTTACTGGAATTTGCCATTTGTAGTTTACTATATTTCTTAGTGATGTAATTGTACAGAATTTCTCCAAGAAGTAATGGGGTTTTTGAAATGACTGAACTGGATGGCATGAGTCAAATTATCTGCTCTAACAAAAACCAGAAACCTATTTTAATCATGGCAATGGGGTATATTTTATTATTATTCATGTGAAGTTGAAAAGTCTTAATCTGCATTTATCTGCTCATTGAGCACACCCATGTCGACGTGTGTGTGTGAGAGTGAACCCCCCCCAACACTTCAAAGGGAATTTCACTTCATTGTAACTGGGTGTGGTGCAATTGTAGGTAAACCCCAGTGTTTTCAGGATTCCTATCAGGGGTTGCTATGGCACCACAATAACAACAGGGAGTTGTGTAGTTAAAAAGCTGTTCTAGGCCTCTGTTTTTTTTTTTTTTTTTTGTTCACTGTGATGTCAAAAGTGGAATCACAGCTCTATTATAGGTTGTGTCATGTATGCCTCATGTTACAACATTATCCTTGTAATCTAAGTGTAATGTTGACATTGCTGTGTGAAAAGCATCTGAGAGTCATTAATTTATTAATTTGTTTGTTCATCAAAAAACAGTATTTTTGACCAAACAGTATTTAGGAATATTGGATAATGGTGAAGTCCAGCTAAAAATAGACATGACTATTATAAATTAGTTTGTACTTTTACAGGGTGTATCAGTGGTTCAAATGGCAAATTCTAACCACTACATGAAGCTATCCCAGTTGAGCTAGGATCCTGTACAAAAATGATGATAAGATGTGCAAATACAGGTGATCTCTTTAAAAACTGGGAACAATGAGTAATTGTAGATGTTTAAATATGATGCCAAGGTTATGGGACTATACTGCATTAGAAAGGCAAAACCAAGTACTGTGATAACGCTGTGTAACTGAGGAAAATTGTATTAAAGTTGCTTGACTTTAGTGCAGATTTTGTAAAATATTCACACACTGCTCTGTAAATTTCTGTGAACCTTTGCACCATGTCTCGCTGTTTTGTTTTGTTTTCTTCATCATTGTCTGACGCAGGAACACTGTGTTTTAAGAAGGCTTACAACTTTAAAATCATTTACATTTTTAAACCATGTTTTTGGACAACTGCATTCGTGTCGCTGCATCTAGCTTTTTTAGTGCAAGGATGCTTCTCTTTTTTAGTTCAAGGATGCAAACATTGCTCTGTTTACTTGAGCAGTTGTCTTGTGAAATTTTGGCACAACCAATGGCTTGAGTTTGGGGTGAAACCATCACTGTGAAAAATGGCGAGAGAAAGTTGGTTAACGGGGAAGTTACCTTAATATACATGGTAAAAAATTATAATATATTTAAAAGACAAAACATTTCAGTTTAAAGGGGACATGACATCAAATTTTCCTTGATCTTTTGACATATAAGAGGTCATTGTACAATAAAAACATACTGTAAGTTTCAGAACTGAAACATTCCTCTTTAAACGAAAAAGAGCATCTATTTAAACTAAGCTGCAAAAACGGCTTGTTTGGAATTTGTGGAACTTGTGACGTCACAAGGACCAGTCACATCCGTATTTGACTGCCTTTTCAGCAATATATCAATACCTATTTTTCATCCTTGTCCCCTTGGCCCCACTTACTGGTGCTCTGTCAGTCACTCAGCTGAAGAGGTGAGAGATGGGCCTGTCATGGGGGATTCATCCAATTGACCCCCATTGTGTTTCATTCAGCTGCGCTGTCATGCTGTTGTGCTTTTTTGAAGGCGTCCTAGGCTTTTTAATTGTTGGTATTTTGTATATATGGATGTCTTTGATCGTATTGATGCCTTTTTGCACAACACTGGTGATGTGCACTGCATTTTAAGGATTCACAATAAACGTGTTTCATTCTGCTGCTGTCATTGCATACATCACTGTGTATTGTGTTACGATTGTGTATTCAGAACATTTTAGCGATGTATGTGTTTTCAGCTCATAGGAGCTTGGATTACTTGTGAACCAGTCACAGGACTGAAAATTATTATACATTTTTTGTTGTTGCAAAAAATGTGTTATTTCTGCATAATTATTTTGTTGTTATTATACATAACAACAAAAAATGTGTTATATATAATAACAGGTTTTTTGCAACAACAAAAAATGTGTTATTATACATAACACATTTTTTGTTGTTGCAAAAAATCATCTAGATTACTAGTTCCCTGATGGAGGGAACAAGACGTTGTGTCGATTGTAGTGACACAAAGGGCTTCTTTCGAGAAACTCGTATACATCTGAATATGAGAAAAGGCCAATGAAAAATTGGCGAGCAGAATTTACATGTCCTCAGCCTGCTGCTCTACAGATGTCTGCTAGAGAGGTGCCATTGGCCAGTGCCCACGAGGATGCCACACTCCTTGTAGAGTGTGCCTGAACCCGCAAGGGGGCGGGCACGGCCTGGGTCCGATAGGCCAATGTGAACTGCAGTTTGTGCAAAGCCCGGTTGAGATCTCGTAGGTCCAAGATTGGCCTCAACCCACCTCCTTTTTTGGGTACGGTAAAGTAAGGGCTGTAGAAACTCTTCTTAATCTCGGCTGGATGGATAGGCTCTATCGCATGCTTGTGTAGAAGGGTTGCAATTTCCGGCCGTAGGGTGCTGGCATTCTTGCTGTGCAACGAAGTGGAGCAGATATCGCTGAAACGGGGCAAGCACCTGGTGAACTGAATCGCGTAGCTGAGTTGGATGGTCCTGGCCAACCAGCGCGACGGGTTAGAAAGTGTAAGCAACGTGTCCAAGCTCCGAATGGGGGGCACTAAGGGGACGATCATGTTTGACGTACCTGGTGGGGCTTCTCAGTGGTGGGGAGCAGGTAGAGTTGCGTCGGGAGGCAAATTTGCGTCCTGAGGCATGTGTGCTGAGGAAAGACTCAAAGCACTTACATTGCTCTGAGTACCAGGCAGGGGGCGGGTTAGTGACTGAGGAGGAGGTCCTGGTGAGATTTTCACTTCAAGTAATTTGGTAAGTGCTTTTTGCATTTTTATAGCAGCATCAGATGTTTTCTAAGTGTAAATTAGGCTGCTTGAGCATTCAGTGTCCGATCAAGATTTTCCATTCAACCTGGAAAGTCGGATTTTACAAATTCCTAATAGGAAAAGTGCAATGGAAAGCATCTTAAAGTCAGAATTACAATTTGTAGGCTCCTGCAGAAATTCTGAACTCCGATTTCACCGAGATGCAGGGGCAGGATGTCACACAAAAATGTCAACACTCAGTGAGATATACAAAGTAAGTGATAAACATTCACTTTATTAAGTAATATCGATAAATCAGTTAGTTTCCACATGGCATGATATTAATGCTTGTTTAACAAACGCCTGCAGAAACAGGTGTACAAAACATTATAATCTCTTTTGATAATTGTTCACATGAAGCACAAATGCAAGCCCTGCAGTATTGTTTATCAGTTGGGTTGCTAGGAGACATCTCAAACCACTGCTAAGCTAATGGGAGCATTGCAGTTTAGTTTCCTTAAACGTCATCTTCCGAATATAGAGGAATGGAATGCATTTATGGTCTGAGATATCAAGTAGGAATATCCCACATCCAACTTGAAGGGAACGCAGCATAACTGTGTACCCTGACAAAACGAAATATATTGCAAGCAATAATTAAATCACAAATATTATTAGATAGATTTTCCAGGTTTTATTAACCTCCTTGGATGATTTACATGACAAATTATGATTTTTGAATGTCTGTTAATGAGACACAAAACAGTCATGCTGCAGATAAAACGATGCTTGCTTGAGCATTAAGTGTTTCAAGTTCTGGCTTTCATGTATGGACATGTTTTTAAAATGTCAATTGGTATTATTAGTTAGCTGTGACATAATGTATGATGCCCAAAGGCATAGGGTCTCTTATTAATTGTGAAACTGTGTTTTCTTAATGGCATGAATCAAACTGAAGGCCTAGACTTTTAATGCTCGGCCCGCCACTGTGTGTTATATTCATACGAGCAGAAGGAGAATTAAGTTTGAAGTAATTTTCAAGCAGAAGAAATAGTAAAAACATGCACATGCACATGCTAAATAATTTTAATAAAAATAAATTTAGCATTTTTTAATAAAAAAAATTCACGTTAGAGAATACTCAAGTAAATTTCTTAAGTATATTTAAAAAAAAATAATAATTTAAACAATGTACCTGTTTAGCTGAAAAATGGTAAATGCCTAAATGTTGGGGAATGATTAACCTGTTTATGAAAAATTATATTTTTGCAGTGCCGTTCAATATTTCTGGCTTCAGAAATTACACACTGCAGTTTTAAAAGGCAGTATTTAAATATAGCAGTATTTATAATAGTAAGCATTCCTCTGGTACATATGTGGATGTTTGTATTGCTTTTCATATTGCTGTCATCTCAAATTCTGTCTGCGTATCCTTCTGGAATTAATAGCTTTATATGTCTCTTTTTTTATATTTCATGTGTTTTGGTTCTATTACTTTCTCATGTCACACTTTTGTTCCATACAATAGGCTTTTGTAAAGTGCTGCCACTGGACAGGTATCAAAAAGACACCCTCTCTTAGCTTTTCTACACATCAAAGGAAAGCCACTACATACAGGTATATTTCAAAACATATGCTTAGTGTTTCGCAACCTATTCAGTACACTTTATGGGTCATTCTTCTTCTTTTTTTTTTTTTTGAGAACCACTGACACAGAACAGACAGAGTCTGATGTCTACACTGGAGGTTTTTTTTTTTCCGTTTCAAATGAATGAAGCTGCATCACAATTCCCCACAAAGAAATTGGTCACACCTCTCTGTACATTCATACACCAACTTCTTTATTGTAATTTTTTTGTCAGCTGAACCGCTATACCCTAAAAACCATTTGGGCCTACTTGGAAGTACCTCCTGATATTTTGAGTAACGCTAACCTTTTAATTGATAATCAAATGTACAATTATGCATGTTCACTTATAAAGTATTTTGAAATTGAATTTTTCATCATTACATGTTAATAAAAATAACTGAGTGCAAATAGCCCTTGTTGGCAAAGGCTATTTACACTAACTGTGCTCACCATTGCTGAGACCAAGCTCAAGACAATGATGACTCTGCACATTTATAAACAAGCTTTTTTCTTTGTTTTGACCAAGGGCCCCTTTTACTCACACTTCTTGGAAAAAAATAATTATTTATGAACCGTCTCCTTTTTGCCAACAGGTGGCAGTACATGTGTGAATAGGCCTGAATCTACTCAAATATTCATCAGCGAATTTATTCCACAGTTGTTCATATGCTGTGTACAGTATATACATTCTCTATATGCATATAAGACCCAGATGACCTACATTTGCCAAAACGAGCAGAATAGAACAGAGCTTAAAGGTATAGTTCACCCAAAAAGGAAAATGAACTCATATCATCCCAGATGTGTATGACTTTATTTCTTCTGCTGAACACAAACAAATATTTTTAGAAGAATATTTCAGCTCTGTATGTCCTCACAATACAATACTTGGAAGCTCAAAGTAATCTAAAAGACTCCAGTGGTCAAATCCATATGTTCAGAAGAGATATGATAGGTGTGGGTAAGAAACAGATTTTTAAATATTCAATATTTAAGTCCTTATTTTACTATTACTCTCCACTATCACATTCTTCTTTTTTCTTCTTTTTTTTAATCCCCCTTTCTCCCAATTTGGATTGCCCAATTCCCACGACTTAGTAGGTCCTTGTGGTGGCACAGTTACTCAATGTAATCCGGGTGGTGGAGGACAAGTCTCAGTTACCTCCACTACTGAGACCGTCAATCCGTGCATCTTATCATGTGACTCGTTGTGCATGACATTGCAGAGACTCTGCATGTGTCATGCTACTCTCCGCGATCCACGCACAACTTACCATGTGCCCCATTGAGAGCGAGAACCACTAATCGCGACCAAGAAGAGGTTTCCTCAGTGTAGTTGCTTAGTAGACCTGGCAGGAGTCACTCAGCACACCCTGGATTCAAACTCACGACTCCAGGTGTGGTAGTCAGCGTCAATACTCGCTGAGATACCAGGCCCCCCTATTTTTGGTGATTTGCATTCTTGCCACCTACTTGGCAGGAAAGAGAATTATTAGTCAAATAAATACTTAAATATTGTTTAAAGTTAAATATAGTTTCTCAGCCTCTACTCTCATATCACTTCTGAAGATATAGATTTAACCACTGGAGTCATATTGATTACTTTTATGTTGGGTTTATGTACATTTAGGAGCTTCAAAACTGGTATTCAAAATTGGTACTCATTCACAAACCAGAAGAAAGAAAGTCATACAAATCTGGGATGGCATTTGTCACGATCCCCTGTTGTCTGCCTTGTTTTTCTCACTTGTCATCTGTCCCGGACTACTCTTCCCACAATTCCCTGCCCTCATCACTGCCAGTTTCATTGTTCTCACCTGTGTTTAATTTAATCATCATCCTTGTATATTTAAGCCCTATTGTTTGTTCATTTGTTGTTGGTTTTTAAATGTAACGTTTGCCCTTGACTGTGTTGCTGCCGTGCCCTCCGTTGATGTTTTGCGTGTTTATATTTAGTTTTGTGGATGTTTTATTTGTTCCCTGTGTTGTTTTGTTATTTTGAGTTATCCTGTTCACCTTTTGTTCTTCCATTAAAAACTGCATGTAGATCCTCACTCCTCGTCTGCCCTCGTCTGACTCGTAACAGCATTAGTGTGAGTAAATTATGAGCAAATTTTCATTTTTGGGTGAATTCTCACTTTTATGCGTGGAATACTGTATCAAAATTTAGCAAGTCTTTGGCTTGAGCAATATATTTTTAACACCTGATTCTTTACTCAGTTTTGAAAGGACTGCCCAATTTTAGACATTTTCACACAAAAATTGTATTAAGAAGGCAAAAAAACTGTTTTTATTTCCATGATTAAAACTGAATGCCACTCACTGAAATTAACTTGCAACGGGATGAGGTCATGTGATGTGACATAGTTTAAAACATTTTATCATGGGATATGCCAACTGGTTTAAATACTATTTTTAAACAATTGTAGGCATTATGTAGTGTATACTGTATAGGATTCAGTCTGTATTAAGCAAGTAGTCCAGTCCAAACATGGCCATAAAAATATGGGCACAATAACCACTTCCTGTTTACTGCTAAACTGAAGGAAACAAACACTTCATGACATTGTAAGTAGTTTATCATTTATCAGATGCCTTTATCCAAAGAAACATAAGTGTAAGTGCTCAAGGGCACAATGGTGACAACTCTTTCAAACCTTTTTGTTTACCAGCCCAGATCTTAAATCACTTAACTACCCCAGAGTCACCGTCATGAAAATATTATGAAATTGATTGATGCAGTATAAAACCATCTGTCCTTTACAGGTGTCCTATGCCTGGTCACAACCCTCACTCTCCACCAAATCCTCAGTGGAGATTTGACAAAATCCAGCATTTAGACAGTTGTCACCTACATATCTAGAGCAGTACAACCTAATGCTACAGGCTAAATGTTCTCCTTTATTAGCATTGAGAGCCAATAATACTTCTAGGAAAATGTAGATCTTCTTAGAGTGATCATTGTGTAATTTGATTACATATGAATACATATGATTGTGTATTGTGTGTAGAAATTAAATAATTAAATACTAATTGTATTTAGAACTTATTGTATTTTATGTGAGCAAATCTGAAGGCGACTGTGGCAAGGAACACAAAACTCCATAAGATGTTGGTTAATGGAGAAAAATAACCTTGGGAGAAACCAGGCTCACTCTGGGGGCCAGTTCCCATCTGGCTAAACAACATGATTATAATTCCAATATTAGTTATTTGTGTGCAGTGCAAGCCATGTGTAGAGGTCCAAGGGAAAGGATGAGTCGGGACGCACAGTAAGGCTTTTATTCTCTGCCATCTGCACACTTTGTACACACTTTCAGTGTTTTTCTGAGCTCACTCAGGTAGCATCCCAGATAACTCTCAACTCAAAACTCTCAATAAACATAAAGGCACTCGACCATACCCCTGCTGCCACATATCCCCACCGCCTGACTCGGGTCAGGGTGCCATCAGGCCTGCCTACCGATTTCTGGAAAGGAAGTCGGCTGCAGCCATCTGCACCCCCAGTTTTTGAGCACATTGAATTTAAAGGGCTGGAGAGCCAGATACCACCGGCTGATCCACGCATTGGTATCCTTCATGCTGTGGAGCCATTGGAGTGGGGCGTGGTCCGAGCAGAGGGTGAAGGCCCGCTCCAGCAGGTAATTCCGGAGGGTGAGGACTGCCTACTTGATGGCCAGACACTGATTTTCCGTGGTGCTGTACTTTGTTTCCCTCAAGGAGAGCTTACGGCTGATGTACAGCACCGGGCGCTCCTCTCTCTCCAAAACCTGTGAGAGTACGGCCTCCAGTCTGTTAATCAGAAGGTTGTTGGTTCGAAACCCACGGCCACCACCATTGTGTCCTTGAGCAAGGCACTTAACTCCAGGTTGCTCCGGGGGGATTGTCCCTGTAATAATTGCACTGTAAGTCGCTTTGGATAAAAGCGTCTGCCAAATGCATAAATGTAAAAATGCATAAATGTAAATGTAATAGGAAAGAGAGAGCGTTGAATCAGGTGCATGCAAAAGCGAAGTCAATTTGGTGATGCACCTGCCCATGACCCAAGTGGAACCCCAGATACCGTACCTATACCTGACCAATCGCGCATTTCTTGGTGTATGCCCTAAACCCCACCCACCACAGCGACCTCAGAACTGCCCCCAGATTCTGCATATGCCGCTGCCAATCATTACTATAAATGATGATGTCATCTAAATAGGAAGCAGTGTAAGCTGCATGCTGTCTGAGGATGGTGTCCATGAGACATTAAAACATAGCCAGGGCCCCAAACAAACCGAATGGAAGCATCACAAATTGGTGCAATCCAAATGGCATAAAGGCTGTTTTTTTAGTGGAAAATTGGTGTCAAGGGGATCTACCAATAACCCTTTGTCAAATCCAATGTCGAATAAAATCGAGCAGTCCCTAACCGATCGAGCAACTCATCAATGCGGGGCATCAGGTGTGCATCAAATTTAGACACTGCATTGACTTTTCTATAATCCACACAGAACTGTACAGACCCGTCGCTCTTGGGAACTAGAACAAACGGGCTGGACCAATCGCTGTGGGATTCCTCTATAACCCCCATATCAAGCATTGCATCCAATTCTTCCCGAACAATTTTTTTTTGTGTTTGGGCAAGCGATATGGTTGGTTACGTACCACCACTCCATGAAGTTGGATGAGGTTTGTATGATCCGGTAGTGGGGAGAACACGTCTGCAAATTCCTGTTGCAACTTGGCAACCCCGCGAGCTGGTACATTGAGAGGTGGCCTCCGCAATTGACCGGGGTATTATGATTAGTTTTATATTCATCTCCGGTCCAGCTCCATCCTCTCCGGAACTACCATAGCCAACGTCACAGGGACCACCTCCCTCCATAATTTCAGGAGGTTGAGGTGATATATTTGACTTGCGCCCCCTCTATCAGTTCGCTTAACCTCATAATCTAGATTATCACTCGTCGTGTGAACTCAAAGGATCCTTGTCTCTTGGCGAGTAATTTGGAGCTCAATTTGGGGAGTAATACGAGTACCTAATCTCCTGGTGCAAATTCCCACAGCCGAACTCGCCTGTTATACAGTCGGCTCTGTCGTTCTTGAGCTTGGAGCAAATTATCCTGTGTAAGCTGTCCCAAGGTGTGGAGTTCTTCTCTAAGATGAAAAACATACTGAATTTCATTCTTGCTATCTGAAGGTCCCTCCTCACAAGCTTCGCGGATGATGTCATGGATACCTTGTGGGCGCCGCCCATACAGCAGTTTGAATGGGGAAAACCCCGTGGAGGCTTACAGGACCTCTCGTAATGCGAACAACAGGGGGTTGAGCCATTTGTCTCAAATTCTAGCATCCTTGTGCACTAATTTACGAATCATGTTCTTAAGGGATTTATTAAATCGTTTCACCAGGCCATCTGTCTGTGGATGGTAAACACTGGTGCAAATCCCATTAATGCCAATAATTCGTAAAGCTTGAGTAGTGTCCGTGACATAAAAGTTGTGCCCTGATCGGTGAGGATTTCTTTCGGAATCCCCACTCGGGAGATTATTTTGAAGAGTGCCTCCACAACACTACGTGCTGTGATGTTGCACAGAGGCACTGCTTCCGGATATCTCGTTGCATAATCCATTAGGAATAATACAAAGTGATGTCCGCGTTCTGTCTGCTCTAATGGCCTGATGAGTGGAAGGGGGCACAATGCCGCTTTTGGGGTGGCCAGCGGATTCAACAGCTGACATTCATGGCATGCCACACGCCACCTGCGTACATCGCCGCCAATGCCCGGGCAATAAAAATGGGCTATTAAGTGGTCCAGTTTATTTTTTTCCCCTAGATGACCTGCCATTGGAATATAATGAGCCTCCTGGAACACAATTTCCCAACGGCTCTGCGGTATTAGAGCTGGGTTGTATCTTCATTTGTATGAGTGTCCTGCGTCACTCTATACCAGGGGTGACAAACCCTGCTCCTGGAGAGCTACCTTCCTGCAGAGTTTAGCTCCAACACACCTGCCTGTAATTTTCAAGTAATCCTAAAGACCTTGATAAGCTGGTTCAGGTGTGTTTGATTGGGGTTGGATCTAAACTCTGCAGGAAGTTAGCTCTCCAGGAGCAGGGTTGGTTATCCCTGCTCTATACAATCGCTCATTTCTAATTGCGAAATAGGGAGATGAAAGTGTGACATTTGGCTGGAGTTGTTGACCATCGATCACTCTCACTTGGTCGGAGGCGTGCTTGAGGGTTCTCTGCCTTCTGCACACTTTGTACACTCTTTCAGTGTTTTTCTGAGCTCACTCAGGTAGCTTCCCAGATAACAAAAACTCTCAATAAACATACATTTTCTTAAAGAGATGCAGTTCTCTAATGTTCAGGAAAACACGCCAACACTGGACCGATATGTTGCTCTCTCGCCCATCTGGTGGTGACGTGGCCGTTTATATGCCGCTCTCCCTATTCTCACTGGAATTAGAGGCTGGTGTTAGACATAATTTAGCTCAGGTGTAAGCACCCTTACCGCTTTCTCTCTCCAGACAGTGCTCAACCTCACCCCCGCTGCCACAACATGGTTATAAATTTGTAAATTTGGTAAGCATTAAGGTCCATTATTTAAAAAAAAATTGCAAATGAAGTATCCCATGTCTTACAGTTGGATTTGGTATCAGTTCATCTTCTGAAGTCAAAAGACTGAAGTGATATCTGGCTGGCACCAGCTGTAGTTTCTTTGCATCTTTCAGCGAAACGTAGCAGTGGAGTTAGACGCCAAGCAGGAACAGAGCTCGATCTGGCTGGCTCTGGTAACCTCGGGATATGAATTCCATGGTTGATACATGGAAATAAAAAAAAATTATATTAGCGTAGATGCCATTAAATTTTATATAGAGTAGTATATCATAATGGATGTTTCTTGTTTCAGCAGACCTAACTAAAGCAGCCTTATTGGGAGTTGAAAGATAAATAGGTGTATGCCTGGCTAAATATATGAGTCTTTAGTCTAGACTTAAACTGAGTGTGTATGTCTGCATCCTGAACAGTGCAAGGAGCTAATAATATTAAGAAGAGGTTCTGAGATTACTGGGAATACCTCTTTTAAGAACTTAGGATCTAAAATATGCTGTGGATTTTTTGTTTAGTTTTGATAGCTCTTCATGACTTATGACAATGAAGGATTGAAGACACACTTTTCTGAGGTGCTGTGACAGTTGATTGCATAGTTCCAATTTCATTTCCGATCATTTCAGTTTTATCAGTAAAGAAATTCATGAAGTCATTACTATTGTGCTGTTACAGAATATCTGGTTCAGTTGATGCTTTATTCCTAACCAATTTAGCCACAGTACTGAATAAACCCCTAAGATTGTTGTAGTTATTTTCTGTTATTTACCTGTTAGTCAAATACTATCATTACTAAGACTATGCACCAAATTACTAGAGAGGAGAGCAGCACCTTACCTGGAGGGATGGAGTCCATTTCTCTTTAGCAGTTCAGGTCTACCCCAGAAACTCTTCCAATTGTCTATACATACTATGCTATTCTCCAGTTAGGTTATCGTATGTGAGTTATTAGCCTTCAATTGAACACTATTACTTATACATGGTTTTTGTTTGTGTTCATTTGTTTACACGAGCACATGTGTGTGCACCTGACCTACCGGAAGTCTTCACATCAAGGTTTTAGTATTTTTGTGTATGTCTTTGGCTGTGTTTGAAATGATAAATAAACAAAATGAGTCAAATTCAGTTTTTCCAGAAGAGACTAGCCATTTCCTTCTCCTACAACTTACGCATTCACACCACCTGCTAAAAATACACAAGTTATCTCCTCTAAAACCACAAATGTTTACATACAGTAATTCAGTTTAATCCTATTGTAAACATGTGAGCTGTGCCTAGACTGTATTTATGCACCAAAAAAGGACACTATTTTAATACAAGTAAACATGAATTCCATCTCCTAAAAAGTCCCAGAATAAATATAGTTTGGAGGGAAATTCGTTTTTATTTTCTGTGCCCATAAGAAAGCACATCCCATTTCTTTTCTCATCCCTCCTTCTTTCCCTTTATTTCTTAATTTATTTGCAACTGAGTACTCATATATTATTTGTAGGGTTGGGAGGGTTACTTTTTAAGTGGATTCCACTACAGATTACAGAATACATGCTGTAAAATAGTATTCCGTTAGAATACTCAAGATCAGTAACATATTCTAAATACTTTGGATTGCTTCTTCAGCACTGGTAGATTTTTTTTTCACTTTATATGTATAAATGTTTTCCATCTGAAAGGACTAAATATTAAATGAAACAAATAACAATAAAATGCAAAGTAATCTCTTCAGTACTAATCAAAATACTTTTTGAATGTATCAGTATTCTAATCACCAATGATTTCAGTTGTAACTGTATTTTAAATACGTATTCGTATAGTATTCAGTTACTCCCCAACCCTGGTTATTTGAAACATATGAAGAATGATGTTTATGCGAATCACATGCTGTCACGAACCCCGCTCCTCTACCCCATCTCCGCGTTCGCGAGCACGCACACATGCACTCCGCGAGCGTGCTCGCTTCTCGCTTCTCGCTTACTCGCTCCGCCCCCTTGAGCTCACACGCTCTGTTTCCTCCCTCGCGAGCTCACACGCTCGTTTTGCTATTACGAGCTCCAGCTCGTAAACTCCCTCCCCCCTCTGACTCACATGACCACTTGCACTCACGCGCTTCCTATCCCCACACATTAGATACACCTGCACTTGTCCCTATCACCTGTCATTGTTTACACCTGTACTCGCCCCTCTAAATACACTATCCTTCCGTTTGTTTCCCGTTGGTTATTGTATTTAGTTCCCCGTATCTTTGCCCCTGCTAGTCTCGTCTAGTTTTGCCCCTGCTAGTCTCGTCTAGTTTTGACCTCCCCACTGTTTGATTACCTGTTAGCTTGCCAACTCCCCATTCCTCTCGTCCCCCTGTCTTCGTTCCCGCTAGTCTCATCTTGTTCCTCGCCCTAGTTGTTAACTGTTTTCCCCGCTCTCGTTCACCTCCCTCATTAGATCTGCCCCCTTGTTTATATCTTTGATTCCCCGGCTTTTGACCCTACGCTTCCCACGACTACTCTTCACTGGATTTGCCCCTTGTTTGTACTTTTGCCTTCACGGCTTTATTTACAATAAAGCAGTTTTTCATCATTGTGACTGTCTCTACTTGTGTGTGTCGGGTTACACATGCAATTGTTTTCATTTAAATTGTCAGGAATGCAGCTCACTATTACTTTTTGGTGTCCAGCTGATTCAGGTGAAAATGTTCTGAAGAAACTAATGCAAGCCTTCAAATCTTATATTATAAGGACACAGGAGCTGGTCTAAAATGTTGACAGAATGTTCTTTTTTTAACTATCCTTTTAACTCAAATGTTGGGGAAATTTTCCAGTAGGTTTATAATTTTCTAACATGTATTTACTCTTAACTCATTACACTTAAACACCTGATGATTAGAGGAAGTTTATGCAGTTAGCATGTACATAATGCTGCAGCTCAAGCTATGACTATGTCTGGATGGCATGTTGCTCTGTGTATGGCTCATTGTTATGGAAACATCCCCTTTATACAAACAGAGTGCAGGAAGTATCACTCAATGATGGTGGCACAAACAAGGACACCTTGTTTCAGAATTTACTTTGTGACAGATGTATCAGTTGTATCTGAGATGTAGTCATGCAGTAAATTCCTACAGATAACTTTATTATGATAGTGAATGCAAGTGATTATGAAGGCGACCTGCTCCATGTTTTACTACAACCTTATAATCAAATATGGAATTATTAAATGATCAGATCGATGCATTGTTGACATAACACAACCTTCTCACCACTAACTAATCCATTTGATCAATGTATTGAAAATCAGTTAGACCATAAGATAGAAAAAGCTTGACCTATATGTCTTTATGACTTTTACATTAGTCACATAAAACTAATAATTTAAAAGTATGTGCATACATATTTCTCAGTGTTCTCTGCTATGGCAATGGGGTAAAATCAAAGAAGCTTTGAGGTCTACAAGTGTATGTGTTTACCTAAAATGACTTCCAAACAAAAGTGACCTCCAAATGTATTTATGAATGGGCATTTCCTTCTCTTTGTTTCAGTTTAGGGATGTAGAATTCTAGTTTCAGGTGACTGATCACAAAATTGGAGATGCCAGCCAACTATCAGTAATTAAACACACATATCTCAGTGTGTACGTGTGTGTGGGTGGGTGTTTGTATAATGGTTTGGATGAAACACCCAGTAGTTATGTGAACATTTTAAATGCCAATTAACAATGATTTTCTGTACAGAAGTCCTGTTAGTTCATGACAAAAGAATATGCTAATTGACTGCTGAATGGATTTAATAAGAATCTAGTGCAAGTATAGGAAAAGTAAAGATTAAAGATTAACTTAATGGAAGTTTAATGAAAAAGTAATTTTATGGATCTGCATAGCCTAATTGAAACTGTGACAAAATGGTGACAAAATTATTTATCCCAAGAATTAATGATTACTCCACAACCTGTTAATAATAGGTCAGAAGGTTTAGTTGACCATTATATCTCTCTGCTGCATGCAACCTGAGACTAGCAAGTGTCATTGCTCATAAGTTTTTATCATGCAGACATAAATGTATACTTTTTTAAACTCTTTATACATTTGATGATATCTGGGAGATAAATTTAGCTACATAGAGGAAACATTGTCTCATCATTTTAACAGAAATATCTGGGTTTAATTTAGTGAAAGGCAGCAAACTTTTAACATTTATTCATTATTTTAAAGGAATAGTTCTAAACAGTTCTTCTATAGTTTTTTTTAACATTAAACAACGCAAGTTCTCCTGTGAACATGAACACCACTGTGAACAAGCTTTATCTCTGGTGTAAAACATTAATTGCATTTCTTAAACTTAAATCATATGGGAAGAATATAGTATCAAAATTATTCACAAATGCGTAAACACTTATACATCAATTCGATAAATGTCATACATGCATTTTTCCATCCGCACAAAAATGCCTTTCAATTTGTGCCTGCGAAATTCCGAATTAAACGAATGTGCACCTATTTGCACAAATAGAGGCATATTTGTGAATACAAATGTCCCCTTTGTATAAATGTGACACAATTTGCATGTCTAACCAAATGAAGATGTTCCAAATGAAACACAAAATGGTCTTGTGAAGCATTGAATGTGCATTTGTGGCTCGAGTGACAAGCGTGAATTCATTGACAGGTTTTTGTGTCTGTTCAGTTATATTTATTTGAATGTTTAGGTTTTTGTTTTGCTGTTTTCACCATGGCTGACCCACACATAAACAACTACAATTGAATAAGTTCTAAATTCTTTCATAAGTGGGGGCACATCTACCCATCAATTTGGGAAAACAAATTATTTGTTTCTGTGTCATTTATTATTAAATGTATGTGCAGCTATTTGTACAAATAGAGACATATTTGTGAATTTAAATGTTCCTTTTTGTACTAATAAACAGTTTTGTGTATGCAACCAAATTAAGATGTTCCAAATGAAATACAAAATGTTCTTGTGACGTTTTGTGGATCAAATGACATGCATGCATTCATTGATGTCTTTTTGTGTGTTTTGTGTTTAATTTGTTTGAATTTTGAGATTCCTTTTCACTGGTTTTGCCTTGCACGATCCACACGTAACTTGTACATTTGTGTAATAAAAGCAGCTACCACAAGAATACGGTCTCATTTTACAGATATACCATCAGCAGAATGAATCAAAGGTTTGTCTAAATCTTTCTCATATACAACCAAGGATAATGTCCTGTAACATTGTAAAAGGCAAAAAAATACCCATTTTAGAGTGTAAGTCCTGGTGACAATACATTTGTGGTACATGTCAGTAGAAGGTGCGGTCTCATGTTATTGGACTAGAGCCCTGTTTATGACGTGTGCACTGCGCGCCTAAGCTGCTGTTATTTATTTACCATTGACACCTTCAAGCTTTCCTACCAACTGTTCTCCCACAAGCATGGAGAGAGAAGCGATTGCAATTACACCAGGAATTAATACAGAACATCATTGTCAACAATGCATTTATATCAAGTAAACTACATAGTTCTAAACTATATCCCTAGTTTGTACCATGCTTTTCAGAATGAGCATACAAAAATATTTTTAAATACATTAAACACCAGATGAGATTTTAGGCAATAATTTTTGGTGTGGCAGGCCTTGGCTCTGTTTGTGAACAGCTGTCAATTAAACCCTTGCTGGGGGTGAAGAGCAGCATGTAAATGGGGAAGAATTGGGGGCACTGTTTCTCATAATTCAATTTATTTCAAAGTTGCCTGCTGCAGCTCAAAGATCAAAAAATTGTTTACAATGCACAACACAAGCCTCTTAATTTTACTCTCAAAGTGCACCAGATAGTATTTAACTTTAAAATGTACAACATTTTCTTAAGGGGGAGCATACCCCCGGATAAAAAACGCATATAACCTGATCCGAATATGGAAGGGGGGAAAGTGGAAGACCGCCTTCATCACACCCACTAGACTGAATATAGGGTAATGCCTTATGGCCTGGCCAATGCCCCTTCCATCTTCCAAGGATTTATGAATGAGATCTTCAGGGAATACCTCCAGTGCTTCGTAATCATATACATAGATGATATCCTCATCTTCTCCCGAAACCTTCCTGAACACATTCATCATGTAACACTGGTTCTGCTACCTGTTCCTCATCGCACCTGGTCACATCTAGGAGTGGATTTCATCACAGACCTCCCCTCCTTGTATGGATTCACCTGTGTGCTAGTAGCAGTAGACAGATTCTCTAAGGTTTGTCATCTGGTTTCCAAGAAATCTCTTCCCACTGCTCTGGAGACTGCTGAAGCACTGTTCCATTATGTCTTCTGGAACTTTGGCCTACCAGAAAACATAGTGTCTAAACCGGGGTCCCCATTTTATCTCAAGAATATGGAAAGCCTTCTTCTCCCTCCTAGGTATGTCAGTGTGTATATCATCTAGATATCACCTGCAGACCAAAGGGCAGACTGAAAGGAAGATTCAGGAAATTGGACATTTTCTTTGAACTTACTGCCACCACAAACAACACTGCTGGAACCAGTGCCTCCCATAGGCCGAGTACGCTCAAAACTCCTTATGCCAACCTGCCACCGGCCTAACTCCATTTTAGTGCATGTTCGGTTTCCAACCACTGTTGTTTTCATGGTCAGGCGAGCCTTCCGATGTTCCATCTGTTAACCATTGGTTTTTAGAGATCGAGAGGGTCTTGGACGCTACACACATTAACCTCCAGAGAACAGTCCAGCGCCATAAGAGTCAGGCTGATGTTTGGCACTCTACTCCACCTCCGTACTAGCTCGGACAGAAGGTCTGGCTCTCCACACGGGATATCAGGCTCCAGCTGCCCTGAAAGAAGTTAAGTATCCGTTAAGAAGTTAAGTTAAGTTCATAGGCCCTTTTACTATAGTACAACAAATAAATCCAATTAACAAAAATTGCCATATTACACCTACCTTTCACCTATCCCTTTTAAAACCTTATCAACCATTTTGTCTTCTTCTTCCCCAGAGTCCACTGAGGTTGGTGGCCCTCCTCCGCCGCTGCTTTTAGATGATGATCTAGTCTATGCCGTTCGTGAGATCCTGGACCCTTGATGTTGAAGAGGCCCTCATGAGTACCTCGTCAACTGGAAGGGGTATGGCCCAGAAGAGAGATGCTGGGTGGCTCGAGACGACATTATAGATCCAGCCTTTCTAACCAACTTCCACACAAATCATCCCCAGCATCAAGCTCCACTTGGATGGGGTCGGCCTCGGCATCGGGAGTTCCGGGCCTCTGGTGCGGCCTGTGGAGAGGGGGGTAATGTTACATCAACACCGTACTCCCCCACTCATTCCACACTCAGTTTTCTCTCTCCCCGGACTATTAGTCACACACCTGATCTTAATTTCACACACAATGATGTTTTCTCTATAAAATACTCACCCCTGCCATTCAGTCATTGTCTAGTCTCTGCAATTAACTGTAGGGTGCTGCCCCTTTAAGGACATTGAGCCTGTGGGCTCATGTGATTGCCCAAGAAAGGGTGCAAAAAACAAAACAAAAACTAAGGGAAAAAGCCATGCTTTTCTTGTGTTTAGACTTGCTGTAATTCTGTAACATTCCAGATGAAACTATAATCTAAAATGATCTATTCCCAGTGTGGTGAGTAATGCTTTTGTTGTTATAAGTATATTGATGGTTCTTGATGTATTTCTATGTAGATCGCTATTTGTGATTAGCACCTTAATTAGTGCTACTAATGTTATACACTTGTTTTTTTATGTTTGTGTAGACATCTACTGTTTTATATTACCTGTTGAAATATTCTTTCAATATATGTTGCATTTGGTTTGTAAACAAAGTTTAAACACGTGTTTTGTTTCTCCGTATTGATGGTTGTATCACATTTGTGATAATGTTTCATGCAAATATGTGATATTTTGCATTTTAGGGGATATTTTGGATTTATAAGGAAATACTTTAGTGTTTACTATCAAAAGGCTGATGTTATAATTTTTTATAGATTTATTTGGTACAATACTGGATATGAATTTACAGTTTGACCACATAAATGTGAACATAAATACTCTGAACTACAAGTAACTACAACAAAAGCAACTAAATGTGTGCATTGTGAGTTCTGTACAAGAGGAATAAAAGGCAATATCAAAATCCAAGTTAATGTTATCATTTCGTGGGTAACAGAACACTTGGACTTACCTGCTGTCTATCTGTGGATATACTCACGTAGACCTTCATCCGAATCCTCGATACCTTCTCCCCGATCTCCCCAAGTGCTCTTCTTCCTCCTACGGCTCTGAGTTTCTTTCTTCATCAAAACAGAATTTAATTTCAGGCCTCCTCCTTTAAATACTGTAATGCAAGTAAATGTAAGTGAATTTGATAAGTGAAAATAAATATTTAGGGTCAGGGTCGGACTGGGACACAATTTCAGGCCGGGAAATCCTACACCCATCCAGGCCATCCAATGCACCCAAATAAAATTTAGAAACACGGACAACCTTGTCCCACCCCCCCCCCAAATTACATTTATTTCACAGTATGACCATAACATAAAAACATAAACAACCAACCTAGAAGTAAAGCAGTCCTAATACCAAATGGGTCTGCACATAACGTCCTGTGCACTGCAATTACAACTGCAATAAATAATGTTATGAGATTGATGTTTTAAATAAATGTTTGAATATAAAAAAATGCAATACTTAAACATTAAACTAAACCGCCAATAAGTGGCGGCAAGTGACCGTCTTATTTAGTGAGTCATTCATACAAAAGATTCGTTCAAAACGCTGAATCATTCAGTAACAAAACACCGCACTGCTGTTGTTATGTATACCTTGAGAGAGAGACTTGAGAGGCGGAGCCCTGGGAGGCTCGGGAGGAGGAGCCCTGGAAGACTCGAGGGCTCCTCCTCCCGAGCCTCCCAGGGCTCCGCCCCTCAAGCCTCTCGAACCTTCTAGGGCTCCGCCCCTCAAGCCCCTCGAGTCTCCTGAGCCTCCCTCGGCTCCACCTCCAGAGCCTTCCAGGCTTCCGCCTCTAGAGCCTCCTACGGCACCACCTCCATTGGCCCCACCTCCTGAGCCTTCCAGGCCTCCTCCTCTCGAGCCTCCCAGGGCTCCGTCTCCCAAGTCTCTCGAGTCTTCCAGGGCTCCTCCTCCCGAGCCTCCTAGGGCTCCGCCTCTCCAGTCTCTCGAGTCTTCCAGGGCTCCTCCTCCCGAGCCTCCCAGGGCTCCGCCTCTCAAGGTATACATAACAGTTAGTAACTTAATAATAAATATTAACTACGCTACTTGTTTATTGAACAATAAATTCAATGTAACATTTTCAATCGTGATAATATTCAGCAAAACAGCTCCCTTAGTTGTGTTATGTTAAACTAAATAATATGTTATAAATAAAAAAAACAACAATTAGAATTTTGTACATTTCTTCTGTGAGTTTTCTGTGTGCACTCATTTGTTTTGATTTCTCCACGAATGTAACGTTAGACAGGCGCTACCGCTTACATTTGCTAGCAGTTCAATACTAAGTTAACGAAGAAAAAAGTATAGTATTTACAGATGAAACTGACCTGCACTTGAAGCCCTGAACAGGTCAGTAATTTTGCAACATTTTGCTGCTTCTTCTTGGAGTGCTTTCTTTTTTTTTTGTCCTTTCCCTCTCTGCTCCACCTGGCCGTTTTCGCTCCATCATTGGGTGCTGCTCGCATTTTCTGTTTAACGTTTGTCTGAGGCGTAAAGTCGAATCGTAGCCTTGCCAGTCAAGACTAACAGATTCATGATTTTATATTTTTTATTGTTATTAATATTAATAATATTTTTATTGAATGACGAATTCAAAAATGATCACTGGTAAAGGCAGTAATATAAAAAATAATAAAAAAAATAAATAAAAAAAAACGCTGGCTGGCAGCAGGCCAACTTAGTTGCCAGGCCAGCGGGAATTGTCCCGGTGCTCCCGATGGCCAGTCCGGGCCTGTTTAGGGTGCATAAAAATAATCCACACGATTCCAGTCGACAAGTAAAGTTCTTCTGAACCCAAACGATTGATTATTTTTAGAAACAAAACAATACTTTTTAACTACAAATGTTCGCTTCCGTACATCTCTGTGATGCGCGCTCATGAGAGGGATGACGTAAACTCATTGGTAAGGTCACGCATGGAAGAGTGGGCAGGAAGCGCTTCATTGTTCACAAGAGGAGCGCTGTACAAAAGTTTAATTGTTTTGCTGTAGATTTGTATTTGTACAAGTGTATTGTTCAAAATAGTCATTTGGTGTGTTCACCCTGGATGCTTCAATCTTCAGAAACCAGAACGAAAATGCATGCATATGGCCATATAGCCTATATATTTCTGCTAAAGAAAAAGCACAAGTAGATAATGCAACGGTATTGCTCTGAAATAAAGGATGGTTATTTACTGCAGTAATTTTTTTTATTATTATTTGGAAATTATTTTTGTTTTATATTGTTTTGGTTTGTGAACAGCGCTTGGTCTGTGGTCTGTACAAGTTTCTCTTGTAAACAATAATGTGCTTCCTGATTTGTCCTCCACGCGTGACCTTACTAATGAGCTTATATCATCCCTTTCATGAGTGTGCTTCACAGAGATGTGTAGAAGCGAACATTTGTAGTTAAAAAGTATATAAATAGTGTTTTGTTTCTAACAATAATCAATCGTTTGGGTTCAGAAGAACTTTGTTTGTTGACTGGAGTCACGTAGATTATTTTGATGCACCCTAAATATGCTTTTTGGACCGTTGAAATAGGAGGCCTGAAATGAAATCCTAAAAATCTTAAATTCTGTTTTGATGAAGAAAAAAACTATTAATACATCTTGGCCTGAGGGTGAGTAAATTATCAGCAAATTTTCATTGTTGGGTGAACTATTCCTTTTATAATTTACATAGACAGAAGTAAAAAGACATTTGTATAAGGCTAAAAATACACATTTGTGAAGTTTTCCCAAATTGGAAAAGATGGATAGATGTAACCACACTTTGGATGAATTTAGGACTTATTCATTGGTAGTTGTTTGTGTGTGGGTCAGCCATTGTGAAAACAGTGAAACAAAAGTCTCAAAATTCAAATAAATAAAACAGAATAGACAAAAAACTTTCAATGAATGCACATTTGTCACTTGATCCACAAATAAACATTCAATACTTCACAAGACCACTTTGCTAATTTTGTAATTATTTTCATGTTATAGTCCGGTGAGATTCGATTCACGCAGTTACATATTTGTACTTTGAGGTAAACATGGCAAAGAAGTCAAAATCCTCGGGCTCTGGAGACATTAAAAGACACTTCCTCACAGAGTCCCGTCTTACAGATTGGCTGAGAGAAACGGGCCCTGATCCATTCTGGATTTGTTTTTTAGATCACTCGATAAAGATCTCGTGTTGCACAAGGTGACGAGCAAAGGAAAGCTTTCTTGGAAGAATCACAATATTTTCTTTTTCCCGGATTTTGCGAATTCGACAAGAGAGAAACATGGTCGATTCGAGTGTAAGAATCTCTTACATCAACGGAAGATCGCTTTTACACTGATGTTTCCAGCCAAACTGAGAATAGATGTGAAGGATGGCCGCAAAGTATTTACATGTCCCAAACAAGCACTGTCCTTAACTCTTTCCCCGCCAGCGTTTTTAAAAAAAAGTTGCCAGCCACCGCCAGGGTTTTTGACGATTTTCGCTACACTTTAATGGCCCGCAGAATATTTTCTTCCATGAATATATGAAGATGCTATATATCACAATAAAGATCTGAGCCTCTGCTTTTAGGCAAAAAAAACGATTTTATTTTATCTTCATTTGTTCTTTTTTTATTGCGACTTGAACAGAGGTCAGTTTTGTCAAAAAACAACATTTCAGCCAAAAAGCTGATAAAAAGGCATGTTTATGTCTGATATTTTGAGCTTCTCAATACTCCACTTCTTCATGTTTGAGACGATCGCACTCTGTTTCTTTGATCAAAGAGTTGCGTACTCTTTCAAAACATGCGGAGGGGTCTTCCTTACCGTATAACACCTAAAACACGGAAACACGGAAAATTCCGTGTTTGGCGGGGAAGCGTTTTTTCATAAAACACGGAAAATTCTGCGTTTGGCGGGGAAAGAGTTAATAAATACATTGAAGTGAGTAAGCCATTTGGTGTTTCTTATGTGAGTGGATTGGCTCGCTGAACATACACTCGATTGTCTGAGGAAACGGGGTGCCATTTTTGTTTCTGTTTGCGAAGGTTCTGCCTTGAGTTTGTTTTATGAAATAACACTTCTCCTTCAAGAAACTTTTGCATTGACAGAGGATCGCTTTTGCACTGGAGTTCCCGGCCAGATTAAGGGTGGATGCTGTGTATGGACACAAAACATATACATGCTCACACAAAGGATGTCTTTTATCAAGTTGATGGACTGAGCAAGTCATGGTGTATTTTTTCATGCACCCTCCAAGTGAATTTGACTCTTGACCATCTGAGGAACCGGGACGCCTGTTTTGTTCTGCATAGCGGCTGGAGTTTGTTTTGTAAATAACACTCCTTCGGGACATTTGTGGTTGAATCTGTTAGTTCCTTGTGCTTATGCCTCCTGTTGGCTGGAGATTGTTTTGTGGAGTACTTTTTGCGAGACATTGGAATGATTGCATCATCTGCTGCACTCATAAACAGCCAGCTCACTGAACACTTGTTTGTCTGTTCGAGGAAACAGAACGGCTTTATATCGATTGGAATTTGTTTTGTTGAGGAACACACCTTCGAGACAGTTCTGTGAATGCATCTATGCGTTCTTTGAGTTTATTCTGCCTATTGGTTGGTGTTTGTTTTACAAAGTATTTTCTGTTTTGCCATACAAAATTTGTGCAGAAGCACCGGACTTGAGGAATCCGATGGCAAAGCTGTCGCGGGGGCTCTCGTAGGCGTACATGGACCCTTTGAGTTTAGAGGGATTGATGCCTGTAGGCGCTGCTGTGCACGGGGTTAATACGCATGTTTTTCTTTTTTCTGTTTGTTTGGTTCAGGGGGGAGTTCGGGGTTTGATTTTTGCAGTAATGTTGGAATGTGGTCTGTATAATCTTGTTTTTGACATAGAATTGACTTTGTCTATTGTCTATTACAAAATGTCAGATGTTAATATCAATGGGTTATCTTTCTCCACATGGAATGTGAATGGGGTGGGGCACTTTCATTCTTAAACTTAAGAAATGTGATAACGTGTTTCTTCAAGAAATGTATCTTTCCCAACTGGATATTTTTTTCTTTAGTGCTGGCTCAGGTAAGAGTAGGGGAGTCATTACATTGATAAGTAAACATCTAAAATTAAAATCTCTCAAACAGATTAAAGATCAATTAGGGAGAATTAGTGTTGTATTATCTGAAATCGAGGGGCAAAGGTTGGTTTTGGCTAATATTTACATGCCTAACGGTGATGATCAGGGATTTTTTTATTGATCTTGAAGGGATGTTGCAAGATGCTGGCACCCCTCATGATATAAAATTGGGAGGATACTTTTAATCTTTTGATGGACTCAGTCCTTGATCATAGTGAAGCAAAAGTGTGTAAGCCCCCTAGAGCAACATTGTCGCTTCACAGGATGTGTAAAAATCTTGGTCTTGCAGATATTTTGCAGATACCTTTGAACCTATCTGGTAAGGACTTTTTTTTTCATCAATCCGTAAGATTTATTCTAGAATATATATTTTTAGATTTATCCTTCATTTCACCTGTTGTTGATTACATAATTTGAACCATCTTAGTCTCAGATCACACCCTGGTGAATTTAGAGATATCTAATCTTATAGTTGGCGCTTTAATGTATCCCTGTTACAAAATCCTGAATTCCAACAAATGTTAATTTTAAAGACTGAAATCAATGTTTACATGGAGACCAACTGGTCTTCAATATCTTCTGTGGCCATGGCTTGGGAGGCACTTAAGGCAGTTCTTAGGGGTCAGATCATACTTTATGCCTCATTTACCAAAAAATCCAAAGCACAAGAACTCGTGGAGTTGGAAGGGAATATTAAAAGTACAGAGGCAGAGCTGAAGTGCTGAATGTCGTCTGATGGCCTCACAGAATTGACCTGATTGAAATACAGATGTAATACTATTTTTGTGTCACGAACCCCGCTCCCTCGCTCCGCCCCCTCGAGCTACCTCGCTCGTTTTGCTCCCTCGGGCTTCCACGCTCGTTTTGCTCGCTCGAGCTTGCACGCTCGTTTTTGCTCCTACGAGCTCACGTGCTCGTACACTATCTCCCCCCTCGGGCTCACATGCCTGCTCCCAATCGCCAGAACATTATATACACCTGCACTCGTCTCAATCACCACATCATTGTTTACACCTGCACTCGCCTCTATAAATACCACAGCACATTTGTCTCACTCCTGTTGGTTATTGTATTTAGTTTCCCATGTCTTTGCCCCCCGCTAGTCCCGTCTAGTTCAGAACTCCCTTGTGATTGTTACCCCTTAGCTTGCCAGCTCTAGTATTCCTCTAGCTCCCGTGTTTAGTGTTACTCGTTCTTCTTATCCTGTTTCCCGGCTTCGACCTCCCGCTATCGTTGACCACTCTCTCCCGGATTTGCCCCTTTACTCTACTTTGATTCCCCGGCTTTTGACCCTACGCTTCCTCTACGATTCCCCCTCTGGATTTTCCCCACTGTACCTTCGCCTGCTGTTTAATAAAAGAGCAGTGTTTACTCACATTGTGACTGTCTCGTCTTGTGTGTGTGTGCGGGTTACAGAATAACCAACCTCACCGTAGACAGTCACAATGCTTCCCACGGAGGATGTACGCAGCTCACTAGAGCGGATTGTGCGCGGATTTGCGGCTGGGAGAGATGACCACGCGCTCACGGCCCAGGGGCAGCAGGTATGCACTACTTCTGATTTATTTCACCCTGTTTCACCTGTGTCTGCCCCTGAGCCCGTTTATGCTTCCAATGCATTTCTGAGCGCCGTGAGCCTTCAACCCCCTGAGAGGTTTGACGGCTCTTCGGGCACTTACCAAGAGCTTTTCGTGCAAGGCAGCGGTTGTGTAACTCATAACCCCGTCCTTGACATTATGGAGCCAGCGGCCCGACTCTTGGTTTTGTGCCAGGGGAGCCAACCCTTGGAGGCTTATATTATGGATTTTTGTGCCCTGGCATACCAGGTGAATTTTGATGAGGTGGCTCTGAAAGACATTTTGCAATGTGGACTGAATGAGCCAACCTCATCATTCATGCCTGGTGGTCGCTGCTCTCTCAACCTGGCTCAGTTTATTGACCTCGCCCTACTGTACGCTGGTTCCTCGTTTACTGTGGGGGAGGCAGACACTGAACCAGCGCTCCACGCCACGGCCCCAGTCTCGAGGCCTACCACGGCCCCAGTCTCGAAGCCTACCACGGCCCCAGTCTCGAAGCCTACCACGGCCCCCGTCTCGAAGCCTACCACGGCCCCCGTCTCGAAGCCTACCACGGCCCCCGTCTCGAAGCCTGACACGGCCCCAGTCCCGAAGCCTGTCATGGCCCCAGTTCCGAAGCCTGACACGGCCCCAGTCCCGAGGCCTGACACGGCCCCAGTCCCGAAGCCTGTCACGGCCCCAGTCTCGAAGCCTGGCACGGCCAGCGAGTCAACGCCCATGCCTGCCACGGCCAGCGAGCCAGCGCCCATGCCCGCCACGGCCAACGAGCCAGCGCCCATGCCCGCCACGGCCAACGAGCCAGCGCCCATGCCCGCCACGGCCAACGAGCCAGCACCCATGTCTGCCACAGTCAGCGAGCCAGGGCCTGTAGCCTCGACCGCCCCAGAGCCAGCGCCTGTAGCCTCGACCGTCCCCATGGCCACGTCCCCTGTTGGCCAAAGACGTAAGAGAAGGAAGAGGGCCCCTTCTCCCCAGTCTTGTCTTGTGCTCAAGACCGCAGAGGTTCCCTCAGAGTCTTCCATGGCTCTGCCGGGCTCTGCTCCGCCCTCTGAGTCTTCCACGGCTCTGCCGGGCTCTGCTCCACCCTCTGAGTCTTCCACGGCTCTGCCGGGCTCTGCTCCGCCCTCTGAGTCTTCCACGGCTCTGCCGGTCTCTGCTCCGCTCTCAGAGACTTCCACGGCTCTGCCAGCCTCTGCACCGCTCTCAGAGTCTTCCACGGCTCTGCCAGCCTCTGCTCGCCCCTCAGAGCCCTCGTGGCCTCTGCCTCACAAGGCTCCCAGGGCTCCTCTTGAGCCGCCCAGGGCTCCTCCTCTCGAGCCTCCCAGGGCTCTGTTTCTTGAGCCTCCCAGAGCTCTACCCCTCGAGCCCCCCCGGGCTCCGCCTTTCAAGCCTCCCAGGGCTCCTCCTCTCGAGTCTTTCAGGGCTCCCCCTCCTTCCAAGCCTCTCAGGGCTCCTCCTCTCGAGTCTTTCAGGGCTCCTCCTCCCCTCAAGCCTCTCAAGGCTTCGTCTCTCGAGTCTCTCAGGGCTCCTCCTCCTCTCAAGCCTCTCAGGGCTTCTCCTCTCGAGTCTTTCAGGGCTCCTCCCGCCCTTGAGCCTCTCAGGGCTCCGTCCCTCGAGTCTTTCAAGAATCCTCCCCCTCTCAAGCCTCCCACGGCTCCGCCTCCCGAGCCTCCTACGGCTCCCCCTCCAGAGCCTCCCACGGCTCCACCTCCCGAGCCTCTCACGGCTCTGCTCCCAAAGACTCCAGAGCTTTCTATGGCTCCGCCTCTTGAGCCTCCTACGGCTCTGCCTCTCGGGCCTCCTACGGCTCCCCTTCCAGAGCCTCCTACAGCTCCACCTCCTGAGCCTCCCACGGCTCTGCTCCCAGAGACTCCAGAGCTTTCTAGGGCTCCGCCTCTCGAGCCTCCTACGGCTCCGCCTCTCGGGCCTCCTACGGCTCTCCCCCCGAAGCCACCTCCCTTGGCTCCACCTCCAGAGCCTTCCAGACCTACCCTCTAAGGCCTCCCTTGGCTCCACCTCCAGAGCCTTCCAGGCCTTCGCCCCTAAAGCCTCCTTCGGCTCCACCTCCAGAGCCTTCAAGGCCTACCTCGCTAGAGCCTCCCATGGCGCCACCGTCATTGGCTCCACCTCCTGAGCCTTCCAGGCCTTCGCCCCTAAAGCCTCCTTCGGCTCCACCTCCAGAGCCTTCCAGACCTCCACCTCCTGAGCCTTCCAGGCCTTTGCCCCTAAAGCCCCCTTCGGCTCCACCTCCAGAGCCTTCCAGGCCTCCGCCTCTAGAGCCTCCTGCGGCACCACCTCCCTCTGCCCTGTCTCTTGGGCTCCCTATGGCGCCGCCTCCTCAGTGCCCCGCCTGCCGAGTCTCTCGTGGCTCCGTCTTCCAAGGCTCCGTCTCCCAAGTCATCCACGGCTCCGCCTATCACGGCTCTTCCCTGGGCCCCTGACCCCATCCGGTGGCCTCCTGACACCCTCCCTGTCCTGTGGCCTCTTCCCTGGCCTCCTGACCCTGTCCGGTGGCCTCCTGACCCTCTTCCTGCCCTGTGGCCTTTTCCCTGGCCTCCTAACCCTATTCCTGTCCCGTGGCCACCTCCCAGGTCCCCTAGTTCCGTCCCTGTCCGGTGGTCACCTTCCAGGCCCCCGGACCCAGTCCCTGTCCTCCAGTCGCCTTCCAGACCCCCTGACCCAGTCTCTGCCCTATGGCTGCCCCCTAGATCTCCCGACCACCCGCCTGTCCGCTATGTTCCCCCTGACCTTGCCTTGAAACTGCCCATTGACCCCATGGACTGTCTCATTTCCCTCTGTGCCCCTTGGACTGCCCTCAGTTTTGTTTGTGTGTTTTGTGGGTTGTCTGTTCAGGGGGTTTTTGTTTGTTGGGATCGTCCAGCACCACTTCCCAGAGGTCGCGCTCCTCGCAACCGAGCGCGGCCGTCAGGAGCCGTCCGTTATAGAGGGGGGAGTACTGTCACGAACCCCGCTCCCTCGCTCCGCCCCCTTGAGCTTCCTCGCTCGTTTTGCTCCCTCGGGCTTCCACGCTCGTTTTGCTCGCTCAAGCTTGCAAGCTCGTTTTTGCTCCTACGAGCTCACATGCTCGTACACTATCTCCCCCCTTGGGCTCACATGCCCACTCCCAATCGCCAGAACATTATATATACCTGCACTCGCCTCTATAAATACCACAGCACATTCGTCTCACTCCTGTTGGTTATCGTATTTAGTTTCCCGTGTCTTTGCCCCCCGCTAGTCCCGTCTAGTTCAGAACTCCCTTGTGATTGTTACCCCTTAGCTTGCCAGCTCTAGTATTCACCTAGCTCCTGTGTTTAGTGTTACTCGTTCTTCTTATCCTGTTTCCCGGCTTCGACCTCCTTCTATCGTTGACCACTCTCTCCCGGATTTGCCCCTTTACTCTACTTTGATTCCCCGGCTTTTGACCCTACGCTTCCTCGACGATTCCCCCTCTGGATTTTCCCCACTGTACCTTCGCCTGCTGTTTAATAAAAGAGCAGTGTTTACTCACATTGTGACTGTCTCGTCTTGTGTGTGTGTGTTACATTTCTATCGGGTTACATTTTGTTTTGTTTTGGTTATTCAGGGCAAGACACTCATACTTTGAGTCGGGGGACAAAGCAGGGAAGCTTTTGGCTAGATATATAAAGCAGAGAGAGTCTTTTTCTACCATTCACTCAGTGAAATCTGTTGGTGGGGAAATCTTTAGCTCGGCCATTGATTTTAATCATTCCTTTTCTGTCTTGATCTTTATAAATCTAAGTCTTCGTCTACTGATGAAGATATTAGAAAATGTGTGGAACCATTATCTTAATTCTGAGATAAACTTGGAGGAGTTTGACGAGGTAATTAAGGCCTTACCTACAGGCAAGGATCAGGGGCCAGATGGTTTTGCTGCTGATTTTTTTTTAGATCTTATGTTACAGAATTGGCCCCACTTTTGTTAGACGTTTATACAGAATCATTAAAGAATGGAAAGCCCGGATCAGTCTGATTCTCAAAAAGGACAAAGATCCAAGTAAGTGTAAAAGTTACCGCCCAATTTCCCTGATCCAGCTAGATGTAAAAATTGTGTCCAATATTTTGGCTAACCGATTAAGTAATGTTATGAAATCTCTTATACATATAGATCAGGTGGGGTTTATTTGGGGCCATGGCTCTTCTGATAATATTAGGCGTTTCATCAATATCATGTGGTCAGTAGCAAATTATCAGTCTTTGGTCGCTGCCATCTCACGTGACGTCGAAAAGGTGTTTGAAGGTAGAATGGGATTGTCTTTTTAAGATTTTGGAAATGTATGGGTTCGGGAGTACATTTATTGGTTGGATTAAGTTACTTTATAGTCACACTGTAGCAGTGGTAGAAACAAATGTTTTAACTAAACCAGTTGAAATGCTTTATGCAGATGATGTTTTAATATTTGTCTCTGACCCTATTAGAGCTATGCCTTGCCTCCACAGAATTATTAATTCCTTTTCCAAGTTCGCAGGATACAAAATCAATTGGTCAGAAGTCAGCATACTGTCCAGTAAAGGCCTTCCAGCCGGGCGCCTTCCAGGTGCCCAAAAAGGGCATTATGTATTTGGGTATTTTATTTACAGCAAATTTGTCTGATTTAGTTAGAGTTCATTTTGACGCTTTAATAAAAAAGGTTTTCAAGCGATGTGGACAGGTGGGCTTTGTTACATTTATCGATGATTGGGAAGGTTAATGTTTTTAAAATGAACTGTATTCCAAATTTCAACTGCTACGGTCACTTCCTATAGATGTCCTCCTCTCATATTTCAAGCAATTTGATAGCATAGCAAAGTCCTCCATTTGGAATGGTAAACGTCCCAGACTACATTTCAACAAATTACATAGACAGATTGACAAAGGTGGGCCAACCCTACCTAGCTTCCACCTGAAAAAGCCCCTCCCTGGTTTTCTATTGAACATGAAGTCCTTGCCCCGATTACGCCTTTGCAAAGCCTTTCTATCAAGTTAACCGTAGAAGTTAAGTCACATCCCATTATTTCACATTTGCACATGATTTGGACAAGAGTGGCCACAGTATTTAATTCTGAAATATTTTTGAAATGTTAACTCGAGCATATGGCTGAACCCCAAATTATGTATCAACAAGTCCCTTTTTTGCTGGTCAGAGTGGATTGGGAGGGGGGTTACTACACTCGGTGACCTATTTGAGTGTGTAGTGTTGAGATCCTTTCAAAGTTTGGTTCAACTTTTTGGGATTCCCAGATCTCAGTTCTATAAATATTTACAGCTGCGCCACCTGCTCTGTACAGTTTTTGGGAGTAGTTTACACCCCCCTAAAGCAGCAGATACTCTGGGAGTGGTGATTACTGCTTTTGGAAATGGTCATGATGCATCAGTGTATTACTTCCTGTTAATTAAGAATCTGGGGGATGGAACTTCAACTTCTCTTAAGAGACTGTGGGAGAGAGATCTAGACTTGGCATTGGAGGAGGGATAGTGGGATAGGATTCTAAATAATGTCAATTCTGCATCTAGAGATTCAAAGGTTCGCCTTATGCAATTTAAGATTTTACAGAGTCTACTGGACCCCCTATAGATTTTATAGGATTGGTCTTAAAGACACATCCACCTGCTGGTGATGTCAATCAGAAGATGGAGACACAACCCATGTCTTTTGGGTATGTGTTAAGATTCAAGGATCGTGGTGTGAGGTTTTAGTTGTTAGTTTATGTGTGAGGTTTTAGCATCTCACATTTTATTTTGCCCCAGACTCTAGTCTGTATTTTAGGAGATGGGGCAGTCATTCATTTGGAGAATAGGACCCAGTTTTTCCACATGCTATTATGATTGCCAGACACATTATTTTAAGTGAGCACCCCCAATTCAAGAGTGGTTTTCAGAGATGGCCAGAGAGGCAGCTTTTGAGGAAGGGGTATCCGGAAGACTGGGGAGTCTAGAACTTTTTTGTCTTCGTGAAGAAATGGGGCAAATATATTTAGTTTTTGGAGGGCTCTCAGGGAGGGACAGTGGTGAGAGGTGTAGTGGACGTGTGTGATTAATGTATATATATATATATATATATATATATATATATATATATATATATAAAAGAAACCAGCATATTTTCTTAAATTTGTCCTGTATACCTGACTTTTAGTATAAAGAGTAGATCGTTTAAATTATTTGAAAGATACGAAACATTGTAGCTTGCAATTCATCAGCGTTGGCAGGCAAGACAATGTTAGCTAAAATTACACAGAACAATCCTTATGGCTCTATATTTCACTTTCTTTGCAGTTATGTAAGCTTACCTGTCCAATTAGAATAATGCCAATTCAAGGTCGATTTTGATTCCCTAAACCGAACAAAGGTCCATCCAGGAATCAAATGCCCTGCCAATGTTCACTCTAGTTTTTGCTTGACCACAATCACGTTCCCGCTAAGCCAGATTGATAAAAAAAACATTTCTTCATTTTTGGCTTATTCGTTTGTGTAGGAGTCGGTGTTGTGCTGGCGCTGAACGTTTGCTGGATTCCATCTCTAAGATAAAGTTACCTAGTGTTGTACTTTGTTGTCGCTGTTGAATAGCGGAAGAGAAGCACTCAGGCAAGGCTCTCGGGAGTGCGTATAAAAACCGACCAGCTCCCTTTGCATGAAAATCAGCCTACAGGCTTTAATAGGCAACCTAGGAAGTTCGGGAAGGGCAAATTTTTTAGTTACATTATTTATTTATTTATTTATATATATTTGTTTTCTTGGCACACTTTAGGCCCCTTAGTGCCAATTGGGCATCGTTTAAATGCCACGGCCTACCTGAGCATTGTTTCTGACCATGTCCATCCCTTTATGGCCACCATGTACCCATCCTCTGATGGCTACTTCCAGCAGGATAATGCACCATGTCACAAAACTCGAATCATTTCAAATTGGTTTCTTGAACATGACAATGAGTTCACTGTACTAAAATGGCCCCCACAGTCACCAGATCTCAACCCAATAGAGCATCTTTGGGATGTGGTGGAACGGGAGCTTCGTGCCCTGGATGTGCATCCCACAAATCTCCATCAACTGCAAGATGCTAGCCTATCAATATGGGCCAACATTTCTAAAGAATGCTTTCAGCACCTTGTTGAATCAATGCCACGTAGAATTAAGGCAGTTCTGAAGGCGAAAGGGGGTCAAACACAGTATTAGTATGGTGTTCCTAATAATCCTTTAGGTGAGTGTATATAATGCTGCATTTTTTCTCTCTACCACTCATGAGAGCCTGATCACACATTGTCTATATTTACTGTTTTAGCCATCCGTGGTATGATGAGTGGGAAAACTGGTTCATCTGTTGATGCAGTGCAAATACAGTCCAGACATTACCCAGTTGCTCTGACTGTGAGTCCATCAGTAGCCTTATGTGGTTGTGGAAAAACTGAGGACTGATCTTGAGAGGTGGTTCTTGATGATTGTAGATCTGGATGTCCTAACTAAAAAGCTACACCAGTCTTAGAACTGATGTCTCCACAGAAAAGGAAACATAGTATTAATAAGGTGAAGAGTGCAGAATATGGCATAAATTAAGTGAAAATTCTACTTGCTAAAAGTTGAAACATGAAACATGTGAAAGAAAAAAGAAAAAGAAAAAACAAGAAAAGAAAGAAAAATAATGTGGTACATCCTACTGAGGATAGTTTACATTTTACTCTCATTTTATGGTCTGAGAATGTTTATAGCAATAAATAGAGGTCCACAATCAGTGTGGCATGGTGGAATTTTATTATTGATGAGTTAACTCTCCGTCATATGGCCAGCACCCAACCGAAAGCAACTTTGCAATTATTACCTCATACATGTGAGGAGCGTTGCCAGTTTCATTTGATATTTTCCAGCACAATGATTGCTCAAACCCTCATGAATACATAGAAAATTGCCCAAATAGTGTATATGAAAATTAAATGCACATTAACCATAATACTACATCATTGCCTTTACAACCTTTACAACACAATTAAGAGACACAAAGATAAAGTTTACATGTTTTTCTTTATTCAAACATATAAACAAACACACACACACACACACACACAGAAAAGGAACACATATGCTGCCCGGGCATTTCAAGAAGCCAAATAATGAAAGAATGTCATTGTGCTATGATTGCAGTTATGTTTTTGCAATTCAATTGGCCTATTTGTTAATATTATGTCATATAAAGGTTATATGTATTGGCTCAACCAATGGTGTGATTTTGGGGGAGACTATTTGTTTGTTTCCCTTGACATACTGGTATTCAACAAACTTGGTTTAGTTTTCTTTTTTTTTATCCCTAAACTGAGACCAAAATTTCTAACACTAACTCCTCCCCGAGCTTTCAAGCTACATATACCAAACTCAGCACAGACCTACAGTGACCACCCACTTTTTCAGCTGTAAGCCCGTTTATAGGTCCAATGGCAGTCTCCAATAATACGGGTGAAGGTCTCTGCGCGTTACTTTCTTTCCTTTTACACAACAAGATTAAATTAAATAAATTTTCTCTTATGTATTACCTCGTTATTTCATCTGACTCCATAAATGAAAAAGGTTTTAATGATGAGCATCATTAAAAGTGAGCGAATGTTTGATTATTCTTTTTAACTCTTTAATTATATTTTACCCGTTCAGATTAGGAAACTATGTCGCTTTGAGGTCCTCATGTGTTTTTCTCTTTTATGCGGGTCTCACGATCACAAGCTCATCAGTTTTGATCATCAAACAGAGGTAATTGCTAAATACCTAAGATCAGTCACATTCACATTTACACAATCAAAGATACATCAGTATAGCCCCCATGGAATTGCATACACTTGAATTTAACTTAACGTTTTCTTCAGAAGAGGTCACGGCCACTATTACAGATATAAGTTGACCAGCATAACTTCTCTTATAATAGCTTTGGATTGGCCATGTCATGGTTTCCCGCGTACACTTATCTGGAGAAACATTAAATTAAAACAGAGGTAAGACACACCCGAATTTAGATTGGTCAAGCAGCATTTGCTGTTCTAAATGGAAATTTGCAAACCAAGTACATTTGAATTGATGCCAAATATTAGTCATCACTAATCTGATGCAGACTTGCGGTAACATACAAATAATTTAATCTACTTGTGAAAACAATTTCAGAGTCAGTCAGAATAAAATCAAATGTTTACAATTTATTGACCAGGTAATAGAATAATAATTCAAAAGTTCACCAGCGAAGCGTCAAGCGGCGAAGCAGAGTGATGTTCGCCGGAGCACTGCAGGGGAGCGGAGAGTCTTCTCGCTGCCGTGAAGATTCCGTCTGCTGACTATTGTGAATCGACGGCGAAGGTAGAGGGCTTCGAGACAAGAGGTAATCGCTGTCTTGAAGGAAGAAATTCTGAGGAAATGGTGTCTGTGCACCTGTTTTATAGCGGTCAGTTCGCGCCGAAACGAGCGGTCAGTTTCGCGCCAAAACAGGCTGGCTCAAACACCATAGCCAATATTAGAATATTGCCATTATTGTAGAGAGGTTTCAAATAGGTCGTGTATGAAGGCACTCCCCATATGCGTTAGTAATGCAATGTCAAGTGGACTGAAGTCGTAAGGAAACTACACACAGTGATCGTGTGGGAAGTCTACCTACAGACTCCCCGAACCTTTTGTCCATTTTCCTTATAAACCCAGATAATTCAATATGCTTACTAAATGGTGGTGTCTTTCATTATAATTAGATTTTAGTCCCCTATTGAGGGGTTCACAACTGTGGGATCAGAATTTGTAATTGAATGGGTTCTTGATTCCTGTAGATTTACATACAGGAGGTAGTTTGTATGGCGGATCTGGGGGAGGGCATACCTTTTAAGGGGCACACCACATTTCTCATATTTTATAACTTCTTTTAGCTTTTCATTACGGCTGGGAGAATGAGACCAGTTTACCAGACGCACTGAGACACTTTAAATAATACAAAACATGTATAGTTACTTTTTGTACACACTTAACATTGCATAGGTTTTTAGTGCGCTTTAAGTGAGGAGGAGGAGAAGGGGGAGCTGATAAGACTGTAGAAGTGAGGTGTGAGCTGCACTGTGTGCTGCATCTCAGATGTTGCTGTTACATATGCAAGAGAGAGTTCAAATGTTAATTCTCATGAGAGCCTTTTGTTTTCTCGAGGGGTAGTCCAGACTTGCTGGCACCTGCCTTACCAAGGCAGGTGCCATCTGGGTTCTGAAAGTATTTCCCCATTCATTTAATTAATTTTTTCAATAGACTTTTAATAAAATCCTTCATAAAAGAGTTGTGAGTCATGAACCAACCAGCTCCGAGGTGAATCACAACATCACAAACTTTGTTTTGAGGCAAAAAATTCATACATAAAGACAAGGGTACAAGTCTGTGTACTTATTGTGTTTCATGAGGGCATAGACTACAATCCTATGAAGCATTGCGAATGATGTCATTGAATAAAAACAATGGGAATATAAACTTGAAGAAATGTTCACTCATGTGGGCTCTTCGCTGGCAATGGCAGAACACTGACATTTATGTCTTGCAGGAAATCACGCACAGAATGAGCAGTATGGCTGGTGGCATTGTCATGCTGGAGTGTCATGTCAGGATGAGCCTGCAGAAAGGGTACCACATGAGGGAGAAGGATGTTGAGATTAATAATAATAATAAATTTAATTTATAACGCACTTTACATCAATTCAATGACCTCAAAGTGCTACAATGCAATACAGAATAAAAACAGAAACATTAAGATAACACTATTAGCAATAAAAGGCTTTACTAAAAAGATGGGTTTTAAGGCCTTTTTTAAAAGAGTCCACAGACTGTGGGGCCCTTAGATGGACAGGGAGAGCATTCCACAGACTGGGAGCAACTGAACAGAAGGCACGATCACCCATAGTACGAAGCCTTGTCCTCAAAGGCTGGTGGAGGTTGGCCTGTCCAGAGCGGATATGGCGTGATGAGGAAAGGGGTGTGATGAGTTGTTTTAGATATAGGGGGGCTTTGCCATGGAGGCACTGGTGAGACAGAAGGGAAACTTTGAACTCAATCCTGTACTGGACAGGAAGCCAATGGAGCGATTTAAGGATAGGAGTGATGTGATGGTACTTCCGCACGCCCATCAGGATCCTAGCCGCACAGTTCTGAATGTACTGCAGCTGCTTGATGTTCTTGCATGGGATCCCGATGAGGAGTGCATTGCAATAGTCCAGCCTGGATGAAACAAAGGCATGGACAAGTTTTTCGGCATTGGGGAAAGTGAGCATTGGGTGGAGTTTTGCAATGTTCCTGAGTTGAAAGAAGGAGGTTTTACAAAGATATTTAATGTGGGCCTCAAAGGTCAAGTGAGGGTCCATTCTAACGCCAAGGTTTGTGACTGAGGATGAGAGGTGGATGTCATGACCAGAGAAGGTGATGCTGGTGATGGTGGATGACCGGGTCTGGTGTGGGGTGCCAACAAGAATGGCTTCCGTTTTTGAGCTGTTGAGTTGTAGAAAATTAGCAGCCATCCACGTCTTTATCTCCTCCAGGCAGGTGGAAAGTGTGGAAAGGGCTGCAGAGGGGTTTGGGTTTGTTTTGATGTAAATTTGGGTGTTATCAGCGTAGCAATGGAAAGATATTCCATGCCGGCTGATGACATGACCAAGGGGGAGCATGTACATGGAGGGATTGTGCGTTCCTGGTGTAACTGGGGCAGCTGTTGTTGTTGCCATCCTGTACCTGTCCAGCAGGTGTGATATTTGGATGTACCAATCCTGTGCAGGTGTTGCTACACGTGGTCTGCCACTGCAAGGATGATCAGCTGTCCTTCCTGTCTCCCTGTAGCACTGTCTTAGGCGTCTCACAGTATGGACATTGCAATTTATTGCTCTGGAACGCACAGTCACGCATAGCCACTTTTCTTGGGTTTCGTAGGATGCGGTTCTCTGATTGGTGGCTCTTTCTCTGCTGTATCGTGAGTAGTGAGAAGGGGGGCCTGGGTAGCTCAGCGAGTAAAGACACTGACTACCACCACTGGAGTTTGCAAGTTCAAATACCAGGGCATGCTGAGTGACTGCAGCCAGGTCTCCTAAGCAACCAAATTAGCCCGGTTGCTAGGAAGGGTAGAGTCACATGGGTAACCTCCTTGTGGTCACTATAATGTGGTTCACTCTTGGTGGGATGCGTGGCGAGTTGTGAGTGGATGAAGCGGGTGATAGCATGAAGTGTCCACATGCACTGTCTCCGCGGTAACGCGCTTAACAAGCCACATGATAAGATGTGCGGAATACTGGTCTTAGACGCAGAGGCAACTGATATCCGAGTCACTACACCACCATGAGAACTTGGAGTGCATTGGGAATTGGGCATTCCAAATTGGGGAGACATTTGTTTTTAATGAATGGGAGAAATTGGAATGGTCAACGGATGTAGAAATTAAGTCATGCCTAACCGGTAAAAGAGCCAATCACCTTTTAGATACAATAAACTTGAAAACGCAGATGTGCATTAGGTATACAAGCCGGAAAAATTCCCTTTTAATCATAAACTGAAGTAAAGGAGCAAAATTTATGCAACCATTGTTGTCAGATTTTCTGCAGATTTGAAATATGTTCTTTGATCTTAATCTTAGAGCAACCATTTTGTAGATTTCGGTCTTTCCCCATTCAAGTGGATAGGAGCTGCACTTTCATGACTGAAAATTCCAAATATGGCTGCCAGAGGACTGTCTTGATAGAAAGACTTTGCTCTCTCTTGCTTTCTCTCTCTCTCTCTCTCTCTCTCTCTCTCTCTCTCTCTCTCTCTCTCTGTCTCTCTCTCTCTCTCTCTTTATATACCCCCCAATTTGTTGTATTTAATAATAAAATGACAGTTGATTAGTACTGTTTCTCAGGATCTATTTCTCTCTGCCAAGTTCTCACATTGGGACTGACCAGGGACTGAGTCCAACTGCCCCTCATTCTCATCACTTGTGAGATGGCACGTATCTCCTCTCGAGGCTCACGGCCACACTGGCTTTCTCTACAGCACGTCCTGTAAACAGGGAGGAAAACAGCCTACACTATCAATCACAGAAGACAGTCTGTACTAAAGCAATGGAAACATGTGCATCGCAATCTTCCCTTCTCTGGCCTGCTGTGCCAATTTCATGCCAATTAATTACAGAGAATAGGAGACTGTCCCTGAGTCCTCCCACAGAAGTGAGCTAGTTGGACCTTATACAGTAAAGCTTTGGAAAATCCGAGCCCCCCCAAGACTATTGATGATCACAAATGCAAAGTAATAATCGCTCGGACAATTACAAAGCCTAATCGGATGCCTCTTGTCAGAAGCTTTACTCATGGCCACGATCTGTGCCATCCATCTCTCACTTTGATGTGAGGTCACTGATTTAGTTTCCCTATTAGACATGACATCTCTAAAGCTGAGTGTGTAGGAACAATGTGAAATAACTTTGATGGGAGGTAGACAAAGGCTTTCTGTTATTAAATCAATTTCAAGTGAAGATATTGGAACAGTTTGTTCTGGCAGCATATAGCCATTTTTCGGTTTAATGTACAGTACATGACGTCAGCATGTTGCCAAGTGACTTTTTTTTTTTACCAAAAACTCAAGGGTAACAAGCTGCTAATATGGCAAGAGCAGAGAGAAAGCTGGAATTGTGCCTCTGTTCATGTCAATGTTGAGGTGCATGATGCAGCATAACATAAGCAATGGAGGAGGGAATAGGGGCCATTCACCCTGCATGAATTATTGCATCCGTTTGCGCTATTTTTAGATAGTTTGTAAGCATGCATTTGATGATGTCATTGTCTGTTACGACTCCTGCTGTTAGCTCTGCTTTTTTAAGATGTGTCAAGTTTAAAGAAGTTCACTTTTATGCTGTTTAACTGTTTTTGAATGTAAGAATGTGTGCTTTAAGGGGCTATTCACACCAGTGGTGTAGTTGGGGCCACAAGCCGGATACTTAATGTTTCCCAGGGCTGTTTGCATATAATGATTCTAAGCATCAATATTTGCATATAGCCTTGGTATACCCACTTGTTTTGCTGCATCAGAAGTCCATAATCTACTGTCGTTAGTTTCTCTTTAACTGTGTTGGATGCTGTTTTGTGAAACGGGAGATACTTTGTTGTAATTGGTGCATTATCACTTGAATTCTGCGATTCCCCACCCCAGTCAAACGTTGACGCCACCATCATCAACTGAACTGAGGGAATTTATAACAGTGAGTGGAGAGAGAGAGTGAGCCAAATGAATTAACATAATATGCCAAACATGCTGTAAAATAAGGAATCGTTCCATAATTAAGGGAAAAAATTGCGTTGCCGTTTGCCCCGTATTTTAGCGTCATATTATATATATATGATTTATTATATTTCTATTTATTTATTTTAATAATTTTTTTCTCATTATTATCTCTGTATTTTTGTGCACTGGAAGCTTCTGTCACCAAGACAAATTCCTTGTATGTGTAAGTATACCTGGCAATAAAGCCTAAATTCTGATTCTGATATGTCAGAGCTCGTTCTTGTAGAGAGAGAGAGGTAAGAAAACGTCTCGGTTACGTACGTAACCTCGGTTCCCTGAGACGAAAGAGAACCGAGGCAATTTACACAACCTATTTGAAACCTCTCTACAATAATGCCAATATTCTAATATTGGCTATGGTGTTTGAGCCAGCCTGTTTTGGCGCAAAACTGACCGCTCGTTTCGGCGCGAACTGACCGCTATAAAACAGGTGCACAGACACCATTTCCTCAGAATTTCTGACTGAGAACAAGGAGCGCATTGCTCGTGCCTCAAGAACAAGAGTCTTGTGGTGCGGCTAGCGTTCGCAATGTCTCGTTCCCTTCGTCTCAGGGAACCGAGGTTACGTACGTAACCGAGACGTTCCCTTACGACTTCAGTCCATTTGACATTGCGTTACTAACGCATATGTGGAACAGAATTCCATCACGCCGCACTACACGACATAACTTCCTAGAGAGGAAACATGGCGGCGTAGTCTTATGGGACGGCGACCGACATGTGTATGCCGCAGTGAGTGATCCTCATGATGGCCAGGAGGAGAGCACTCATAATGAATATATGAGCTATAGCCATATAGTATGAATTACTCCTTATGAACCCGGCCGGGAAGGGAGTTTATTTATAATGAAGTGCTTGTGATTTATGGCATTATAACAGCCAAAAATGCAGGCGGTTGTGTAAATGATGTGGAGCCCGTACTTAAAAAGGGGGCATAAGTATACACTCACCTAAAGGATTATTAGGAACACCTGTTCAATTTCTCATTAATGCAATTATCTAATCAACCAATCACATGGCAGTTGCTTCAATGCATTTAGGGGTGTGGTCCTGGTCAAGACAATCTCCTGAACTCCAAACTGAATGTCAGAATGGGAAAGAAAGGTGATTTAAGCAATTTTGAGCGTGGCATGGACTGTTGGTGCCAAACGGGCCGGTCTGAGTATTTCACAATCTGCTCAGTTACAGGGATTTTCACGCACAACCATTTCTAGGGTTTATAAAGAATGGTGTGAAAAGGGAAAAACATCCAGTATGCGGCAGTCCTGTGGGCGAAAATGCCTTGTTGATGCTAGAGGTCAGAGGAGAATGGGCCGACTGATTCAAGCTGATAGAAGAGCAACTTTGCCTGAACTAAACACTCGTTACAACCGAGGTATGCAGCAAAGCATTTGTGAAGCCACAACATTCACATGACATTCAGATGGTTGAGTCAGAATTTGGCTTAAACAGAATGAGAACATGGATCCATCATGCCTTGTTATCACTGTGCAGGCTGATGGTGGTGGTGTAATGGTGTGGGGGATGTTTTCTTGGCACACTTTAGGCCCCTTAGTGCCAATTGGGCATCGTTTAAATGCCACGGCCTACCTGAGCATTGTTTCTGACCATGTCCATCCCTTTATGGCCACCATGTACCCATCCTCTGATGGCTACTATCAGCAGGATAATGCACCATGTCACAAAGCTCGAATCATTTCAAATTGGTTTCTTGAACATGACAAGGAGTTCACTGTACTAAAATGGCCCCCACAGTCACCAGATCTCAACCCAATAGAGCATCATTGGGATGTGGTGGAACGGGAGCTTCGTGCCCTGGATGTGCATCCCACAAATCTCCATCAACTGCAAGATGCTATCCTATCAATATGGGCCAACATTTCTAAAGAATGCTTTCAGCACCTTGTTGAATCAATGCCACGTAGAATTAAGGCAGTTCTGAAGGCGAAAGGGGTCAAACACAGTATTAGTATGGTGTTCCTAATAATCCTTTAGGTGAGTGTATATATATATATATATATATATATATATATATATATATATATATATATATATATATATATATATAAAGGCCAATGAATAGCAAGTGCTCTAAACAGAGAGGACTTGTGAAGAAAGAGATGTTACTTCTAGGTTGTAAACCTTGTGAACATGTCTAGAAAGGACACACCATTCGTCCATGCCCATGACTCTATTTGAGTGTGCTTAACACCAATTGGACAAGTCTGAACCTGCGATTCATAAGCCAGGGTAAGAAAGTCTTTGCTTGGAGAAGGACATCCCTTTTGCATGTCCTCCATAGCATATAAAGATCTGATCAGACAGTCTGAACTGGCAAGTATGCTCAACGTATGTATGTAGCGCCCACACAGGGCATAACAAATGCAATGATTTTTCCTCATCTGAATTAAATGGAGGAGGGGAGAAGGCCTGAAGATGAACCACCTGTGCTTTGAAGGGTGTGGTCAGGACCTTGGGTAAATAGCCTTTTCTGGGTTTGACAGTGGCTCTTGAAAGACCAGGCCAAACTCCAGACATGAATTGTTGACTGATAATGCATGTAGGTCAACGACCCTTTTTTCTGAGTCCAGAGCCAGCAGTAGTGTGGTCTTAATAGAGAGCATACGCAAATCAACAGATTCCAAAGGCTCGAAGGGGGGGCCCTGCACAAGCATTTAGGACTAAAGTTAAATCCCAAGTCGGGACTGTATCCTGCCGAGATGGGTTTAATCGTCTTGCTCCTTTAAGGAACTTTATGATTAAATCACACTTGCCTATAGAGGCGCCGGTTTCATGTGCGTGATACGCAGATCTAGTTGCCACATACACTTTGATCTTTGACGGGGTGAGTCCTGCGTCTAATCGCTCTTGAAGAAATATTACAATTTCATGTATGGGGCAGTTTACCGGGTCCTTGCTGTGTGAGAGACACCAATCAGCGAACACCTTCCGTTTTAGTGCATAGAGGCGTCTAGTGGATGGTGCTCTGGCTTGTAAAATGGTGTTTATGAATGAACATGTCATTTCTGGTGCATTTAGTACGCTCCAATCAGGAGCCACAGATGCAGGTTCCACAGCTGGGGCTGGGGATGCCAAATTGTGTGCCTCAGAGAGGAGATCCCTCCTCAGTGGTATTTCCTATGGTGAGCTGTACAGAATCTCCATCATTTCCAGAAACCATGGCTGGTTAGCCATTTCAGTGCAACTAATAGAATGTTTCCTTGTCCTCACAGACTTTGCATATGGTAGAGTGGATCAGGTATACTGGAGGAAACGCATATTTGTTTTTCACCGGCCATTTGTGTGCCATTGCATCCATTCCCAGCGGGGCTTGGGACTTCGAAGAACAGAGGGGACAGTGGGCATTCTCCACTTAGGCAAATAGATTGATTTCTGCTTTGCTGAATATTTCCCAAATCCTCAGTATAGTTTGAGGATGAAGTCTCCATTCGCCCGGTATCACCCCTTAGCGTAACAGTAGACGTGCTCAGTAATTCAGGCAGCCTGGGACATATGTCACTCTCGACAGTGGCGGTGAATGAATTCCGCCTTGGCTGTTTATATATACCACAACTGTCATGTTGACTGAGCAAACCAGGACATGACAGCTCACTATTTCAGACTGAAAGCCTTTAAGGCTAGAATTACAGCCAATAGCTCTAAACGGTTGATGTGCCACGCCCTCCTCACACCTGTCCAGGTGCCAAAAATCTGACAACTTGGGACTTCGAGTACCAGAGGGGACAGTGAGTATTCTCCACTGAGGCAAATAGATTGATTTCTGCTTTGCCAGATATTTCCCAAATCCTCAATACAGTTTGAGGGTGAAGTCTCCTGAATTCTGCCTTGGTGGTTTATATATGCCACAACTGTCATGTTGTCTGAGCTAACCAGGACACGACAGTTTGATATTTCTGACTGAAAGCCTTTAAGGCTAGGAATACAGCCGATGGCTTTAGGCACTGCGTGACACTTGCCCCAGCGCGACACCTCGCTGGTAAAATGCAAGAGGATCTGTGCGTGGCGCTGAACAGAGGCTGGATATAGTGATGCACATGCGTCATTGGCGCTAAGCACGTCGCGCCACACGGCGCTTCAGCCAGCACTTGAGTGGTCTCATGTGTAAGAGAACTAATGGAATGACGCCACAAATCCCAGTGCTTTCTGAAACAAGTTACAGTGGAAATGTTCTCCCCAGTTTTAACTGAGATGGAAACTGTAAAATGGCTGAAGCAGTAAAACGTCTCGGTTACCTACGTAACCTTGGTTCTCTCTAGATGAGGGAATGAGTATTGCGTAAGCTAGCTTACGCTACGGGAAAGATTCATCTTTTCTGAGATATTGAAGCCAAAAAATTATCCTTAATTTTGTATCATTTGTCAACGCAGTGCAGCAACTGCAGACCTTGAGCGGGCTAGCTAGCGAGCTCATTGGTTGCTCTGCGGCAAATGCTGCAGCCTATAGACGAACTTGCGTGAACTCGCGCCCAATGAGAGGCGCCTGCACGCTCACTGTCCCAAAGCCCGCCAGAATGGGTGTGGCTAGGGTGCATATAAGCGCAGTTCGTAGGCTGGAACCCTGGTTTTCATTGAATGAAGCGAAAATCGCTCGTGGCGCGAGCACGGCCAACTACGCAATACTCGTTCCCTCATCTAGAGAGAACCGAGGTTACGTAGGTAACCGAGACGTTCTCTTATGAGAGGTTCTCTTACGAGAGGTTCTCTCGTATTGCGTAAGCTAGCTTACGCTACGGGAACCCATTGTCAACGCCGTGCGCGCCAAGCATCCACTGCATGAGCCCCAGGGGGGTGGGGGGACCCGGGGGAGCCCTTGTGAGTGGGGAAATAATATTTGGCCGGCAAGAGTGCGGGTCAGTGTGTGTGTGATACATAAGCACATAGTGGGAAGGGAAAAACAGAGCGGCGGTGCCGGTCTGTGTGGAATGTGTCCCATTAGTGCAGCTCACCAGGGGAGCTGTAGCGTATTAAACCGCTAGTAGTTTTGCCTGCAGAGCGGGCACTTCCAGATTGTAATCTGACAAAGGTGGAGGGGGAAGCCCAGCCCGCTGCCACACATATGTCCTGAATGGAAATCCCGCTGGACCATGCCCACGAGGAGGCCATGCCTCTGGTGGAGTGAGCCCTAATGCCTAACGGGCATGGCAGGTCTTTCGACGCGTACGCGGCAGCAATAGCGTCCACTATCCATCTAGACAGTGTCTGTTTCGAGGTGGCGAGACCCTTGGTGCACACTCCGAACGAAACGAAAAGCTGCTCAGCGCATCTGAAAGAGGCGGAGCGCGCAGTATACAATCTCAGTGCTCTGACTGGGCAAAGGAGATTTGTGTCGCGTTCGCTATCGGATGCTGGCAGAGCCGATAGGGAAATAATCTGTGCTCTGAAAGGAGTACCGATCACCTTGGGGACATAGCCGTGTCTAGGCTTTAAAATGACCTTGGAGTCACTTGGTCCAAACTCCATACACGCAGCGCTGACAGACAGCGCGTGAAGGTCTCCCACACGTTTAACTGATGACAGGGCAGTCAGAAAAGCGGTTTTGAGTGAAAGGTATTTCAAATCCACGGATTCAAACGGTTCGAAAGGGGGCTTTCATAGCTTCCAGAACTACAGAAAGATCCCAGATAGGAACCGATGGGGGCGCGGGGTTCATCCTTCTAGCTCCCTGAGGAAGCGGATGACCAGCTCATTTTTTCCCCGTGACTGGCCGTGCAGGGGTTCGGCGAACGCCGCGACGGCCGCCACGTACACTTTGAGCATGGATGGGGATCTGCCCTTATCCAACAGCTCTTGTAAAAACACGAGCAGTGACGACACCCCACATGTCCTTGGGTCCAGGTCTCTGTCGGTGCACCGTTTTGAAAACACCGACCATTTGGACGCATAGAGTCTTCTTGTGGAAGGGGCTCTAGCGTGTATGATAGTGTTCATTACTCCTTCTGGCAAAGCGACGGGTAGTCGTTGATCACCCACGCGTGCAGCGCCCAGCGCTCTGGGTGGGGATGCCAGATCGTGCCGCGAGCTTGAGAGAGGAGATCTGCTCTCACTGGGATGGGCCACGGGGCTGTCAGTGACAGCTGCGTAAGCTCCGGGAACCATGTCTGACTCTCCCAGCGCGGGGCTATGAGGAGCACCGATTGACGCGTTTCCCTGATCCTCTGCATTACCTGTGGCAATAGCAAGACGGGAGGGAAGGCGTAAAGCGGGCGGTTGGGCCAGTCCTGGGCCAGCGCGTCCTCACTTTTCGAGAAAAATACTGGGCAGTGAGAGTTCTCTTCTGACACGAAGAGGTCTATCTCTGCTCTGCCGAATATTTGCCATAATTTCTGGACTGTTTGAGCGTGCAGGGACCATTCCCCTGGGGGAACATTGTCTCTGGACAGTCTGTCTGGGCCATCGTTCAGGTGGCCTGGCACGTGCGTCGCCCTCAGCGAGCGCAGGTGGCCCTGGGACCAACTTAGTATGCGTTTTGTCAGATGGAAGAGGTTCCTGGATCTGACACCGCCCTGACGGTTTAGATAGGATACCACAGATCTGTTGTCCGAACGGACCAGGACGTGGTGACCCTGAATGACCGGGAGGAAGCGCACGCGGCGTACTCTACCGCTATCATTTCCAGACAATTTATGTGAAGGAGCTTTTCCTGAACTGACCATAGGCCGAAAACCGGCGAGCCCTGCGCAGACCGCGCTCCAACCCGTGTTGGACGCGTCTGTCGAGATGACTTTTCGGCGAGATACAGCTCCCATCGTCACTCCCTGCTGATACCATTCGGCCACCGTTCAAGGCTGCAGAGCTGATATACAGGTCTGAGTCACTCTGATCGGCTGGCGGCCTGTGGCCCACGCCCGGCGAGACGCTGGTGTTTAGCCAATGCTGAAGCGGGCGCATGCACAGTAAACCCAGCTGAAGTACTGCTGCGGCTGAGGCCATGTAACCTAACACTCTCTGAAATTTTTTCAGAGGCGTGAGGCTGTTCATCTGAAAAGACGCGGCTAGATGCACGCAGGCTGGCTGCAGGCTGGCATGCAGGCTGCTTCTGTGTTCACAGTAGTTTCGAGCCGCGCCCTGAAGCGGGGAGGGCGGCGATCGAACTGTAGCAAATAGCCCTGTTTTATTGTGCTTAACACCCATTTGCATATCCCTGGGATAGCTTCCCACGCTTTGAAGCGTAACGCTAGAGGGTGAATGGCCGAGTCGCCCCTGATTGCCGTACACAGCGGGCTGAACAGAATGTGTGAGCGCGCATATTGTGCTTATGCATGACTGCTCGCAGACAGCAGGGACATGCTGTTCTGTGAGTGACTTCCCGATTGAGATGAATGGGGAAAGAGTCACATCTGTTAAGTGATGCACGAGCATAGTCACGGGCACTGGACTTACACATAGAGAGGTGTTTGCTGGCCGTGTGACAGAGCGGGCAGAGAGGGGACGCGCGCACGGGCTCGTGGGCGCGTTTATTGACTCTAACACTCGAGCGGGCTGTGCCCGCTTTATGTGAGTGTGCTCTGATAGGAACACGGGAAGTGTAATGCTTGTGTGTAGGGGTGAACACTGGATTGTGGGCACATTTTCTACACATAAGACATGTTTGCTCTTTACAAGATCTTTTTGTGTCGCCGTGAAAACGGCGTTTGAGTGCAGGCAAGCGGGTAGTAACACCGGCTTGTTGGCTGCTGAATTCACCTCTGTAGTAGCCTGAGAGAAGGGGAGTGACAGGGGGCGAAGCTTTGACGGTGGTCCGGCCGCGGCGGGACTGAGCCGTCATTTTTTCAACAAAGCTAGGAGGACTTCGGTTGTTCAGGTTTCAGCGCAATCTTAGGCCGAGGCCCGCGGGGGGGCAGCGGTCTGCGGCGGCTGTCTGAGTGCGATCTGGGGTGGCCGCCCTGTCGACGCTGGGAAGTCTGGCTTTGTTGAGCTGGGCGCTGTGAAGATGCTCATGCAGGAGGCTGGTTACGTGGGCGGCCTGCAGAGGAGCTAGCGCGGCGAGGCAGGAAGAGATTCATGGCTTGGGTGGCTTTCTGGATTTCCGAAAAATGGTCAACAATGCCACTTACCACGGAACCAAAGAGACCGGACGGAGAGAGCGGCGCGTTGAGGAACGTGGAGCGCTCCGCTTCTCCCATGTCGGCTAGCGTTAGCCACAGGTGTCTCTCGGTTACAGTCAGCGAGGCCATGCACTTCCCTAGGGCTTGAGCTGCAGCTTTGGTGGCGCGAAGGGCGAGGTCCGTCGCGCTCCTTAGATCTGTAACAGACTCTGGGTGTCTGCCTTTCTCATCCCATTCCCGAAGAAGGTCCGCTTGGAGGATCTGCAAGATGGCCATGGAATGCAGAGCAGATGCAGCTTGGCCGGCGGCGGAATAGGCGCGGCCAACACAGGCGGAAGTAGTTCTGCAGGCCTTAGACGGGAGCACTGGCTTAGACCGCCATCTCGCGGAGGGCGGGCAAAGGTGTGCTACCGAATCCTCGACCGGGGGGATGGAAGAGTAGCCCTTCTGGCGGCGCCATCCACTGAAGCGAGAGAGGTGGAGACGTGGGATCTAATCCTGGCCGAGAGAGCGCTGCTCCACGATTTAGAGAGCTCGGCGTGGAGTTCCGGCAGGAAGGGAGCGGCCGGGCGTGGCGCTGGCGCTGCGGTGACGGCTTTGAAGAAAGCAGCCGTCGAGTCTGTTGGGAGCCTGCTCAGGGGGCGGTGACCACTCGAGCCCGAGGCGGTCGACGGCCTGTGTGAGGAGGCATATCAGTTCCCCTTCAACTCCGGCGCGGGTCCTGCTGGATTCCTGGGCCGATGAGGAGGCTTGTGACCACTCCTCGCTGTCCGAAGCCATGATGGAACAGCAGCCCTTGTCCTCCGCCTCGCTCTCCGAGGTGGCAGCAGTGCGGCTGCTCGGCGGCAACTGCGCGTCCCGGGGGGGCGGGGAGGGTGAACGCGATGCTCGAGGGAGAGGCTCCGGCGAGACAGTCACTTCTAAACCCGGTTCCGGCTGCCTTTGGGAGCGGCGCTTCTTCCGGCGTGGCGAAACAGAAGGCAGCGTGGCGGCTTCGGTCCTGAGCGCTTCGAGTCGAGCCTGCAGGGTCGACATCGGAAACTCCTCGCAGAGGTTGCATCCGCCGTCAGCGAAGGCGAGCTCTGCATGCCCCAGTCCCAGGCAGAGAGCGCAGATGATGTGGCGGTCTCCGGCGCTGAGAGGGGTGCGGCATGAACCGCAGGTGCGAGGCATCTTTAAAAAGACGCTCGTGCTCTTTTGTGAAGTTCACTGAGGAACTAGTTTGCTTTAAAAAGAATACGTCGCCGGATGGCGTAGCTCGCAGGATGGCTGAAGGTGGTGGCGGCCGGCTTCTTCGAGCGCTGTCCAAGCTTGCTTGATGCCCCTCGAACGGCGACGCAGCTTCTTACAGTTTCAGAGATGCGAAGAGCTTCGCTGAAGAGATGAAAATCAGGGTTCCAGCCTACGAACTGCGCTTATATGCACCCTAGCCACGCCCATTCTGGCGGGCTTTGGGACAGTGAGCGCTCGGGCGCCTCTCATTTGGCGCGAGTTCACGCAAGTTCGTCTATAGGCTGCAGCAGTTGCCGCAGAGCAACCAATGAGCTCGCTAGCTAGCCCGCTCAAGGTCTACAGTTGCTGCACTGCGTTGACAAATGATACAAAATTAAGGATAATTTTTTGGCTTCAATATCTCAGAAAAGATTAATCTTTCCCGTAGCGTAAGCTAGCTTACGCAATACGAGAGAACCTCTCGTAAGAGAACTGTGCTGGCATAAAAAAAAAAACCTCTGATTGCGGCAGTAACAGTCGAGGTAGTTTAGGATGCGCATGCCGCTCAGTCATAGAGGGGCGAGAACCGCATCAATGCACTTACAGCCAAATACTGTCCGAAGGGCAGCACTATGAATTGATACGCTGTTCCCTCGAACGCGAATCTCAAAAACATCCTGTGATGTCGTACAATTTGGATATGATAGTACGGATCCTTCAGATCTATCAACGCAAACCAATCATGTGGGCGTACATGCGATAAGATCTTTTCTGAATAATCATTTTGAATAGGTGCTTTACAAGTGCACGATTAAAATATCTCAGATGTAGGATTGGCCGAAGCCCGCCGTCTTTCTTTGGAACAAGAAAATAACGGCTGTAAAACCATTTTGTTGGCACAATCTCGATCGCGTTTTTCACGATGAGATGTGTATTTCGGCTCGTAACACTGGCGTCATCGGACGAAACCGTGGAGGACAGAACGCCGTTGAAACGGGGTGGCAGGTGTGCAAAAAAGGATCGTATAACCTTGTTCAATCGTTTTTTCACCCATTCTGAAATACCCGTTAGGGATCGCCACGCATCCGCATAATGGGACAGAGGGCAGTTTGGTTTGCTCACTGTATGATATGATGCGACGCTCACTCTAGGGAAGCGGTTGCGCATAATGTGTGTGCTTTGAAGAGGAAAAAGGGGGCTCTTTATTGAGAATGTGTGAGCATCTTGTGCATTTGCAACGAATACTGTATTCTTTTTTGCACTTATTGCATTTTTGATTGCATTTATTTGAGTGCAAGACACAGAAACAACATTTTGAATAACAATATCCCTTTCCCGACCAACAAAAGTGGGGAGATGGGGAAGTGTTTTGTGTCTCTCCAATCAAGCCTTTTTTGGAGCAGACCTGGAGGGAATCGCGGGCTCTGCTTTCTGCTTCAAATGCTATTGCCCGTCAGGAGCGCTTTGCTGCACGTAATGATACGCAGGTGCCTGTGAGGCTTTTAGTCGCACGCTGACTCGAAACAGCGAGGGTGAACCGGCTGTGATATTCTCCATGTGGGCATAAAGTGTCTCATAGCCCGTGACTGCTGCTGAATCGCGACATAACGCTCAGCAAACTTATTCATAGAGCCGCCAAAAAGGCCGGCTGGAGACACTGGAGCATCTAAAAGAGTGGCTTTTTCTTTATCACTCATTTCTGCCCTGGAGCACCACCATTGTGTGGAGTGCTGATCCAGCTTGTTCTGCTGCTGAGTAAGCTTTTCCCGCCAGTGCGGACGTTTGTCGACACAGTTTGGAAGGATGTACATGTTACTCGCTGGGCAGAGGTGTGCCGCTACCGCCTCCTACACAGGGGGTAAATGGGTATAACCGTTTTCTTTCCCATGATCCACATTAAAGCGGATGGCGTCACTGCGCGAGCGCGCCATATATGGTCGCGCGCCAGGACTTGACTAGTTTTCATTATGAACTTCGGGGAAGAAATGTGCGGGATGCTGCCGTTTAACGGCGCCCGCACTGCTGGAACCATTCATCGAGGCGAGACGGTTCCTCTGGGGGAGACCAGTCAGGGTGAAGCTCTTCGACTGCCCTTGTAAGGACGCGGAGCATCTCCCTGTCAGTGGCGCGTGCACGTTCCTCGCCCTCGCTGGGGGAGGGGCGGCAGCATTATCCACTGACCATTTGCCTGATGTGGCGAGAGACATGACATCGTCATCATCCCCAGCGTCAGATCCACCAAACAAGACGAGGCCGCACGCTCATCAGAGGGCCAGAGCTCGTCTCGCAGATAGCGTATGGGAATATATGCGCTTCGTGGAGATTGAGGGGCTTGTGGGGCGTGTGCCGGCACAAAATCCACCTCAAGTTCGTCCTGCTCGTCCTCGTGGCCCCGCCGTGCCTCCTCGTGTGAACCCTCGGGATTCACAGAAGAGGCTGGTGGAGGGCGCGAGAGGCTGAATCGTCCCTCAGAACGAGGGCGATTCGTGAGCGAAGCGACTTGAGACTCATGTCCTCACAGTGAGGACAGTCTGTCTCCATGAGAGCTAACTCTGCATGGGCGCGGCCCAGACAGAAAACGCAGTTCTCATGCTTGTCTGACGGCGTGACGTGTTGCTCGCACAAGGAACACTTACGGAACAACATCTTGAAAAAGACGTGAACACGTAAGTGGCTCTTCTAGATATATAAATATAAATATAGATTTATATTTATATAACTTATATAACTTACATTTATACACACAAGTACAATTTTGCTTTAAAAGGATACTCTACACCTGCCGACGCGCTGCGGAGAATCAGGATGCTGAGGTCCGTTCACCAGCGAAGCGTCAAGCGGCGAGGCGGAGTGATGTTCGCCGGAGCACTGCAGGGGAGCGGAGAGTCTTCTCGCTGCCGTGAAGATTCCGTCCGCTGACTAGTGTGAATCGACGGCGAAGGTAGAGGGCTTCGAGACAAGAGGTAATCGCTGTCTTGAAGGAAGAAATTCTGAGGAAATGGTGTTTGTGCACCTGTTTTATAGCGGTCAGTTCACGCCGAAACCAGTGGTCAGTTTCGCGCCTAAACAGGCTGGCTCAAACACCATAGCCAATATTAGAATATTGGCATTATTGTAGAGAGGTTTCAAATAGGTTGTGTGTGAAGGCACTCCCCATATGCATTAGTAACGCAATGTCAAGTGGACTGAAGTCGTAAGGGAACAGCATTACTGCATTAATTCAAAATAAAAGTACAGTAGTACAGGTTTAGTTAAAACACTTAACGTAATTTCTTCCCTTCCCTTATGATAAACACTATTTACTGCCAAAATAGCAACACTAATCCAAGGAGAAATTCTCTATTTTCTCTCCTTTCTCTCTTCTTCCTGATTATCGTATTACAGCGTTTTTCATATTAAGTTTAGTAGGGGACATTTGCACTGAATGCGTTTTTGTGTCCGCTCGAGCAGTTTTTCAGTGTACAGGAATGCCTCGCACAGGAATGCCTGTAAATGTGGGTCATTCCTACAATTCTGTGTCATTGAAGTCCCCATTACATTTGTGGTAAATGTTGTTAAATGAACACTGATTGTGAAGGTTTTTGTGTGTCCCTTGATTTATTGTGCACCCTTTTATGTCATGATATTATGACCTTCCATTGAAGATATACTCTATGTTAGGATATGTTCATTCTGCAAAATTAGTTGTGTTTAAATGTTTTCCTTTATTTTGTGGTGGTAGTCATATGTGGTCAAGCATTACATATGTCTTGACAGTGCTTTGCAATTCTGTAATCTCTGATAATGACACATTTACAAGTTCTAATAGCTGATCTAATTGATATTACCTTAGAAATCATAAATCACTTGAGTTTAATTTTGGTCCATGTAAAATTACAAGTCAATGTAAAATTTCATTTCTATGTGTTGGTTCTGATATGCTTGTATGAGGTATATCTCTTACACATTTAAGTATTAAATAATTCACAGTAGATATAATCTCAAATCATAGAAACAATATTTACTGCTTTGAAATTAACTGTGTGGATATTTAAATGTATATATAATATAATTTAGTACCACAAAAAGGGGCAATAATAGAATTCTCAGTAAATAGAACACAAGGTTAAAGAATTAGATTTATTAGGATTTATCAGTTTATAAAGTCAAATATACAGGTATAAAAACAAGAAAATATCAATACTTTTCCAGATTAAACAGGTGAGAAAAATTATAAACAAAAAGAAAGCATGTAATTATAGAGATATTTTCAAAGAAAACTAAATATTCTGTTGCGATCTTGAGATGTTTAATTGTGGAGATTAAGAGAAACAAAAGCAGACAAAAAAAAAAAACAGACAGTAAACACAAACAAACCATCTTAAACCACAGTTAACATTGTAAACAATATAAGATAATCAGTATTATGGCAGTGCTGAAATCTGAGGTCTAATGTAAACATTTTTACAACACATACACATTTAATAAACATTTAATAAAACATATCAATATCAAAAAACTTTTCATTACAAATACAAAAATAATTCGGTCCAATAAATAAGATAAATATAATATTTATAAATAAATAAATAATAAATAAATAATTTTCTTACAGCATATAATTATCAGAGCTCAGAGGTCCGTTCTTTAAGTAAAACTGTAGGGTTGACTTTTTGATCCGAGTGAGAAGTACTTGCATTAATAGTGGCTGGTACTGAATCTTTTACGTCAGGCACATAGAAAGATGCTATGGGGCAGGTCCCTTTGACATTATTGCAAACCAGCCTCTGCAGAGAAGCAGTATTAACAATTTCAAAGCCCACTTTTCCACCAAAGGTACTCGGTTTCCAGTACTCAGGTGAACAGATGGGATTTCCCATAAGTCCTTTGAGAGAGTAGGGGGCACCCATCTCCACCATGGTCTCTCCAAAGATGGCGTTGAGCCTGGGCTTCTCAACCAGCAGACCGGTATAAAGCTCAACTGCATCCACATCCCCATACATCTCTTCAAGTTCCGCAGCCAACTCCTTCTCTCCTAAAACGTAATACAAGCTCAGTCATCTCAACTTGTTCTCTGAATTATTATTGATTTTACAGTATCCCCAGTTTCTTCTTGTTAAATTTCAATAATGCTTGGTATGCTTTCAAAACACGGGTGTAGTTTCTATGTAACCTTGTTATTCAAGGTGGTCCAATTTCTGACTTGGCTCCAACTGTATGTACCCTTCTTATAGAAAGATACATAATTTGCATATATGTGAGGGAGTTATTTTTTATCTAGGCTAATATGCTTCAAATTTATTTGTTAGAGAATCTAAATCCTTTAATCTGCATTTATTGTTTACCGATACTAAGAATCATATATGATAACAGAAAGATGTTCTTCCTGCACATGATTATTACATTGATATTGTTCAGACCTAGCTGTTAGAACAGCTGCATTTACTGAACATAAAATAGGTATGTCACTAGACTTAATTTATATGAAGAATAAGAAGAGAACTATGTGTCGATCTGATTTCAATCAGCTGCCAATTTAGAGATATTGTAGAGAAACAAATCGCCTCTCTTTGGACATCAAAGAAAATCCTTTACCTGTCATATCTTCAAATGATTTGTATGGCTTCATGTTAAAGCGTTTCCTATAAGCATTGATAGACTGGTAGCGCATTTTTCTGCTGTCTTCAATTGACTTCATGGCCACCATCAAAACAGCCGGTGGAACATTGCGCCCTCCAGCCACCTGGATTAAAAGTGAAGAGTTAAATAACCCTCACCTTGGGCAGTACCTTGTAACAGTACCTATCAACAGGCTAATCCCAAACAAATTCAGTCAAAGTTTTTATTCCAATTGCATAAATTTCAATACATGGCACAGAACCCCATCATTACCCCTTGGCTTACCCTTCCAGCTATCTGATTGGTGAAGGACTCAACCAAGCTGTTGACACCATAGTCAGTCAATATAGATGTGTTGAAGACAAACTGTTTGTAATTGTAGACTTCATCTTGAATGTGAAAATCATCAGGCATAAGGGGGTGCCAGTGGTAAAGGGTGTTGAACTCAGAGGCAATCCTGTTCTGGTACTGGAAACGCTCATTGAAGAGAAGTTCGGGATTAAACTCGAGCTTAAAGTGGTAACCACTCAGGTGCTGCACATAATCTTCAATCACAATTTTGATCGTCTCACCTGGAGAGTCCGAATACAGAGTAATCAGTTAGAACCAGTTTACAACCTACTATTAAAAAGCTTGCTTAAATATCCAGGAAAGCATGATGTTAAACATTCAAAACTGAAATATTTGAAAAAGTATTTTGTGTAACAACCTCAAAAGCTACATATCAATCGTGACCACCCAGTACACTTATCACAAACATTTTGTTTGTATAAAACATTGTCCAATTGTAACAAATGCAATTTTCATTATAGGGCACTAACCAATGAGGATGAGCCGAGAGGTCTGAAACAGCCTCTCATCGTCCCAGTCAGGATGCACCTGCTTTAGAATATCACATACGCGGTTGTGTTCACGCAGCCAGATCGTGGCGTACATCATGAGCCCAGGAACGAGTCCAAAGGCTTCATGACCCACGGCAAAGCAATGGGTCTCAGGTACATGAGGAGGGTAGTGCATGTCTACTTGAACCTCGCTGACTGTTGGCGGATACACCTCATCATCTAGAATCTGGTTGAGACAATGAACTTGAATTTAGTTACTTCACAATTTCCTACACCAATCTATGTTTGAAAAAGCATACTTGCAATATAAAAGAGGAAGCAAAGAATACAAATCTTGAGAAAGAGCAAAAATACCTAATGGGGAAGGTGTGTGGTGACTAAGAGTTCAGTCAACTGTAAGAGGTGTTATTTTACATAATTTTGGGTTGGAGACATTCCTTACCTGATATCTCAGCTTGCCATCCTTGAAAAGTCTTAGCTTGTGTTGGCGATCAAGGTCCTGTCCATATATGTGACTTAAGTCCACCTAAAAACACCAGGCAACCATTAATAAAGCACTTTTGGTGCCAGTAGTTAATTCAGTACATACCTTTATACAGTATATGTAATTTATAAGCTTCATACCCCATGACTCAGGGCTCTTGTGAACGCTGGACCTTTCTTCATGTCGGTTTTGAAAAACTGGTGTGTAAAGTGTTGGGCGAAGAAAGCAAACATAAGACTGGTGCGTTGAGGGTCCGGGATGAACTTTCTCCTGAGGAGCAGTTTCTCAGCCACCAGCTTCACATCTGGCAGCTCTTTCTTACCTGCCAAGAGAGAAGAAATCATGAGAAAAAGACATCACCATATATATCTTTGTTTCTGACAGCTACTCCAAAAAGGTGCTTGAAATGCTCCAGATCTTTTCTGCAATTGCTCATTCTCTTCACTATTTAAAACAACTTCAAATTTTGGAATGGCCTCATTGACTTTAAATGAGGGAGATTAATCTCTCAGCAATACTGTTTTAAGCACGTCTATGCTTGTGGAGCTTCTTGTTTACTTTTCTCCACACACCCAAAGCATGAAGACTGGCAGGTTGAGTCCATAAGCTTCCACTACGCTCTGTTGAGCTGTGATGTAATGGGAAATGAGGTTCTTGCCAAATGCTTAGAAATGTGATAAAACAGGTCCGTGGAGAAAAAGACTCACCTGTGACTCCCATTGGCGTTGGGCAATCATGTGGCACAGGAGGCAGTGTGCGGGTGTAGTAGGATAGATTAGAGTAAGCTTCCCAGCTTTTGTAACCATAGTCCGCATTGAATATAGAAGGGCTGTCGATCAGATGGGCACGTGCTGATTCAAAGAAGGAAAAATACACTTTTTCAAATTTGAATTATAGCTAAAATGGTTTATATTTAGTTTAAATTACACCAAAGATAAAAGTCAAAATAAAGTTTGATTTAAAAAATATACATATTTTACAAACACTAAATTTTTGTGAGAAATAGCTTGTCTCAACTTACATGTTAATACATATCGCATTATGGCATCCCTCAAAAATGACAATTTGTTGACAATATTCCACAAGCTTTTGAAATGGGTGAGAATGTAATGCACAGTGTTGGGAGTAGGCTTCAAAGATATTTTCACCCATGTGAGAAACTCAGCTGTAAACACAACATTAAAGTAATAAGTTAGATGGATTTTGAAACAGAACTGGGAACATATTAAAGATGTTTATACATGCAGGTTTCACTTACGTGCTGTGCAGTTTTGGCCGTAGTATCCAGTGCGTGTACAGTCACATTCATAGGAGTCAGAGCCCAGAGACGTGCAAACACCTCGATTCTGACATGGCTGGGAGCAACAGGGGTTGGCTGCAACGAAAAATATTGATATTTGAGTTTATTTGAATTTTAGAAGACTTAATATAGGATATATAGGCAAGACTAGTATCTACATATATAGCCTAAAATGTATTATAGTACATAACTTACCTCCTTGGCAAACCATGAGCCTCAGCAGCAAAAAAAGAATAAGCAACGCGACACTCTTCATTCCAGTGGCGTGTATTGGAATAGGCCTTAGATGTTTCCTCACAGGTTCAGAGCAGAGAATGAGTAAACTATCTAGTGAGAGAGGTGCAGTTATATGTTGAGGGGGTGAGTGACGCAATCGCGCAACTCTACTCATTCTAGAAATACTATCCTAAGCAACTACGTACAGATGACTCATAGCGCGAATACAAGACGGACGAATTGCAGACAGTGATATAATAATGATTGGTTGGTACATTATGAAGTACCTGCTGATTATGGATGCCACAAACTAACTCGACGAGCCTCTAGGCTATTCAGAAATATTATAATAGCTTATTGGTTTATTTCTATGAAACGTAGGCTATCTACTGTTTATCAGATGATTTGTAGCCTACCTTTACGAAACAAACCAAAACTAATGTGATAATGATAATAATGTCATTATTGTTTTTTATGATTATTATGACGTAAACTTGTCCGTGAGTTGCAAAAAACGACAGTTAAAATGATGCCCCCTTTCTCAAGTAGCCTAATAATCACGTAACATCAGCTTTAAGGGTCCAAATGACGCATGATAATGGTCGTTCAGGGGTGAGACGAAGTAATGATACCCCCTTGTGGACAAATGAAACACGACTCGACCGCACAACTGGTCCGCTTGCTAAAGAATATTAGGCTACCTTAAGAGAGCGTGAGCATATTTACGTTTTAATACGTTTTTTTGTATTCAATTTACAATGTATTTATTTATTTAGCCTTTGGCACCTATTCACTCTTTTAAATAATTCCCGGTGCATTTTGTTATTTAAAAAATAATAATAAATACATAAATAAAACACTGTAAATGTGTACGAGCAATGTGTAATTTTACATTAAGTGAAAAAATAAATGTATAGGATTAGAGAAGATACTGCTGAGCCTAGTAGAGACTTGATCATCAATAGGAAGCATGTTTAACTTCTTAGCACCTCCTCTTCTTAAAATGACAGTCTGACCGAAGAGCACTATCTGAATAGAAGAAATACAACAATTCATATTTTTTCCGGATTTTTAACTTTACTTTTCTCCTGTCCGGGGCAAGATATATACTGGAAGTCGATTACACAGGCTGTAGTTAGTTAACGACAGGTAAGCGGTTGTTCACATAATGATTCATTTCACGGCGAAGTAACAGTGCAATGTTCTGTTCTGTTGCATCCACGGACAGTCTGAGGACGATTGCATGGGCGAAATGCGATGCAAAATGATTATGAATTTGATTTAGAATGTAGCCTGTTTAAAAATAAAATAATATAAATAAATAAAGGCAAATAGAGAACATGATAATATTCGCCTCGAGAAGTCCCTGCAATCAAATTAACTTGATGGCAGGAGATAAGAGAACAAAAAGTGAGAGATCTGCATGTTATGTAGTTCAAGCGGTGTTTTTTGATGATGATAACTCATTTGGTTATTTTTTAGTTATAATACTTTTATTTAATTTTCGTTATTTTTATTGTTGTAAAGAAGGAAAAGTAATAAAAGCAGAGCTCGCTGTTTATAAAACTTTAGTTACATTTCTAACTTCATTAATGTAGCCTACTATAACATAATTAGGCTATAGCCTATCATACATTAGGCCTAATAATGCATAGCTTTGTATAATGTCATAATATTTTTATACTTCTAATGAGAGTTATTATAAAGTGTTACACAGTTGTTTGATGGTCTGGTTTACGTACAGTATAGTGGCTACTAAATATCAGCCGTTGCGTTTCCGATAGGGTCTAATATTAATTAGGCCCTACATCTGAACATTTCTGCCAGAACAGCATGCCGGGGGCGTTCAGATCGAACGTAGCGCAACGTATATAGGAGAACGCTGTGTCTCGAGACTTTATATAAGTTACAATTCTTTTTAACCTGACATTGCGTCTTTAAAACGCTGGCCTCTTGTACGAAACAATTGGAAAACAGTCTTCGACAGTGTTGAGCCTTTACTCGTGTCTACGTGACAATGACCAGCACACACTGCGAAGTGCACGTGCTCTGTCCCAGTGCTAAAATCGCTGGGTGATTGATGCTCTTCAAAAGCACAGTTGCGCTTATTTTCAACAGCTGCCCCTAGGACCTATTCAATCCGAGTTTGATCAAGGAATGATTTAGCGTTATTGTCATTTTTCTCAGTTACTGGCAAAATATGTTTGGGCTTGCGACTTAAAGGGATTGTTCAAAATGGAAAATTCTTTCATCATTTACTCATCATTCCAGATGTGCAAAGATTTTAAGAAAAAAATATTTAATCTCTGTAGGTCTACAATGCAAGTGAATGGGTACCAAAATTTTGAAGCTCCAAAATGAAGCATAAAAGTAACCCATAAATATCCAGTTGTTTTTGGCAATTTGCATTCTTTGTGCATATCACAACCTACTGGGCAGGGAGGAGAATATAAAGTAAAATAGGATTTAAAAATGTATCTGTTTCTCACCAACACCTATCATATAGCTTCTGAAGGCTGTGTCCGAAACTGCATACAGTATTTGATGAAGGACACACTTTTCTGCCAGCAAACAGTACATTCTTGTAAGTATGCATGCGAGTAGTATGATTAGATTCCGGACATAGTTTCATCATAGTTTCATCTGCTATGGTTTTGTTAAAGGGGTCATATAATGGTACATGCACTTTTTCAAGTTGATTGTACTGAAATGTGTGTTGGCTGTGCCTGTACACAACCATCCTATTATGATAAAAATCCATCCAGTGTTTTTGTTTTAATCTCCTTATGTATTTTCCCCTGCCTCAAATCGAGCCGTTCGACCGTGTGACGTCACACGGTCGGACGCCCCTCCTAGGATTGTTGATTGACAGCAGTGTTTCAACACAGACCCGCCCTCGCTCGTGAGCGAGCTGTCAATCATAGTCCGTCATCATTATTGATACACTGGAGCAGAATGGCGATTGTGGTGTTCTGTTCTTCGGTGTAATAACGAACACAGCAGTCATTTTGATGTTCCTAAATCTGAACCGCTGAAGATGCAGTGGCTGAGTTTTGTTTACGATGGGAATATTCCCCACGAGCAACGTCAATGCGTTCATGTTTGCGCGAATCATTTTTCACCAGACTGCTTTATAAACGAGGGTCAGTATAAAGCTGGTTTTGCTAAGAAGCTGCTGCTGAAAAAAGATTCGGTACCAACTATTTATATTCCCTCTGCACCTCCAGAAGAAGTAAGTGTAACATTTTATTAACCTTTATATTAATCTTTGCAAATCGCTTGCACCCTTCACAATGAATGTGGCTAATGTTTACACTCAGGGTACATTACGGCATGTTTTCCATAACGTTACGACGTTCTCAATATAATTCATAATCCCACGTTTATAATGAACAACGCGTTATGGTTATTGTGTTATTAAAAACAGTGTACTGGAGGGGGGGTGACCAAAGCTCATTATCATTTAAAGTCATATGCACTGAAACGGCGTGCTGAAAACAGAGCTGTTTTTGAGCAGGTAAAATTAGTGTTTTCTTAAAATACTAATGAGAATTTTTAATAAAAGTATATTACAAAGTTTTCATTTAGACCCTAAAGATTCATATTAACTTGTACAAAAATGGCATTATATGACCCCTTTAAACAAGCATCATACAAGCACAAGGAAGAATTATCTTGGTATATATAGCATTGACAGTTGAGAAGAGGCATCTGCCTCGTGATTCACCACTGTTCCTTTTAAATCCAGTGTTTTGAACATGACATCGCCTCAGCTCCTGAGGGATTATGAGATTGTTTAGTGTCCAGTCGATCCGCAATTTGAAATCTCACCAGCAATAGGTCATTCGGATATTTCTTGCATACTGCTTCATGAATACTGTGGATTTGGACGTACTACTCCATTGGCATACTGTTTTTTGGCATACTATATAGTAGAGAAGTATGGATATTTGTATGCACCGATGGATTTATCCACTGGGGTTTCACAGATTACTTTTATGCTGCCTTTATGTGCTTTTTTTAGCTTCAAACCCCATCAATTTGCAATGCGATGACCTACAGAGCTGAAATATTCTTCATAACATCTCTGTATGTGTTAAGCAGAAGAAAGAAATTCATACACATCTGGGATAGCATTAGGGTGAGTAAATGATGATGAACTATCCCTTTAAGTAATTTATTCTTTGTTACAATACACAGTCCAACAAAAACTGCCATATCCGAAGTTTTCCCCAAGATATCTTACCATATTTTAAATTTTTAAAGTTAGATTGTAGCAGTCTATGGAATTTTGGTGGAAACTGTGGTTGCATTCCATCATTCATCTTTCATGTTACTTTCTTTACATACATAAATTGGCTACTGTGCAATGGATGACAAATGAACAACATATACTTAATGTGTAATTATTTTGAAGACATGCATGTTATTTTACTTGATCAGAGAAATGCTACTCTCAGCTGTTGTTAAATGGTGCACAGTCTGCACTTCATAATGCAAGCAATTCATAATACTGTGTTATCTACAAAGCACATATGCTGATGATATGTTTGGCTGTAGTAATTAATGGAGTTGTAAATGTAATAAATGTCCTGTAGTTTCCATTGTACTGTGTGCAAAAATGCGGCCCAGATTATGGATGTTATAATCTTTTACACTTCCCTCCATTTCAAAGTCACGTCTCGGTTTCCTGACTGCACACTTCCCGTTTTCACTACAGACTACACTCATTTCAACATTCTCCCTGTATGTCTATAATCACCCCCTTCTTGCTCTTTTATGCATGTGCACACACACACACACACACACACACACACACACACACCCATCCTATGGCCATTTTTGTATTCGTTTAGTTCCCATCATTCATGACATCATTCATATAAATGTAATTAATTTGTTTTCCAATCAAATATATCTTGTGATTGGAATTACTTAAGTTGAAGATTTACCCCCTTTTGTTTTTGCCTTTTAGTGTATTTAGATGTCCAGTGGCACTAGAAGACTTCTCTTGGAGCAAAGGTCTTTGAAGAGCTCTAAGAATATTCAGCCAGTTTTGTCAGTTTTAGCTGTGAAGCTACCATGTCACTCACAGACCATCACATCTTTGTAAGTAGAAGATCAAATTCTTAGATTTATTTCTAAGAATAATAGCAGAGGCCTTGAGCATTGCAGTGTGGCTTCCAAGGTGGTCAGCCAAAGCTGAGGCAGTTTCTCAACACAGATTTATTTTTGTGTTTACCGTAAGTTTAAAATGAGGGATGCTGCCTTTTTGGATAGACTCTTTTTCCATTGGCTAGAGTGCTTAATGCTGGTTCCCTATAGGTTTGAAGTATAGAGCAAAGTAATGCCTATTTGGCCTCTCTTTGGCCTTTCTTTACTATTCTTTAAGCAGACTGATACAAGCAGACCAGCCATATACAGTATGTACATAAAGCAATTAGCCCTTTGTTTACTCTCCATAATGCATTCTTTGACTCGTTCTATGTACATTCATTTCTGTTCAAATTAAAGTGTACAAGAGATAGTTATAGCTTTAATGCTGACTTTTAAGGCTTTTGAGACTTGTTTGCTACCTTTCAAGGCTGATGAAAAAGGCATTGTCACGTTTATTGACACTTCCTTTTTTCATAAATTTAGATTGATGAGAAATTGAGATATTTAGAAATTTTATTTTAGAATTTCTCATAATTTAGACATTTAGACTTCCAGATCATCTAAAAAAGTATGACCTAGACATCTTAAGCCCATTAAAGTCTCCTGCATATTTATTAACTTATTTATAATAATGATGATGAGAAATAGTAGTAGTAGCATTAGGAGTAGGGGAAGTTGTACTAGCAGTAGTGATGGTGAATTAAGTGTTATGTTCATTTCTCAGGTTGAACAGCAAATCTCACACAAATTCAAAGTGAAAGTGTTGCGAGCTGAAAATGTCACCAAAGGACCTCTCGGAGACCTGTGTGAGTTATAGATTGTATTATACTATTTCTCATACTTTGTAATGGAGCATTGGTGGAACTTATAGATACCAAACATTATGCAATCATGCATTGCAATCACCTGTCTCAAGCAATTCATCTCAGATAAAAAGATTAATGGATGAGATCTGATTTTATACAATAAAACATGAAGGTTGCTAACACACTAACATGTTTATTCCTGTAGTGGACACCCCAGACCCATATGTGGAGTTGTTTATACCCACTTCCCCTGAGAGCAAGAAGAAAACACAACATATTGACAACGACATTAATCCAGAGTGGAATGAGACCTTTGAATTCATCCTAGACCCCAATCAAGAAAATGTGTTAAAGGTAAACAGAAAATAATGTAAAAATACAATTAAACAATTTATAAGCTCCCTTTGAATTATAGACATCACTGATATTACAGTGTCATTATGATTTTTGTCATTTGTTATTCAGGATGCAGCAGAGCAGGGTCAGAAATTAAGGGGGATTTGGGGCAAAACTGCCACCAATCATGACAAATATATGGGGCAAAAAATTCCCCTATAATTACTTTTTCTGTTTTTATTTGTACCATCTCATATAGTTCTTAACATTTTAGTCCAAGTTGTACAAATAATGGCATAAAATATAAATTATTTTGAAAGAGGTAATATAAATTCTCAGTGTTGAGAATTTGTATTAATTAATTTATTAAATTCACATATTTGATATAAACAGATGAGACACAGCTTGTTTTAAATGGTTAGAGAAAATATGCCCCCTTAAAAATGCCCCTGTTAATCAAATCTAGGGCACAAATATTGCAATATCAAAAGCCTGTAGTAATTTAAACATTCCTTAAAATCTATGTATGCTGATCAAGGCCGTAACCAGGATTTTTCAAATACCGAGGTCAAAAATACCGCCCCCCCCCCCTCCAAAAAAGAAAAACCACTTCAGAAATAAGTTTGGCTGACAACATTTATTTTCAATAACAACATGTGAAAACTGTGCACCGTGTGTGTGTGTGTGTGTGTGTGTGTGTGTGTTTTCCTGTATCTGGGTGTGAACTGTTGTACTATAACCTATAGGTAGTTGTGGCTTCTTGTGCAACCTCTGAAACGGTGGAGATGCATTTGTGGTGTATGCATCCTCTGAAATGGACTTGGGTTCTCACCACTAACTGTAATTTATAGAAAAATATTTCCAAATATTTTCCCACTCCACACTATACCTCAACAGCCTTTTCCCAAATTGCCTTTGGGGATATATATATACTGGTCCCTGCTCCATTTGTTTTGAAGGACGCTCTGCCTCTCCTCATCAGAGTAGTGGCTTCGGCATTTATATATTGCAGGGTCATTGGCTGCAAAGCTTGAACCTTCTGACATCTTGACTGTCAAATAATAGGTGAAGGACTGAGTCCTTCACCTATTATTTCCCTCTTTTCTTCTTCTTTTCTCCTCAACTGCCTGAATTCTCTCTCCTGTCTCCTCTGTTGAATTTAACATAATAATAATAATTCTAAATAACTGACCAATATTGGTCAGTTATTTAAACTTGTTTTATTATTATTATTATTATTATTATACTGGCAATAACTGACCATAATATCATTCAACAATAGGTTATGTTTGGGCCATGCTTATTAAAAGGATAATATCAATCACTTCACAACACATTAATTATCCATATAATATTTATAGCTTATTTGTCAGTGCAGATTAGCTAGCTACAACTCCACTGGATTTCAGCATTTCAGTAGGATATAGGTTTGAATCTCATTGGTAGCCCTTTTGCATCTCATATTGTAGGCTATTTGCTGCATAGCCATTAACTTTCTCACCTCCCCTCCTTCTCTTTGTCTGCTCATCTCCTGCTGGCTTTCCATCATTTAGTTTGTTGCAGCCTTTTCATTTACGGTAATTTTAACATGGCGTCAAGTTTATTTTGTGGGGTATTGAAGTTTATATGAGCTGTGCGAGACACTGTGTTGCGTTCTTTAATTGGTTAAGGAAACACTCCGTTACAGCCGACTACTTTCGTTTTGACATGACAGCGGTATCTGCAAGTATGTGTCACGTGACGGTCCGTTGATGCAAGGATAATTGTCTCGTCGGCTATTTTCACTTCACAGTGAAACGACACTTCAAGAAAAAAATACTGAGGACATGAGCTTGGTGTCCTCAATGGTAGTTACGGCCATGATGCTGATCAGTCTTAGTTAAAAGTGTAGGGACAGTGAGTCCCTGGTTATATGGTTCTTTCTTTTGTTTCCAGGTGACATTAATGGATGCAAACTATGTTGTGGATGAAATGTTGGGTACAGTCTCATATGACATCTCTAAACTCAAAGTTGGACAAACAGAACTTGCATCGTTCCTTATAGGAAAAGTAAGGATCTTTCTTTCTTTCCTTTGTCAAATTATGTGGGCATGATCTGAGTTATGTTTGTTGTTGTTGTTTTACAGGCAACCAATGTATTCTTAGAGCTTTCTTTGGAGGAGTGGTACGTATTACAGAGAATGAAACTGTTCTGAGAGTTGTGTACAATATAAGAGACAGTCAGGACCAAGATCCTCTTTCTTGGAACATTTTTCAGTAGTATTCAAAACTAGAGATGCACCAATCGACCGGCCAGGAACCGGAATCAGCTGATTTTCCGCATGCTTGGCCCGGACCGGTGACCGCCTGGTCAGCCTCACGTCTTTCCGATTCCAAGCCGGTCCGTTTTGTTGCCAGCGGCGCAGGCAATAATGTCACAGCCGCATGTAAACATGTCATTGGTGTGGAAGAATACATAAAGTTTGCAATTTGTAATAATTGTAAGGCTAAAGTAAACCGTGGGGGAACCACCACAATAATGTTCGGAACAACAAACCTAATTAGACACTTAAAACACCATCACCCAGCTGAAAATGCCCATTTTAAAAAAGAAGCTAAAAAAGGCAAAGCGGCTAAAGCTAGCCAGAGCCAGCCACAAGTCAGCAGCCTCTCCTATCTTTCCTTGGTATGAGCAGCGAAAAGACCAAAGCAATTACGAGGAAAATTATGGAATTCATGGCCCTGGATGACCAGCCCTTCTCCATAGTTGAGAACAGAGGGTTCAGAAATCTGATAAATTTCCTCGATACAGAGTAGGTGGTACTTTTCCGACGTCACGTTGCCCGAGTTGTTTAATCTCGTGTCATGTCACACACGCAGCCTGTTACAAGCATACCTGTCAACATTTGGGTACACAAATCCGAGAGGGGAAGGGGGTGCTGGATGGCAGAGGCAGGCTAAATAATACAAATTGTGGCGTTGTGATTTAATGTGCTGAGTAACGTAATTTTTCCCACCATGTCCGATATTAAAATCAGAGCGACACACATTGCAAAAGGCGTGGGTATTGTTGATATGGCTTCGGGATATGAAATTAAATTCTTCCGTCCAGCTGTTGTTAAATTTACGTGTATATATATATATATATATATATATATATATATATAATTGTTTTAGCGGAGCACCACCTGAGTCTTCTCCTCCCATCTACCAGTGATGCTTGATTAAACTTCCCGCGTCTACGGCCTGCGTGATATCAACAGAGCAGCTGGGTTTTGGTTGCCAGGTTGAGCTTAAATTTAATTATTAGAAATTTGTATGATGTGTCATACAATCCGGGGGGATTGTCCCTGTAATAAGTCCACTGTAAGTCGCTTTGGATAAAAGCGTCTGCCAAATGCATAAATGTAAATGTAAATGTACAATGTGTCGATTGTGTGAGTAGGATGCGCTTCATACAAGATCTGGCAACTGGACAACCTTGGAATAATATATTGATGTGATTATTCATATAACGTGGTTTGGGCCATACAAATTACGGGAGTTTCCCGGGAGAAATAACAAAACGGGAGGGGGGTGGGAGATGGGTGTGAAATACGGGTGACTCCTGGGAAAAACGGGAGTGTTGACAGGAATGATTACAAGCCGATCCTGATGCAGCAATAAGTTTTATGTAACCCGAACACACACACACACACACAAGACGAGACAGTCACAATGCAAGTCAAAACTGCTTTATTAGATAAAAAGCAGGCGAAGGTACAGTGGGGAAATCCAGAGGGAGAATGGTCGAGGTAAGCGTAGGGTCGAGAGCCGGGAAAATCAGGATATTACAAAAGGGCAAATCTACAATAGAGTGGTCAAGGAAAGCAAGGGGTCAAAGCCGGGGTAATCAGAATAAACGCAGCAATCTAACAAGTAGAATAAACAGGGGGAGCTAGGGGAACACTAGTGCTGGCAAAGTGAAGGGGTAACTAAATAATAACCAACAAGAGTGAGACGAATGTGCTGTGGTATTTAAAGAGGTGAGTGCAGGTGTAAACAATGATGTGGTGATTGGGACGAGTGCAGGTGTAATCAATACTCTGGCGATTGGGAGCGGGCATGTGAGCCCGCGGGGAGAGATTGCGTGCGTGCGGGAGAGCTCGAGGAATGAAAACAAGCGTGAACGCTCGCGGGCTTAGAACGAGCGTGCACGTTAGTGAGATCTGGGCGAACCGAAGGGGCGGGGTTCATTACAGTACTCCCCCCTCTGCTACGGACGGCTCCTGACGGCCGCGCTTGGTTGCAAGGAGCGCGACCTCTGGGAAGTGGTGCGGGACGATCGGGATGTTGGCGGTGGTAGTCCAGTTTAAGAGCTGGATCCAAGACATCTCTCGATCGTACCCACGACTGCTCCTCAGGTCCGTAGCCCTCCCAGTCGACCAGGTACTGCAGCTCGCCTCCCCGACGTCGGGAGTCAAGTAGAGCCCGGACCGTATAGGCGGGCTGACCACCGACATCGAGTGGTGGAGGGGGTGTCAGGGCTGCCGTGGGTGGGAACATGGGGCTGTAGTGCACTGGTTTGAGAAGGGACACATGGAACACAGGACAAATTCTGTAGCGGGGTGGTAAAAGTAACTTGTATGTGACATGGTTAATACGTGACAATATTTTAAAGGGGCCGATGTATTTGGGACTTAACTTCTTGGACGGCAGCCGGAGGCGGATGTCACGGGTGGAGAGCCAAACCCTTTGGCCCGGATGGAACAGGGGGGCAGGACGGCGTCGGCGGTCTGCCTTAGCCTTTTGGGTTTGGACCGAGCGTTGTATCCGATCATGGGTGGCTCTCCAGACCTGGGCACTTCTCTGGGCCCAGGCATCCACCGCCGGAACGTCACTGGGGTTAGCCTCCCATGGGAATAGAGGTGGCTGGTAGCCCAGGACGCACTGGAAGGGGGTGAGGTGTGTGGACGAGCTGACCAGACTGTTCTGGGCGTACTCGGCCCAGGGGAGGTAGGTGTGCCAGATGCCTTGGCTTTGGGCGCAGTAGGCCCTCAGGTACCTGCCTACCTCTTGGTTGAGGCGCTCTGTTTGGCCATTGGTTTGAGGGTGGTATCCCGAGGAGAAGTTTAGTTGGATACCCAGCCAGTCGCTGAAAGCTCGCCAGAAGCGAGAGATGAACTGGGTACCCCGATCAGAGGTAATCTCCTCAGGAATGCCGAAGTTCCGGAAGACGTGGGTGATCACCAGGTCGGCCAGCTGAGTTGCGTTGGGCAACCCAGGCAGAGGGATGAGGCAGCACATCTTGGAGAAACGGTCAATGACCACAAGGATCTCAGTCCGGCCGTCGGAGGGGGGCAAGTCCGTGATGAAGTCCATGGCTATGTGGGACCACGGACGGTCAGGTACTGGCAACGGCTGGAGGAGACCTGCGGGAAGGTGACGGGGCGTTTTGGACTGGGCACAAACTGGACAAGAGAGGACAAAGTCAGAAATGTCGTCCTTGAGTGAGGGCCACCAATATCTCCTAGCGAGCAGCTGGGTGGATCGGGTAATCCCCGGGTGGCCAGAACAAAGTGAGGTGTGTACCCACTGCATGAGCTGGGGGCGAATAGCGGTGGGGACATATACCCTGTTGGGGGGGGGTCTGAGGAGGTGCGGGCTCCTTGTCTTGAGCCTGTAGGATGGCCTCCGTCAGTTCCCACTGGACGGGTGCTATGACGCACGACGTGGGGAGGATGGTTTCTGACTCGGGGGTCTCGGAGCCCCGGTCAAACAGGCGAGACAGGGCGTCCGCCTTGAGGTTCTGGGAGCCTGGTCGAAAGGTTACGGTAAAGTTGAACCGGGTGAAGAACATAGCCCACCGGGCCTGTCGAGGGTTTAACCGCTTGGCTGCGCGGAGATACTCGATGTTCTTGTGATCAGTGAAGACGACAAAGGGGAACCTAGAGCCCTCCAGCCAATGGCGCCACTCCTCAAGGGCCAGCTTGATGGCCAGCAGCTCTCTATTCCCGACGTCGTAGTTCTGTTCGGGGGGGACAGCTTGTGGGAGTAGAACGCACATGGGTTTAACTTGGCAGGAGTCCCGTGAGGTTGGGAGAGTACAGCTCCCACCCCTACCTCAGAGGCATCTACCTCCACCACGAACGGGAGAGTGGGGTCGGGCTGCTGAAGGACCGGTGAGGTCATGAAGGCCTCCTTAAGGGCCTGGAAGGCTTGCTGGGCAGGTGCGTCCCAGGTGAGAAACTTCGGGTTGACCCGTGTGAGGGATGTGAGGGGTGCGGCGATTTTGCCGAAGTCCCTAATAAAACGGCGGTAGTAGTTGGCGAAGCCCAAGAACCACTGGAGTTCTTTGAGCGTGCTCGGTTCGGGCCAAGACAGAACCGCAGCCACCTTGTCTGTCTCCATTTCCATGGTTCCCGCTGACAGGACGTAACCCAAGAATGAGACGGAGGGGCGGTGAAAGGCACACTTTTCGCCTTGACAAACAGGTCGTGCTCACGTAGTCTCTGCAGCACCCTCGAGACGTGGACGGTGTGCTCAGAGAGCGTGGTGGAGTAGATCAGCAGGTCGTCGATGTAGACGATGAGAAAGAGGTCTAGCATGTCTCGGAAGACGTCGTTCATGAACGACTGGAACACGGAAGGGGCGTTGGCGAGGCCGTACGGCATCACCAAATATTCATAGTGCCCCCTAGTGGTGATGAACGCCGTCTTCCACTCGTCCCCCTTACGGATGCGCACGAGGTTGTATGCACTCCTGAGGTCGAGCTTCGTGAAGACCTTCGCCTTACTGACCTGCTCGAGGGATGGTTGGATGAGAGGTAGGGGGTAGGCGAACTTCAGGGTGGCCTTGTTTAGGGCCCGGTAGTCAATGCAGGGGCGAAATCCGCCATCCTTTTTGCCCACGAAGAAGAAACCGGATGCCACCGGGGAGGTGAACAGCCGGATGATGCCCAGCTTGAGCGCCTCGTCGATATAATCCTCCATGGCCTTGGTTTCTGGTAATGTTAGGGGGTAGGCTTGGCTTTTGGGGAGTGGGATCCCCGGAAGGAGCTCAATGGTGCAGTCCACACTACGGTGGGGGGGAGACTAACCTGGGTCTTCGCGAACACGTCAGCAAACGCAGAGTACTCTGGCGGGATGGTAACCGTGGATTCCACTTCGGGGCTCTCTACCGAGGTGGAGGACACAGGAAGGGAAATACAGTGGGATAGGCAGTGGTCCGTCCAGCGCAACAGCTCCCCCGTGCGCCAGGAAATGTGGGGGTCATGGAGCGCTAACCAGGGATGGCCTAAAACCACTGGGTCTCTAGGGGAGTGTTTAATAAAAAACTGGATTACCTCCGTGTGGAAAAGGCCCACTTGGAGGGACAATGGCATGGTCCGGAGGGTGATGAGACCCGATCCGAGGGGTGCCCCATCCAGAGAGTTGACTCTGAGGGGAGGCACGACCGGACAGAGGGGGATGGACAGCTCCTGGACCAAGCCATCGTCTAAAAAGTTTCCCGCTGCCCCGGAATCGACTAGGGCTGGGGTAGAAAAAGAGACATCATTAAAAGTCAACGTTACTGGAAGGCAGACTTGCTTCTGGGTAATGTTGAGGAAAACGGATGTTCTCACCTGGCTTCTAAAGAGGGCGTGCCGGGGGCAGAGCTGGCAGGAATCAACGCGGTGCCCCGGGTTGCCACAGTACAGGCAGAGGTTCAGCGTCATCCGTCTGGTTCGCTCCACCTGGGTTAGTGGGGCGCGGCCAAGCTGCATGGGCTCGGCTGGGGAAGAGCGTTCGGGAGTCACGGGTTTAGGAGGGTTGCGAGCCACCGAAGGCTCGTGAACGACAGGGGGACAGTGACTCGCCGCGGCACGCTAACTACATCTGGAGCCGGTCATTTAACCCCAGGCGGTACACAGTCAACAGAGCCGGGTCGCTCCACCCACTACCCGCGGCAAGGGTGTGAAAATCAAGTGCGTAGGCGGCGGCTGTGCGCGACGCCTGCTTTAAAAACATGAGGCGGCTGCTGACATCTCTGCCAGCTGCCGGGTGATCAAAGACCACGGCAATTTGGTGACAAAATTGGCTGTATGATAATAATAGAGGGCTCTCCGCGGCCCACAACGCGGTAGCCCATTGTCGTGCTTTGCCCGAGAGCAAGGAGATCACAAAGTGCACTTTCTCACAGTCAGTTTGCAACAGGGGGTGATACGTCATGTATACAGTGCATTGCATCAAAAACCCCTGACACGCATCCGACGAACCGTCAAACCGCTCGGGGGTTTGAAAGCTCGCGGCGCTGGGGAATACAGTGGGCACATCAACGGACACAGGGACAGGTACAGGCGGAACAGGCAAAAATTGATCAGAAATCGCACGTACCGTCTGCAGGATCTCCCGTATCTGCTGTCCCTGACCCGCGAGTATTTGGTCGTGTTGGCCGACCGTAGATCCCTGGGCGGAAAGTTCCGTGATAATCCGCTCTAATGAGCTGCGGAAATCCTCGGTGGGTTCCATTGTGACTGTCCGCGGTGTGGTTGGTTATTCTGTAACCCGAACACACACACACACAAGACGAGATAGTCACAATGCAAGTCAAAACTGCTTTATTAGATAAAAAGCAGGCGAAGGTACAGTGGGGGAAATCCAGAGGGAGAATGGTCGAGGTAAGCGTAGGGTCGAGAGCCGGGAAAATCAGGATATTACAAAAGGGCAAATCTACAATAGAGTGGTCAAGGAAAGCAAGGGGTCAAAGCCGGGGTAATCAGAATAAATGCAGCAATCTAACAAGTAGAATTAACAGGGGGAGCTAGGGGAACACTAGTGCTGGCAAAGTGAAGGGGTAACTAAACAATAACCAACAAGAGTGAGACGAATGTGCTGTGGTATTTAAAGAGGTGAGTGCAGGTGTAAACAATGATGTGGTGATTGGGACGAGTGCAGGTGTAATCAATACTCTGGCGACTGGGAGCGGGCATGTGAGCCCGCGGGGAGAGATTGCGTGGGAGCGGGAGAGCTCGAGGAATCAAAACGAGCGTGAACGCTCGCGGGCTCAGAACAAGCGTGCACGTTAGTGAGATCGGGGCGAACTGAAGGGGCGGGGTTCGTTACATTTTACAACTGATATTTGGACATCTAATATAAGCTTAATGTCAATGTTGAGCGTATTGGACACTTCAGTTTTGTTCATAGGCTTGTAATCTTTGGAATTTTTTTTGTTAGACGAGTAAAAAAGAGAAAAAGGTCCATTTATAAAAATAGTGGAAAATTATTTGTTTTGTTATACAAAGCAACTAACTCATTTGCAGTTAATTGTTATTTCTACCTCTTTCCAGTCAATTATTTTGAGAGTTGTTTAAGTGAGAGAAGATCCTGTAACTTAGTGCAGTTTGGGGGAAATTGTAATGTTTAATCATTTATTTTATTATGAAAATAAAATTGTGCATTGAAAAAGGTAGATTTTGTTTGTATATGCCGTCAATAATAGTTCTTATAAAGAAAATCGGAATCGGCCAAGAAAATTACTATCGATTTTGGCTGGGAAGCTAATGAAAAAAGCTCACTAGTAATATATTTCAGAGAATAGCTTGTCATCTGCTGCTGTTTGTTGATGTCTTCAAGGCAGGGGCATAGGAACGATCTGAAAACTCATCAGCCGCTCTTCAGTTTTAGAGAATTTTTGAGGATATTTGTAAAGAATATGTGATTTTTATTTTATAGAACATGTTTTATGTTTTAAGAATATGTGATATCATTTGAAAGAAAACATATCAAATGACCTTTTAAGAAACATATTTTTTTATGATAGGACTTTAATAATTAGAACTAAAATGTAGAAACCATGTATTTTCATATTAAACAGAAGTATCATAAAATATATTGACTGCTGTCAAACATTGGTTAAGTCAGCCAGATCCAGCATGAAAGCATGAAAAATATTCCATAATGTCAGTGTCAAATATGATCTTACCTAACAATTTCAGAAGTATGTCTCACCCCTCTGTCTACACTGTTGACTTGGTCACTGATAATTTTTTTATTTGTTTTTCTAAAATAGCCACAAACATCACCATTACCATTCATCTAAATTCAATATAATAGCCAAACAAAAAACATGGAAAAGTAAAAAAAAAAACAATATTATTGTTTAGATGTATACTATGACAAGATTATTGCTGTCACACACTTGACCAGAATGAAAGAAATAACGAAAGTCTGTCTGCTTAAGTTTTTTTTAGCTGGTGGTTGTAGGCTGTATGAGACTTGGTCATTCAGTATTTCAGTAAAACAAGACTAACAATAAAGAAGTCCGAGATTAAAAACTTGCTAAAAGTTGTAAAAAAATGTTTTATCTGTTTACCAACATTAACTTACAATAGTAAAATTTTGTTATTTTTAAAAGTGCAATTAAAATAGTTGCTAGGCCCCTGCTTAAAGTTGAAGTCCAGCATGCAATTGGTTGTCAGAGATAACCATTTTGCCATGTGTGGCAATGCATTTGTTTGTTACCCTTCAGTCTCGGCTGGCTTTCTTGTTCAACCCTATTTTCTGTTATTAAAGTGGTATTTGGTATGGTAGGGGTATCTCGCCAGAGAGAACTCATTGCTTGTGGTAAATCAGTTTATTTCAGTTCTCTGAAACCTATACCCAACTTTTTGATAATGCACTATTCTGTTGATGTATTCATTATAACTCTATAATTAAAGAGCCACTTGTCTGTTTTCTCTTCTCCACTGTTCTCAGTTCAGCAACTGACCTTCGATTCAATCTGGATCTGTGTCCTAAAGAAAAGCTGTACAGACAACACCGACGTGACAGGGTCATGCTGGGCATTAAGAAATTGCTGCACATGGAGAAACCCTCATTTCTCCCTTTTTCACCTCATGAGGTACCACACGTGCATTGATTGCTTTCTCTCCCAGTCTCTTAAAACAGAGCATGAAGTTAGGGTTCATATCTGGAACCAAGAGAACCACAGGTTCAAATATGTTTGGGCTCTGTTATCACTTCTATTGTTCCTGTAAGCATGTCCTGAGGCACAAGGGTTGGGTTTGCATGAGAAAAATGTACATACATTTTTGAAGTCCCTATAGCAGCTCAGATTTCCACATTACTCTAGCAAAGTTATTATGTAACCCAAGATATTTGGCCTTTGTGGTGGTGGGGGCGTGGTCGAGCATTCGTCCAGAGAGAGAGAGAAAGCGGTAAGGGTGCATACACCTGAGCCTGATAATGACTAACACCTGTTTCTAATTGTAGTAAGCATTGGGGACAGTGATAACGAGTGACCACACCAGAGACCAAGGGAGAGAGAACCTTCTGAAAGAAACTGTTGTGTTTAAAGTGGAAATGTGTACTGCTGAAAAGCCCTTTTGAGTTGTTATTAAAAATAATACCTTTGAGTGGAAGAACCCAGTTCCTGTGACCTCCTTTCCCTCCCTACATCAAGTCCTTTACACTGGTGCCGAAACCCAGGAAATTGGAGGAAGTACACTGTCATGGAGTCCTCGTAGTTGGCCGAAGTCCTCAAGTCCCTTGCCGGTCTGCACCACACCCAACATCAGGCCCTGCTTGAGCTACACCAAGACCAAGATCATCGCTTCCATGAGATCCTCTGAGTTAAAGCAGAGGACCTGGATGCGATCCGGAGCCTCCTCAGCCAGGAAAAAGCCTGGCCATGACCCTGGACACCGCAGCCCCCATGCCCTTGGACGCTCTCATGAAGATGGGGGCAGAGGATGATCCAGAGGCCTTCTTGGATCTTTTTGAGCAGACAGCGAGATCTGGGGCTGGCCGCTTGTTTAGTGGGCGGCCAGGCTCATTCCCTTGTTGTCTGAGGAAGGCCACCTCATGGCACAACAACTGCCGGAGACAAGCCTCCTGGTTTATGACGACCTGAGGAAGAACATCTTGTAGCGGGTCGGCCGCAGCCCTGAGCAGTACAGACATCTTTTCCGCTCTATGAAGTTGGAGGGTGGCGGTTGACCATTTGCCTTCACCCAACGGCTCCGGGACACCTGCTAGAAGTGGCTGCCGGTGGAGGACCATGATGCCCCCGACTCTGCTCTCTCCCAGCATCCCATCCCAGTACCCCGGAGGCATGGAATCCCGCCTCATCGCCCTCCCCCTCAGGTGGATGTACCTGCTGACACAGGTGTGGGCATAGCACCTGGGCCAGCCTGCTGGAGTTGCGGGGATCTGCGGGGACACTTCCAGGGTGAATTCCCCGTGATGGATCTAGGAACTGTAGTCCGGATCCCTGACCCTTACAAAAAAACCCGGACAAGGACAAAAAAAACAACAACAATTTTTTTTTTTTTGAGCCTAGAGCTTTATAAGTCTGCTCACAATCACATTGCTGTTTCAGTGTGGCATGGCAACCTCCACCACCCCACCACCACCGTTTGAGTCCCGTCCTGCACGGAGGTAGGCTCCTCGCCCCTGACTCCTATCTCCGGCAGGATATGACGTTCCGAGTACAACTTCTTCGGACTGCCAGATGGGGAATACACCAAAGAGAGACATTCATTTTCTTATATTCATCAAATAAATGTCATCTTAAATTTCACTCGAGTCTTCCTGATAGAACTATTTGGCTAGAGTTTAAAAATATGTTAAATGGAATATGTGTGGATGGGTCCTTCAAGAAGGCTGATAGATTTGGAATGTGCGATGCTTTGGCAGAGGAGGCAGAGCCAGGGCCGTCTTCATCAGCTCCACGTCAGGGTGAAGTGAGGGAGGGGTAGACTTAGTTCCCTCACATGCTTAGAATCCGAAATGGATTTCCTTCTAGAGCATTCGAGAGACGAAAACCTTCGACCAAGTGAAAGTTATTGATGGTCAATGACTCCAAGCAAACATCACATTTTCATAGCCCAATTGTCCTATATTAAAAGAGCGGTTATATCAAGTGATGCAGGATGCTCAAATAAAAGAGGATACAACCCCGGGTCTTTTAGGGGAGAGAAAAAAACTGAACCAACTAATGGCCCATTTTTATAGGCCGGGCATTCAAGCTGATGTTCGTAGGTGGTGTGCAGCATGCCGTGAATGTCAGCTACCCCAAGAGCACCATTGTGCCCCCTTCCGTTAATTGAGGTTCCCTTCAAAAGAATTGACATGGACCTCGTCGGGCCATTAGAGCGGACAGCACGCAGACATCCCTTTGTCCTAGTTCTGGTCGAATATGCAACGTGAATACAAATTATTGGGTATCAAATTGATTCCCACTGGTGTTTACCATCTGCAGACAGATGGGTTGGTGGAGCGATTTAATAAAACCCTAAAAAAATATGATTTGTAAGTTACATTTACATTTACATTTATGCATTTGTCAGACGCTTTTATCCAAAGCGACTTACAGAGCCCTTATTACAGGGACAATCCCCCTGGAGCAACCTGGAATTAAGTGCCTTGCTCAAGGACACAGTGGTGGTGGTTGTGGGGATCGAACCAGCATCCTTCTGTTTACCAGATTACCAGTTATGTGCTTAGACCACTACACCACCACCACTCCAGTACATACACGAAGATGCGAGAAATTGGGATAAATGGCTCGAGCCCCTGTTGTTTGCAGTTCAAGAGGTCCCGCAAGCCTCCAAAGGGTTTTCCCCATTCAAGCTGCTGTATGGGCGGTGCCCGTGCAGCGTGCTCGACGTCATACAGGACACTTGGGAGGAGGGACCTTCAACCAGTAAAAGCGAAATTCAGTGCGTTCTTGATCTTAGAGCAAAACTCCACACCCTGGGTCAACTAACACAGGAGAACACATGCTAACACATGCTCCATGCTCAGGAACGTCAGGGCCGACTGTATAACAGTGGCAGTTGGCTACGGGAATTTGCACCTGGAGATATAGTGCTCATATTACTCCCCAAATCAAGCTCCAAATTACTCGCCAAGTGGCAAGGACCCTTTGAGGTCACACGACGTGCAAGAGATCTTGATTATGAGGTGAAACGAACAGATAGAGGAGTGCACAGGTAGACCTGTTTTCCTCCCAAGAAACCTTCCACTGCCCGTTCTGGTATGCCCGGACAGAGGCTCCCCTCGGGGCAGACGCTTTGGCACACAGCTGGCCCGCGGGGCTGCACAAGTACGCATTTCCAAGAACAGAAAACTGACTCTGAAGTGGGCCTACCATTTGTGTACCTCAGTAGAAATCCAGATTTGTCAGACCAGGCGATGTTTTTCAAATTGTCTTCTGTCCAATTTTGGTGAACATGTGCCCACTGCAGCCTCAGTTTCCTGTTCTAAGCTGACAGCAGTGGTACCCGGAGGGGTCTTCTGCTGCTGTAACCCATCCACCTCAATGTACAACATGTTGTATGTTCAGATGATTTTCTGTATAGAATTGTTGTTACATGTGGTTATTTGTGTTACTGCCACCTTCCTGTCAGCTTGGACAAGTCTGGCCATTCTCCTTTGACTTCTGTCATTAACAAGCCATTTTCGGGGAGTTACGTGGCACCATGCAAGAGTTGGACGTGTGACTGGCGAGCTCTGCACACTTTGATAGTTTTTAATACATTTTAGTTCATAAACCAGTGAGATGCTCACCCTGATCCATAACTGTACTATGAAGACATTAAAAGACACTTACATGCTCAAACTGATACCCCAGACAGGGCTGCAGACCAGGGACTCGGTTTGGACGGTGCGGTGGGAGAAATACAGCGTCAACTGGTGAGTATGTCAGTGATTCTGGCAATTGACATCACAGACATGGAGGATCTTGCTGTAATACATCGATCGATCACTTCCATGGAGATTAAATTCTCAGAGTTGGTTACAAGAATAAAGGATGTCAAGAAATTTATAGATTATCTGGAGTCATCGGAGAGAGAATTAGCTGCTAATCTGTTAGCGACCAAAGTGGACTTGGAACGCGGTTTGGAAAAATTAGAAGACCTTGAGAATTGTAGCCGGCGAAACAACGTCCGCATTGTTTGAATTGGTGAAATTTCTAGACAAGCTCTTCCCGAGTCTGCTCGACATAACAGGCCAACAGAAATCGAGCGAGCTCACAGAGTTCCGGCTCGGCGATCGGCTGAGAGAGACAGGCCACGGTCAATTCTGGCCAAATTTCGTTACGAATTCGACAAGAGAGAAACGTGATCAATTCAAAGAATACAAGAAACTCTTTCATCAATGGAAGGTCACTTTTGCCCTCTTTCCCCATTATTGTTCTGTCTTGCCCTGGAACCATTAGTAGCTGCGATAAGAAAAGAGAATGATTTTCCAGGGGTGATGGCGGTAGGTGTGACACATAAGCTTTTGCTTTACTTAGTTTTTTAGGTATTTACAGCTGTGCCACATGCTCTGTACTATTTGTGGGAGTAGCTAATGATTAATTATCATTAGCCAAGATTAATAAATGCTGTAAAAATATTATTCAGTGTTAGAACATGATACCCATTTGCATTCACTAATGGTACTTAACAGAAACCTACTGTAAAGTTTTATATTATTGTTTGTCTATAACTTTTATATAGGTTCCAGTGATAGCTGTGCTTGGGTCAGGGGGAGGTTTCAGGGCAATGGTTGGATTCTCAGGGGTTATGAAGGCTTTGTACGAGTCTGGAATTCTGGACTGTGTCACCTATGTTGCTGGCCTCTCTGGATCCACATGGTATGAGGTTGTTTCATCCATACCTCCATCCATCCATCCATTCATCCAGCCCTTGCTAACCTGTGTTTGCTGTTTTGTGCCTCACAGGTACATGTCCAACTTGTACTCCCACCCAGAGTTTCCCACTAAAGGCCCAGAGCGGATCAACCAGGAGCTGATGAATCGTGTCAGCAGTAACCCCCTTAGACTTCTCCATCCCAAACATATCCCAAATTATGTGCACGCCTTGTGGAGCAAGAAGGCCACAGGGCAGCCTGTAACCTTCACAGATATCTTCGGAATGTTGATTGGCGAAACACTTATTCCAGCTGTGGGTATCTGCTCTTTTAGCAATATGCTCCCTTTTTTAGAAATACATGATCTTGCTCTCTTTCTGCTTGCTCTCTGGTAGATTTAAAGTTTCAGATCCTGATTTTTCTCTTGTGCTCACTTCACAGAGGATGGACACTAAGTTGAGTGATTTGCAAGAAAAGATCAGTGAAGCACAGGCTCCTCTGCCTTTGTTCACCTGCCTGCATGTAAAACCAGATGTCTCTGAGCTTAAGTTTGCAGGTAAAAAGGCATATACTACACACACATATATATATATATATATATATATATATAACATATATAATGTCTATACTGGCTGCCAAAAGTTTGGAATAATGTACAGATTTTGCTCTTATGGAAAGAAATTGGTACTTTTATTCACCAAAGTGGTATTCAACTGAACCCAATGTATTAATGACGTGAAAATTTACTATTTTAATTTGAAAAAGAATTTCAGAACTTCTTAAACTACTTCACAGAGTTCTCATCAAAAAAATCCTCCACGTGCAGCAATGACAGCTTTGCAGATCCTTGGTATTTAGCTGTTAGTTTGTCCAGATACTCAGGTGACATTTCACCACACACTTCCTGTAGTACTTGCCATAGATGTGGCGGTCTTGTCGGGCACTTCTCATGCACCTTACAGTCTAGCTGATCCCACAAATGCTCAATGGGGTTAAGATCCATAACACTCTTTTCCAATTATCTGTTGTCCAATGTCTGTGATTCTTTGCCCACTCTAACCTTTTATTTTTGTTTTTCTGTTTCAAAAGTGGTAGAGCCCATAAGGCCTGTACTCCTGAGTCTTCTTTTTACTGTTGTACATAAAACTGATGTTGAGTGGGTAGAATTCAATGAAGCTGTCAGCTGAGGACATGTGAGGTGTCTATATCTTAAACTAGAAACTTCTTATCCTCTTGTTTAATTGTACATCTGGCCTTCCACATGTTTTTCTGTCTTTTGAGTTTCTTGAGAAAGCTGTTTCTCTTTGGCCATTTTTGACCTAATATTGACCTTAAGACATGCCAGTCTATTGCATACTGTGGTTACTCAAAAACAAACACAAAGACAGTGTTGCATCATGTAATTAACCAAATAGCTTTCAACTGTGTTTTGATAGAATGGCAAGTGATTTTCTAGTACCAAATTAGCATGATTACTCAATGATAAGGAGTGATGGCTGCTGGAAATGGGGCCTGCCTAGATTTGATCAATAAAAAAATTTTTCAATAGTGATGGTGCTGTTTTTTACATCAGTGATCTGACTCTGATTGGTTGAATGCCACTTTGGTGAAATTAAAGTGCCAATTTCCTTCCGAAACAGCAAAACCTGTAAATTTTTCCAAACTTTTGTCTGCCAGTGTGTATATATATATATATATATATATATATATATATATATATATATATATACATATATATATACAGTGCTATGAATAAGTATTTGCCCCCTTCCTGATTTCTTCTATTTTTGTTTATTTTTCATACTAAATTGTTTTAGATCTTCAAACGAGATATAGCATAAAACAAGGCAACCTGAGTAAACACAAAATACAGTTTTCAAATATACTGTATATATTTTTTTATTGAAGTAAAAAGTTATCCAACACCTATATAACCCATGTGAAAATATAACTGCCCCCTTAAACTGGTGCCTGGTTGTGCCAACTTTAGCAGCAACAACTGCAACCAAACGCTTACGATAACTGTAGATCTGTCTTTCACAATGCTCTTGTGAACACTCTTCTTTTCAGAACTGCTTTATTCAAGCAACAAACTTGAATTTTGCTTCTTTTGAGCCATCCAGAGGTGGACTTACTCCTATACTATGGATCATTGTCTTACTGCATAATCCAGTTGCGCTCGAGCTTCAACTCATGGACTGATGACCGGACATTTTCTGGTAGAGAGCAGAATTCATGTTTCTCTCAATTATTGCAGATCACCCTGGCCCTGAAGCAGCAAAGTATCCCCACACCATCACACTACCACCATCATTCTTGACCATAGGTATGATGTTCTTTTTGTGGAATTCTTTGTTTGATTTTATATCAGATGTAACGGGACCCCTGCCTTCCAAACAGTTTTACTTTCAACTCATCAGTCCAGAACATTCTCTCAAAAGCTTTGAGGATCATCAAAGTGTGTTTTGTCAAAATTCAGATGAGCCTTAATGTTCTTCTGGGTATCAGTGATATTTGCCTCGCAACACTTCCATGGATGGCATTTTTGGCGTGTCTTTCTGATAGTGGAGTCTTGAACAGTGACCTTTATTGATGCAAGAGAGGACTGCAGTTCCTTGGATGTTGTCCTTGGCTTTTTTGTGACTTCCTAGATGAGTTTTCGCTGTGCTTTTGGAGAAACTTTGGAAGATCGGACACTTCTGGGCAGGCTCACTACTGTGCCAAGTTTTCTCCATTTGGTGTGTTTTTTTTGGAGTCCCAGATCCTTTGAAATAGCTTTGTAACCCTTCCAAGACTGATGTATTTCAATCACCTTTTTCCTCATAATTTCTTGAATTTTTTTCGACCTTGGCATAGTGTGCTACTGGGTGAGACCTTTTAGCTAACTTCATGCTGCTGAAAAATGTATATTTAGATGTTGATTTGATTGAACAGGGCTGGCAGTAATTAGGCCTGGGTGTGTCTATTCCAGCTGAACCCCATGTGGCGGCGGGGGCGTGGTCGAGCGTTCGTCTGGAGAGAGAAAGCGGTAAGGGTGCATACACCTGAGCCAGATAATGACTTATACCTGTTTCCAATTACAGTAAGCTTGGGGAGAGCGGTATAAAAGGAACCACGCCAGCGGCAAGCGGGGAGAAGAGCTACCTGTCTGAAAAGACTGTGTTGTGTTGAGCTAATATGTGTGAAGTTGAAAAGCGATTTTGAGTTTGTCAATTAAAACGTTACTTTTGAGTAGAAGAATCCAGTTCACTTTGTCCTCCTTTCCCTCCCCACGTGAAGTTCTTTACACCCCATTATGAATGCATTTTCATAGATTTGAGGATTTAGTAACTAAGGGGCAAATACTTTTTCACACTAGCCCAGTTGGTATTGGATAACTTTTTTGCTTCAATAAATAACATTATCTTTTAAAAACTGTATTTTGCGTTTACACAGACAGCCTTTGTTTTATGTTATATTTTATTTATTTACTTATTTGCTAAATAGCCATGTAATAATTGGGACACTGTACAGTCAGCCAGTAATTTTCACAAAATAAACTTCTTTAGGATTATACAACCTGGTAATCCTATCGAGGTATATTTTGCAAAAATGATTGACAGACTGTATGTTATCCCATACTTATTTCATAACAACAACAAAAATGTATTTGCATTTATGTAAAATAAAAACTTTTGAAAATTGCAAATAATACCAATCCATTATCAGTTATTCAGATTAGTGAAAGATTCTGTCAATGCTTCATGGATTGAAAACAAGTTAAAGGTTAATTACCTGATAAATGCCATTTATAGTAGTTTGACCTGTTGAACTGCCTGGGGAGATCCCAATTCGGTGAACGGATTAGCAGAACTATGCAAACCTCTTTGTAAAATGTATTTTTTTTAGTTCAAAGAGGATTTGCATTGTTATTTTCAAAGCACTAAGAAAGCCCTGAAGCGCCACATATATTTGTTGTTAAATGTCTGTCTGTCAGTGTGCAGTTAAATATAGGCCACAAACACTTGTAATTCTGTTGTAATTGTTCACAACTGGTATATAAACTCTACGTCAGCAGAATGCATTGTTCTGTGAAGACTAAAAGGAGGAGCAGACACTGGCATGTGACTGAGCAAGCATGTCATCCAGGCTGATAACTGCTCATTCTACTTTGGACAGGAATAGTTCACCCAAAAATGAAAACTCTCTCATCACTTACTCACCCTCATGCCTTCCAAGAAATGTATGACTTTCTTTCACATAAAGGAAGCATAAAAGTAATCCATATGATTTTGGTCTGTTCTCACCGAGATTGCGTCTGAAGACAAAGATTTTACCACTGGAGTCATATGGATTAATTTTATGCTGACTTTATTTGCCTTTTGGTGCTTTAAAGTTCTGGTCACCAATTACTTGCATTCTATGGACCTACAGAGCTGAGATATTCTTCTAAAATCTTTGCTTGTGTTCAGCAGAAGACAAAGTCATCTGGGATGGCATGAGGGGGAGAAAATGCATGAGAGAATTTTAAATTTTGGGTGAACTATATCTTTAACCTTAAGTTAATTCATTTATCCCACCGAAGAAAATGTTTACATCACAGATATCCTACATGCAGTTAGTTTAATAGAGAGCAATAACTTTGGTAGTATAGAGAGCAATAACTTTGGTAGTTCTTAGGAAAAAGTGACCAATGGTAAAAGTACTTAATCACTGACTTGCTACTTATTGCTTTTAAAAAATGGTAGCAACAGCAATATTATAAAAGACATTAATGTTCAATAAACATCAAATATATTATTCATAATTATTAAAATAAACAATTCTTCCACTAAGAAAAATAGTTTATTATCCTAACTGTTGACTGTTTGCAGTTGCCAAGCAACATAGCAGCTTAATTAGGACGTTAATATAGAATGTGCCACTGAATACAATCGAGTTACCAGGCGTTTTGCTTTAGTATACACATGCGTCAATACAGTCTATATAACTGGTGCAACAAAGGCTGTTTAGACAATGATTGAGTGAATAACCATCTTTTAAATCTCAAGTGGAACATTTTAGTCAGAATTCATTTGTCTTGGCCATTTCACTTGCTCTCACAAACTCATATGCGTAAGTTTGGCTTTGTAAATTAGAAAGCAATTTCTCTCTGAAGTTCCACCTCCTTTTCTCATTTTGTCAGGAATCACCCTGACATGACGTGTCATTTCGTTACCAGAATAGTCCAAACCACTCCTACTTCCACAATAGACTACAACTATGGTGACTGTCAATACCTGTGAATGTCATTAATTATTTTGTCTACACCTAAACCTCCACGTATTTGCAATTTTCTGCAGGCCCATACACACAAAATAGCTTTTGTGTTGTTTTTATAATCTGCAACTGATTTATACATCTGCCTTCATCAAAATTGACATACGTTAATAATTGTTACTTTCTGGAAAATGAAATCTGATACATATTGCATTTGCATCTTGCCAAAACAATTTCAAATATGCAATTTATCATTGTGGTTCTTAGAACCTATTTATGGTCTGTTTTCAAACATTATGATTTGTCTACTTAACATTTTAATACAGGCTATTATTAATGCAATCACTGCTGTTTTTTGTTGTCATGGCCATGTTTTGCACACTTATGTTAGTTGTGGATACAGTTCTATTGTGCTTTCACTTCTGTTTTGATTGTTGTGTTTTAATTGACAGATTGGGTGGAGTTCAGTCCATATGAGATCGGAATGGCTAAATATGGAACCTTCATGACCTCTGACCTTTTCGGAAGCAAGTTCTTCAGAGGAAATGTGGTCAAGAGGTACGAAGAGAACCCTCTTCACTTCCTTATGGGTGAGGGGGCTTTGTTTGATGGATCTCTTTTGGTAAAGCACCAGGAGAAGAAAGTGAAATTATGTCACGGAGTGTTTATGGAAATAGTGACACTATATTGTTGGAATCCTCACTGTGTTAAATGTCACCTGATTAAGGGTGTTGGTTTAGTAATTTACAATAAACTCAACCTTTACTGTATTGTAATGCAAGACAAGGTAGTGTTGTAATTCAATGGCACACTCATTTTTCAGTATAGCACAGGACCGTGCCTATACATTAAAGGAACATTCCTACCAGGGTGTATCGCAAGATTAAGTTTCAGCGCAGACTTACAGATTTTCTTGTGTTTCTAACTTAAATATAGTTTAAGAACATGACCTAAGAAAAGACAAAGATTGTCAGATGAGTCTCACGAAAACATCCGGGTCTACAGTCACCTTAAAAATCAAAAGAAAGAAATAAGAAATATGTTTTTTATAAAGAAAAAAAACTTTTTTTTTATTACAGTAATGATAATGTGATTTTTATTTCTTCATACAATGAAAATGTGAGGGAAAATGGGCTTAATTGTCCTTAGGTTTCATTCTTCAAGTACAACACAATTTCTTATGTTTTTCTTTTGATTTTTGGATGTAATATGACCCTGACCTGAGATACTTTGTCATTGCTAAGTTATACAATGTTCTGTTGTAGTAAATGGGATACAGCGTCATTGTAAATGTGTGTAAATGTTGCACAGGTGTGTGGGGCAGTGCCTTCTCCATCCTTTTCAACAGAATTCTGGGGTTGAATGATGTGACGAAATGCAGCACCATGGAGGAAGAACTAGGTAAGATCAGACAGCTTACCAGCCTAACCACAAGAGTATTTCCTACAGATCCAAGATGTTGCATAAGTTACTTGAAAATAGCAGTCCTCTACAATTTACATCTCTATCTCTAAAATTGTAATCAGATAACTTTACTAATTACTTAATTGAAAAGTAATCACATTACTAATTTCTTTAAAATGTACATTCTAAAACACTTTTCCACTCAACAAATTCAAAATAATGTATATATTTCTGTCTTATTCATTGTTTCGCACATATTATACACTCAGTACATCACATTTCTCCCTCACAATAACTCGTTACAGGTGCATAATTCATGTATTCTACAAAAATAATTTATTAGAAATAAGCATAACCCTTTAATGTACTTCAAAGTAATTAAATTAACTGAAAGTCAGTAACTGTAAACTGATTACAAGAATTTAAAATGTAATGCATTACGCTACTTTTTGACTAAAAAAGTAATTAGATTACAATAACTAATTACTTTGTAATTATATAACACCCAACACTGATTATGTGTCCTATTAATTATAAATATTTAGGAGTTATGTTGTGTCAGAGCAAAGATAAAGGAAGATGTTGTAGAACTATAGTGCTCCGTGTGTTTTAGGGTGTGAATGTGGGTTAAAAATAATTTAAGATTAGTTTGATGGTTATCAGACAGCTGCACAACGTGTGATTACTACTGAAATTGTGGTTAAATGAAAAAACAGTTTTGAATTCCTGTGAAATGGCATTCAAAATTATATAGAAATGGTATGCAGATGCATGCAAACATCCTAACAAATGGGGAGTGCCCCTACACACTCACACACATGCAAACACTCTATCATTTGGTTTCACCCACTAATCTTATGGAGAATAAAAATGCAATATGTTACAGTGTGGTTTTTGACTGCTCATGTCTTCACTGCTTGTTATACAGAACAGATCAAACCAGAACACATCGTAGGAGAGGACAGTCTAGACAGTGATGAGGATCCACATAAAGGTGAGATTTTAAACCTTCTATACTGAAAATATGTAGTTTAGGAGATGCTTTTATCAAATGCAATCTACAGGACACCTTATACAGGAACAGTCCCTGGGGTTATGTGTCTTTGTTTTGCACCTTCTGCAGAGTTTCAAATCTACAACCTTTTGGTCACCAGCCCAGATCTTTAACCACTAGGCCACATCTAGTCTCAGTTAGCCTGACCTTTGACTAATAGACAAATGGTCTGGTCCACAGTGCAGCATATTCTGGCCAAGAACAACCTACTAAGACATGTAAAGGGACCAACCACATTTGGTTATGTTTTTACATGCTGTTTATGGGTAGGTTTCTCTGAAATGAAGTGTATGACAATAATATGCCAGTGGGAAAAATAAAAGTTAGGTGAGCAGTTGTATGGAATACACTGGGAAAATCTTTATAGACTGTGTGATCAATGTTTTGTCCATCCAAGAGTGAAAATTATATTTTGCAGACATGTCTCATAAAACAAATCACAATATAAATTTCTGCTTGTGGATATCTAGTTACTCTAAATAAGTTTTAAAAGATTTGATGGCACTAACCTTGCATATTTTCTGATAATAACAATATTAATGCAAACACTAATAGTACAATGATTTTGGTTTTTATCTTGCACCTACAGAGGAAGAGTATCAGGCCAGCTGGATGCAGCGTATGGTTAGCTCTCTCCTCAGTGACTCGTCTCTTTTTAACACCCGAGAAGGCAGAGCAGGAAAAGTACACAACTTCATGCTGGGCTTAAACCTCAGTGATTATGTGCCACTTTCCCCTTTCACTGAGTCTCTTAGTGCCACAGAGGACGAGGTTGATGCTGTCACAGGTCAGAGTTCATGTTACGTTTACGTTATGTTCATATCTGTTTCTAAGTGTTTAGTGGATTAGCAAATGTTTAGAGTAAAAGGAATATTCCGGGTTCAATACAAGTTTGTATTTTCTTTATAAAAAAGCAAGAATCGAGGTTTCGGTGACACTTATTACAATGGAAGTGAATGGGGCCATTTATTTGAGGTTTTAAAAGGCAGAAATGAGAAGCTTATAATTTTATAAAAGCATTTAATTCTTCTGTTAAAATTCATGTATTATTTGAGCTGTAAAGTTGTTTAAATCATAATGTTTACAGTCATTTTAGGGTTTGTTGACATTACATCATCATGGCAACGAAGTTGTAAAATTGACTACAACTTTACCCAGAAAAGGTAAATAAGCGATTTTATGACACTAATATCATGTTAACATGCATAGTGTTCACGTCTTGTGGCTATACTTTTTGTATACAATGAGTATTTTAACGTTTACGGACTGGCCCCATTTACTTCCATTGTTAGTGCTTCACGGTAACTCATATTTTTGCTTTTTTTAACTAAAAGGATTTTTGTTGTAACCAACATTATGCCACAAATGCTGTTGATTGAGCTTAACTGGTTTTGAACCTGGGAACCTGGATTGAAGACAGAATTTTCACCCAAAAATTTACATTTGTCATAATGTGTTAAGTGATCTTATGCTACTGCATAATTTGTTCCAAATTTGTGACTTTCTCTCTACATTGGAACTTAAATTAGATGTTTGCAGAATGACACCTCAGTCACCATTCACTTTCATTGTATAGAAAAAGCTGCAATGAAAGTGAATGGTGACTGTGGATATAATTCAGATTTACATCCATTTTGTGTTCAGCGAAAGAAAGAATGTCATAAGGGTTTGGAATAATATAAGAGTAAGTGATAACTATCCCTTTGGACACTTTTAGACCCATTTGAGTTTGACCGCATCTACGAGCCACTGGATGTGAAGAGCAAGAATATCCATGTGGTGGACAGTGGCTTGACCTTTAACCTACCTTATCCTCTGGTTCTACGACCTCAGAGGGGTGTTGACCTCATCATCACATTTGACTTTTCTGCCCGGCCAAGTGACTCTAGTCCTCCATTTAAGGTTAATGCACATGTACAGACTGATTTTTCATTGAAACCTACAAAAAAAGTTTTAGGAATTTGACACAATTCAAACAAGGAAAGGTTATGATGTACAATGAAGAAGAAATGATCAAGGTTCTGCACTATTTGTTGGTCCTTTATCAAATGTAAGCAAATTTGAGACTTGGAAGGTCAGATTTTCTTGCTTCATTTGAAACACACAAGATTGGAACATTCTTAAGTAATACTGGTATAATATGAATCATCAGGTTTTACACAAACTTGTGGAGTCCATGCCAGCTCAAATGCATGCTGTCATTAAAGCAAAAGTGGGCATACTAAATAATAAGAAATTCTGAAACTTATGTTAATTACATTTTTACACTCATATTGTCATGCTGTCAGGTTTATATACAGTATATATAATAAAGTATATACATAGTATTATATACTGTATGCATCCCTTTCATGTACACACATACTTATACTCCTGCATGCACAGACAAAACATCTGACATGTTTTCAACAAGTTTTTATTCGTGTCTCTCTAGGAACTTCAGCTGGCTGAGAAATGGGCACGAATGAATAAGCTTCCATTTCCTAAGATTGACCCAAAGGTGTTTGATCGGGAGGGGCTGAAAGAGTGTTATGTCTTCAAGCCCAATAAAGGAGAACAAAACTGCCCCACTGTCATCCATTTTGTCCTGGTCAATATCGACTTCAGGACTTTCAAAGCCCCAGGTATGTGCTCATTTGTTTGTGTTTATGTATGTGTGTGTGTGTGCGTGTGTGTACTTAGGGGATTTTTATGGACAAATCAGCATTATATAACTATATTTATAGTAAATTCCAACAAGTCAAAGAATCTCCTCAAAGACCTTTCTGGTGTGGGTTTATCTGTCCACCTACACTGTCCTGTGATTTGCACATTTGTTAGTAGGAGGTTGTGTAGTGAGGACTGTGGTTGAGGTTTTTGAGATGCTTGATTTTCATTTCTGTTTATAGAATGCATGAAGTGGATGTATTTCTTTATGTACCTGTGCTTCACACTGTTAAAGCTGATATAACTTTTTTAGTGTTAAATTACTTTCACCTATTCCATCTTAATAAGCAGAGACAATTATAAGTAAGCCATTCATGTTAATTTCTTGAAAACTGTAAACACTGTGTCTCTGTGCCACTATAAAAATGTCTGTGTTTGTTTGGAGTGGCCCATCCAGCAAAACACAACAACATTAACTTTAACTGTGTGATTTTGGGCAGGGTTATTCGGGGGTATATTCGGAAGGCTGTTTGAAAACGTTTATTTTTGCATCTCCAATATTTCACACTTCAGCCTTAATGTGCTTTGAAAAGTAATAAATACTTTTTTGAGTAACTTTGTTAAAGGAATATTCCGGGTTCAATACAAGTTAAGCTCAATCGACAGCATTTGTGACAATGTTTATTACCACAAAAATGTATTTTTAGAGGTTACAATGACACTGATAATGGATGTGAATAGGGCTAATTTTTGGAGGGTTTAAAAGGCAGAAATATGAAGATCATAATTTTATTAAAGAACTTACACTAATTCTTCTTTTAAAACTAATGCATTACTTGAACTTAAATTGGCATTTTTACAGTCGTTGTAGGGTTTGTTGACATTACGTTTTCATGTAAAATTGGCTATAACTTTACACTGAAATGTGATTTTATCACACTAAAATCATGTGAACACACTTATTGTTTACGTCTTGTGGCTATACTTTTGCAATAGTGCGTATTTTAACTCACTGGATTGGTCCCATTCACTTCCATTGTAAGTGCCTCACTGTAACCCAGAGCTTAACTTGTACTGAACCTGTAATATTCCTTTAATGACTCAAATGAGCACTAGTATCAATAATAATAATGTTCATTAGTAACAGTCTATAATGTATTGGTGAAGTGGAATCCAATCTTTGCTCATCAAATCATTGTCTTCACAAATTAGACAAGAAAATTTGTGCATTAAAAATGTCAAGATGTTTGATATCAATTGTGAGGTGTGTTTTGAAGGGGTTCCAAGAGAGACAGACAAAGAGAGAGAATTTGCAGACTTTGACATCTTTGATGACCCCGAAACGCCTTACTCTACCTTCAACTTCCAGTATTCCAACCAAGCCTTCAACCAGTTGCATGACCTTATGGAATTCAACACACTTAACAACTTAGAGGTCAGCCCAACATTGATTAATTCTCCTTTAAATGCTCTGTTAACATTCTGTTAACATTCAATATAAAGGTGAAGGGTGTAAATCATGTGCCTTTGGTGACAGAAAACAAAATGACAGTCTGTTTGAGCGGCTCAATTGGGCTAGACATAACGATACTGACTCAATGGAACCAATGGTGCGAGTTTGCATGAACAATAAAAGATGGGGCAGGTGTTTGAAACTTGTTTAAAAATAGTCAGTATTTTTATTTTTTTTACAATTCTGTAATTCACCTTTAAATTTGATTGATATTACTATGTTTTCACAGGTCATCAAAGAAGCTGTAAAGGACAGTATCTTGTATAGGAAGGATATTCCATCTCGCTGCTCTGTCTCACTCTCTCTCAGTGAAGTTCAAAACAAAAAACTCTTAAAATGGGAGTCCAAAGGACAAGCTTGCCAATAAGGAGGCGGAATCCAGCTACAGGAAGTTTGCAGTTGTCACATAGCTCATCATGGAAAACCCTTTTTTAACTCAGAAATAACTGTGAAACCAGATGATCTGGTTTGGTCCTTTGAACATTTCTTTCTAGCCTTTTAAAGAAAAAAGCACAATTTCCGGAATCCCCTGGTGACGTAAACCATGAAAACAGTAGAGAATTTACAGTCTAATTGTTAATATTCATTTGTGGGTGTGAAAAGTAATGCCATAGTTTCAAATTGGACGCAAACAACTATATTAATTTATTTCAAGATACATAATGCCTCTTTAGAGGGATAGTTCAACCTGTCACCATTTACTCACCTTTATGTTGTTCCAAACCTGTATGACTTTCTGTCTTTTGTTAAACACAAAAGGGAGAATTTTAGGGACCGACAGACTCAGTCACCATTCACTTTCATGGAATAAAAAAGAAAATGCAATGAAAGTGATTAGTGACTCAGACTAACATTCTGCCTAAAATCTCCTTTTGTGTTCCACAAATTTGCATATCATAAGGATTTAGAAGAACAGGAATGTGAATAAATGGAAACAAAATGTATTATTCCTTTAAGCTTCTTATTACTAGATACTAGTGTGTCTCTCTCAATAAAGGTAATTTCCCTCCTGAAGACTTCAAGTATAAATGGAAAATTTTCCAAGAATGTTACCGAAAGAACCTTTGGGCTTTTGGGTGTGTTTGTGTATGTTTTCAATGGCAACTGCTAAAACAACATCAGATGAGTCGTCTAGCCCCAGTTAACCATCACATTTAGGTTTATAAATAAGGGAGTGCCGCAACTAAAGAGCAACATCCTGAGGGGCAAAACAAAACATGAAACCATGGTAATCACCTGCAACCACCATTATTCTGAGCTGGTTTGTTGAACAGGTGTTTATAATGTATAGCCCACTCTTGTTATTTTATTCCTCCATTGAGAGGCAGAGATCTCGCTGAGTAATTTCCCTGAACCTAGGTTGTCTGTTAGTATCTGAGTGAAAGGGAAGAGAGAGGTGGTGTGCAAGGAAATGTTAGCTAATCCTTAAGTAAGCATTGCAATAAAATTGTGCGTGGTATTTCAGCACAAATAACTGCATCTTAGTCGCTAACTACCTACTATCCAGTTTAACCAGGCACAAAATGCGTATTGAGTATTTAAATGAAGTCATTGTCTTTCTTTTTAGCTCAAATATGCCATCTTTCTTTGTAAATTAGACTAACTGTAAATTCACACCTTATTCACAAATCTCCACACTATTGACAATAGTGTAAAGCAGGTGACAAACTGAATTATATTTAAAAGTATATATAAAAATATATGGCCTAATACTCACTCTAATAAATCTGCTGCATCTGTGGACTGACAAATTAATGAGTCCTGTAACTGGTTGTATTAGATTATTTAATGTAAAGTGTCATGCTCTGAAGTCTTGTTATAGTGTGTGTGTGTGTGTGTGTGTGTGTTTTTTTTTACATTTGTGGACTTAATACACTAATGAATGCTTGCGTGTTTGGCTTACCATGGGATTTATTCAGTAGGCTATCATTAGTTTGTACTTATTGGCTCACAAAGGATTAATGTAGTATTTATTAATAACCATGATGAACCACAAATACCCATGATTTGAAAATAATTGTTTACACTCCTAGATAATATATTTTGTTGGTTAATAAATAAGACTTTAACTAAATATGTCAACTTTGAGTTATTGCCTTTGTACTGTCTTTTTCTCATGTTAGTCACACTCTCACTTTAGTCATACTGTAAATGATGTAAGGAGAGGACATGCCTTTGTCAAGGCTCGGGACATTCTACTGTAAAGAGGATGTATTTTCAGTTCAAGTGTCTTCTAACTTCTTATATATTATAAAAACATCTAAATACTTTAGCAGATGCACATATTCTCACAATGGATCTGTTTTATTCTCAGCATTTATCGTCATGTAAAATGATACTGATTATTTTAAAACATGCCAGAAAAAACATGTACCATAAATACTATAAATGCCTTCTATAAAAGTGCACCAAATAATGTTATCAAATAAAATATTTCAACTATTCCCTATCAATATCAACCTGTAACAACTTCTGTGAAATCCCCTACAGAGAACTGGTTTTCAAAATTCAATAGATTTAACATATTAATATGATTTATGATCCCTTTTTAATGTAAACCAGTGTAATTTGTGATGGCAAAAGCGAATTGTCCATATCCCTGAACCTAGGCTGTCCATAATGGCATGCTGTTACTAGCCAATACACTATACTAATTTAGAATGTTAATATAATATATAAATAACACTAATATTACTTATTTGTTATTCAAATTTAAGATACTTAATTTCCTGATACAGTGGTGAGATGGGTGCGATTTAGCAGAGACGGGCCACTTATATTATAATGAATGGGAAAATTTGGAATGCCCAACTGTCAACTGATATAGAAAAAGAAGTCTCACCTTATGGGTTAAAGAGCAAATCACCTTTTAGATAGACATCCCCTGTCAATCAAATAGAGAATGTGCATGCGCATTAGCTATTAAAACCAGGAAAATCAGTGTTGTCAAATGTTACTGCTGATTTCAAATGTAGTTTGATCATAATCTTGATTAACCATATTAGAGATTTCAGTCTTTCCCCATTTAAGTGGACAGGAGCTGCTCTTTTATGACTGGAAATAGCTCCAAAGATGGCCACCAGTGGACTGATGATCACTGACAGATGATCACTGACAGATCATCACTGACTTTGGATATGATTAGAATGCACATTTTAATGGGTCTGCTTATTTAATTGATGGCATTAATAGTGCCTTAATGAACACAGTTATGTTTTGATAGCTTACTCAGCCAATCTCTTCCGAAGTTCCCATGATAGACATTATTAGCAGTAGCACCATCTTTATTGGGAATGACAACGAGGCTGTGAGGGATAGACTTACCTTCAATGGCATGCACTGTGTAAAACTGTAAAAATCCCCTAGATCCCATCTGATTTTCCACAGCTCATGTTGTCTAAAGTCTTTTGTCTACTGAGTGTTCTTGAAAATAAATTCTCATTATTTTGTCTGCGGAACGATTCAAAAACACTTTAAACTGCAGTAAAGCCCTACAGAGGGGTATGTCTATTCCTCACAGCTTCATTGTCATTCCTGTCAAAAATTAAAGATGGCAACCAACAGATACACGAGACAGGACCAACTAGGCAGAGAGAGCGAGGTTAGTACTCAACATCGAACAACAATCTAGCAAATATCTTGAGAACACAACGTGTTTAAAATGTTAGCCCTTTAAGAAAGGAGTGAATTAGAAGAGAACAGTGTAGGGATGCACCAGCTGTGCGTAAGTTCTCACGAGCCGTAAAGTTCACACTAAGGGCTTAGCAACTACTAGTTAGATTATAACTAAGTCAGTGCTTAATATGGTTGCACCACCTGTTCTTAATGCAAGACTTAACTAGTAGGTCGTAAGCTCTCTGTGATGTAACGCAGAGTTGCATAATATGACATTTACCTGTAGGCTATTTATCCAATAAGCAACCTTCATATTTATGCACAAAACTGTAAAAAGCTGTGAAGTTCAATTTGATCTTGTTACAGTTGATGTTCAAACCTTGTTTGCTCATGTAACTGTAAGCTGTAATAAAATTTTATATTTGCCCTCTCTAAATATTCACTTTAATATCATATATATATATAGATATACACTCACCTAAAGGATTATTAGGAACACCTGTTCAATTTCTCATTAATGCAATTATCTAATCAACCAATCACATGGCAGTTGCTTCAATGCATTTAGGGGTGTGGTCCTGGTCAAGACAATCTCCTGAACTCCAAACTGAATGTCAGAATGGGAAAGAAAGGTGATTTAAGCAATTTTGAGCGTGGCATGGTTGTTGGTGCCAGAAGGGCCGGTCTGAGTATTTCACAATCTGCTCAGTTACAGGGATTTTCACACACAACCATTTCTAGGGTTTATAAAGAATGGTGTGAAAAGGGAAAAACATCCAGTATGCGGCAGTCCTGTGGGCGAAAATGCCTTTTTGATGCTAGAGGTCAGAGGAGAATGGGCCGACTGATTCAAGCTGATAGAAGAGCAACTTTGCCTGAAATAAACACTCATTACAACCGAGGTATGCAGCAAAGCATTTGTGAAGCCACAACACGCACAACCTTGAGGCAGATGGGCTACAACAGCAGAAGACCCCACCGGGTACCACTCATCTCCACTACAAATAGGAAAAAGAGGCTACAATTTGCAAGAGCTCACCAAAATTGGACAGTTGAAGACTGGAAAAATGTTGCCTGGTCTGATGAGTCTCGATTTCTGTTGAGACATTCAGATGGTAGAGTCAGAATTTGGCGTAAACAGAATGAGAACATGGATCCATCATGCCTTGTTACCACTGTGCAGGCTGGTGGTGGTGGTGTAATGGTGTGGGGGATGTTTTCTTGGCACACTTTAGGCCCCTTAGTGCCAATTGGGCATCGTTTAAATGCCACGGCCTACCTGAGCATTGTTTCTGACCATGTCCATACCTTTATGGCCACCATGTACCCATCCTCTGATGGCTACTTCCAGCAGGATAATGCACCATGTCACAAAGCTCGAATCATTTCAAATTGGTTTCTTGAACATGACAATGAGTTCACTGTACTAAAATGGCCCCCACAGTCACCAGATCTCAACCCAATAGAGCATCTTTGGGATGTGGTGGAACGGGAGCTTCGTGCCCTGGATGTGCATCCCACAAATCTCCATCAACTGCAAGATGCTATCCTATCAATATGGGCCAACATTTCTAAAGAATGCTTTCAGCACCTTGTTGAATCAATGCCACGTAGAATTAAGGCAGTTCTGAAGGCGAAAGGGGGTCAAACACAGTATTAGTATGGTGTTCCTAATAATCCTTTAGGTGAGTGTATATTGAATATGTTGAAACTTAACACCTGGCGACGTACCCTGAAAACTGCACCATTTGATCGGTTTCATGCTGAAGAGTTGCTTAAAAGGACGTTCTCTCTCTCTCTCTTGTAAATGTAAACATGTGTAAATGTCAACATCACACACTGAAACTATTGAAGACTGTCACACAAAACATGAGCTCACTGATGTCATAAAATAACAGTCTGCTTTTTTATTCCATCCGTTACTACTGGTCGAAGGCTTCCGTAAATATTTAGTTTATACAGGGTTACGTTCTACCTAAGTTTAACTGTGCAACGCTCAAATATTTAGTAGTGTGTAAATTGTGACTTGGTGTCTATTTATGCTAGGCTAAGTTGTAAGGTACATATAGCTGGAGCAACCGGCCCCATGTGTTGCTCCACACGTGAATCAGTGGCATAATCAGAGTTCCCCCAGGAACAATCAATGTCTGTGTCTTGTTTGCAAGGCCGCATACGTCATCGAGGCTGTCTCGTTTCCGAAAAGAGAATAGGACACTTGGAATGCACTCACAACCCACAATTCTTTGCTTCAACGAAAAAGTCTAAATAAAATAACGCCAATTTGCCCGTAGATATGATGTTCAAACACAAGTAATGTTAATTTCCAAGGTGAAGTACCTCCGCAGATAGGTGCAGAGTATATAATATGTATAATTATATTAATATCTAATTAAAATAAAGTATTAGACTATATCTGCACCTGTAAAATCTATTTTCTTTTCTCTTTACGTCATAATAACTCTCCTACATTTTACCTCATTCATTCCCTTTCAAAGAGACTTTGTTCCATTCTCACTGAAAGTACTCATGCTTGTTAAAGAGTGGCGTGCTGTCAAAGTAACCATGTTACGTGTGTCCATATTTCATTAAACGAGACATGTTTAAAGGAGGACGCTCGGTATACTGCAGCCTTCAAAGGACGCATCATACCTAGCATGCAGCCTTCGAAACGAGACACCTATGGAAACACTAATCATGCATGCCGGCCGCACCTGCGAGACATGAGGGAGAGAAAATGACAAAACATACAAAACAAACCGACAAACTCACCGAAGCCGTGATGTGTGAAATCTTTCAGCACTGTAAATCACTACTTTCCTCTTACATGCCTTTGAATCATAATCAGTCATTATATTTGTGTTTGTGGGAATATTACATGTGTCTAGTTATAATTTGTTGAATGTTTAATATCATGGGCAGATCTTCTTGAAAACCTATACTCTATCTATTAAATGGCTAAATCATGTAGAGTGCATATTGAAAAGCCACAGCTGTACCTTCCCCAGGGAACAGAAATAAAAACATAATTGGTTACTCAGAGTAAAAGCATTTGTGATTAGCCAATTATATCAATATTTAACTGACTTATTTTCATTGCTTAACTCTCAAGTTTAAGTTTAAAATCGTGTAAGCATAGGCCTACAGCATCCAAAATACTGGGCACACATTAAGGTCTTATTATTATTATTATTACATCTAAAAGTCCTTAAAAAAATTGGAGAAATTTGTTTGACGATGTTAACTCCTTTGTATGAATGGTCAGATTTCCTTGCTTACTTTGAAGCATGCAAGATGTTTTTTGTAACATTCTCAATTCATTCTGGAACATTAACATGGATCATTAGTTTCGCCAAATGCTAAGAAATTGCCAAATGTGTCAATTTTCAACTTTTCGCTCAAATTGTTATGCTGATATTATAATTTGTAATTCAATTATAAATTAATGCAATATAGAAGCATTTCCACAAGTGGTCTCAGACTACTCTGCTTAATATTGCATAACCATTGTAACACCCATTTCTTTGATATGAAATAAAGATTTAGGCTTTACTCATATTAGGCATTTTTTTTGTACTGTTTAACAATGGTGCTGATGAGCAATACTCACAGAATTTTCAGTAGTAATGCACACAACCTCAACCTACCCATGGCAGACAGAAACTCCTATAAATCGCAACATATCAGAACATTAAACACTAACAAGTCTCCTATCATTTTGTGTAAAAATACAATAAAATAATACTTAATTTTAAAATGTACTCTCCCAAACCAGTGCCATGCAAAGCATGCTGGAAACTAGAAATCCCCTTCCCAGTTTCAGCAAAACATTGATGCAACAAATATAATTCACATAGTCCCAACACAACTGGATTAAGAGAAATTGATTGATTGTACACAATATAATTAAGTTGAGACCAAATGCTGAAGTATTGCATTGCTTTAGCTCAATTTAAATAAATTAACTGAGCAAGCAGGAAAATCACACTGAGTGGGGACTATCGGTTAGAAGTCTGAATCCATTTGAACATTTAATAGCAATGTGATTATCACTTTTTGATATCTGTGTTAATTTACTGGTTTAGTATTTTCAATAGAACTGCTTTCCCTTTTTTTTCAGAGAACCCAACTTATGAGTAAGTCTCAGATGAGACAGCTCTGAAAAGTTCCACTGACTTAATCGACTCCAAATGACACCCTGATGGGTGTCCCTCCAATATGAGTGCACAAGTGTCCATCATACACTGTTCCATTGCTAAAAACTGCATTCTCGATTTTGAGTTGCAGTATTGCATCTCGTCTTGAGAAAGAGTTTACACAAATCAATTCTCAGGTCACTAAGACACCAAAAGATGTCTCTTTTCTCAGACATGAGACGTAGCTTACTTTTATACACGTACAGACACACGTGTCATAGACAACATAGAGAAGCTTGTTTATTTAGGTGTCTGATGTTTTCAGGTAACTCTCTATGAGCAATGCTAAATCATTTGTATGTAAATGTGACAGAAGAAGGTGAAAAGTTTTATAAGTATGAACAACCCATTTTAAACATCCGCTGCCCACACCATTATGACATTACATACACGTCACATCTTTGTGTCACAGTAGCAGACTAATGATGAACACAATACATTGAAGAATCATAAGAGATGAAAGACATGTGGAATTAAAAGACTTTATATTTTTAAGATGAAGTCTGTGCAAAAGGCTCAAGTGATGTGAACTTAGTTTGAGCATGTACAGCGAGTGTTCGCTCAGACCACGCCCCTTTTCTGACATGTTGCGACATGCCCAAGATATCTGGATGATTTTTTAGTTGAATTTATGGTCCTTCGAGCCGGAGAGACTCAACGATATGGCAACCAGTAAGGAAGGAATCAGCCTCCCTGTTTCACCTGCGCGCCCCAAACGCGCAGTGCAACGCCCAAGATATCTGGATGATTTTTTAGTTGACCAGCATAGCTTAGCACAGATGCACAGGCACGAAGAGGAGAGGAAGCTACTCAGTCCTGCTAGAAGTACATCCTCAATGACACCAATGCAGAATGCAAATAACGCCATTGTTCATCAGGCTTTGGAGACAGCGCGGCAACAGAGTGAAACGGCCAAGAAACAAACAGAGCTTTTGGAGTTTTTCCTGCAGCACCATTCCCCTCGGACCTCAGCTCAGTGGTCAAGGAGGTCATCACGGCATCAGACCCCAGTACGCCAACTCTACCCAGACAGAGGAGGTGAACCACAGCCTTCCCCAGCCCTTGCTCCTCACCACCACAGAACTGAGGATCACCCAAGTGTTGCTGCAGATCTTACTCATCAGCTAAAACAAATGGCACTTCCTCTGCCTCTTAGCCGAGTCATTCAACCCCCTAGGCACATGCTCTATCCACGCTATGACGTTCAGGCTGTCAAGCAGGATACTGAACATGATCCACCAGCTCACCTTCAGCCCAGCCATCCTAGTGGGTCACCCCAGGGACTACAGCATTCAGTAGGCCTTTTAAGAAATGCCTCATCATATAGCCCACTACCATCCTACCCCATTTCAGATAATTGTAAGCCCAACGCAGCAGCACTCGGCAGCCAGCACGAGAGAGGTAGGGAGCCTCAGTTGGGAAATCCACATCTGGTGCCACCTGAGCCTCATATCTATCTCCCACATGTGGCTCCTCCCAGATCGCTACATGTAAATCCAGCTCTCGATCAGATGAGGCCTCCATCCGTGCACCAGTCAATGCTTGTACCCCAACCCTTTTACCAAGGGAACCCAGCCATGCTGGCCCATTATCCTTCCACCGGGTATCAGCATGCACCCCTCAATATAGAAGGCCCAACATTTCCTGACTTTACCAAGGAGGATAGAGCTCAATATGTGGAGCTACGCCTTTCCCTTAGCACACTTCTTCATCCTTCTCAGTCCGAGCATTACAAGTATGCCATTTTGCTGAAACATGTCAAAGTGCCACATGCACATCGCCTCGTTCTAGCTCATGCAGAGTCCACTATGCCCTACTCTGAAGCTCTGAAAGCACTGGATGAACGCTATGGGCATCCATATCAGTTTGTGCTGAAGGAGATAGAGGATATTGAACGCCTACCCCTCATCCGAGATGATAGGGCTCTCGACGAGTTTTCCATCAGAGTGCAGTCAAGCTGTCGGGATGCTGAAAGCTCTCCGAGGTGAAGGCCATGAGGAACTCCACTGCGGCTCAAATGTGAAGCGCCTTCTAAGTAGGCTCCCCAAACACCAGCAAGAGCGATTTCGTCGTCAACAGTATAGGAAGGACCCTGATAAACTGAAGTTAACGCTCACTGACTTTTCGGAGTGGCTGAAAGCAGAAGTCAGATGCCTGGACATTGAGCCTTCACTCCAAGCTCACAGTGAGAAGGACAAGAGAGAATTCAAGCAGCTTAAGTCCAAGGTTAAGATCACTACTGTTATGCATGGGACAGGCAGATTCAGTAACCATCCATCCGACATGCCCTCCCAAGCAGCTCATTCTATCCGAACCCAAGGGAAGGATATACTGCCCTTACTGTGAGGCAGAACATTACCTCAGCCAATGTGAGAGTTTCGCTAAGCTTACCAAAGCAGAGATGGTGGACTGGATTAAAGTCAAGAGAAGGTGCTGGAGATGCGGACCTAGCCTCTGCCTGTGACCTCAAGAAGCCATGTCAGCCTTTGTCAGTCAAAACACCTTTCTGTTCTACACGAGGTCAACCAGAGGAGTGAGAACGAGCCCACCATCATATCGACAGCAGAGACTCATTACCTGGATCAGCCAAATAGATATAGCCAGGTGCTGTTGAAGATTGTCAGAGTCAATTTGCAATACCAGGATAAAGTGCTTGACACGTATGCAGTGTTAGATGATGGCTCTGAGAGAACCATCCTGCTTTCGTCTGCAGCACGCCGTCTGGGAGTACAGGGTCAAGCAGAAGACCTCACACTCCGTACTATCCGCCAAGATACTGTCAGGCTCACGTGTGTCTTTTACGATCACTCCAGCTTCCCAACCAATGAAGAGGTTCTCCATTCAAGGCGCATTCACAGGTGAACACTTAGGTCTCTCTCAGTACAGCTACCCAGTTACCCAGCTCCAGATGAGATATTGGCATCTAAGAGGTCTGGCAATCCCACCCATCGATGGAGCTCAGCCAACCCTCCTGATTGGATTGGATAATGCTGATCTGATAGTTCCGATTGAGCCAGTGCATCTGGGTCCCCCTGGTGGTCCTGCAGCAGTAAAGACTAAGCTCGGTTGGACACTCCAGGGTCCAGCAAAATACCTGCGGCAACAGCTTCCCACCACACAGTGTTTGTTCACCACAGTTTCCTCCCCTTCTGTTGAGCTGTTCAGTCAAGTTGAACGGTTGTGGCAGTTAGATACATTGCCTTTTAAAAGTGAGAAATTGGTGACCAGATCCAGACAGGACAAGTACTCAGTGGACCTATTAGAGGCCGAGACCATCCGTGTAGAAGTAAACGGAGTGCATCGGTACGCTACACCCCTTCTACGAGCCCCAAACATGCCCAAGATGCAAGTTTCAAAGGAAGGTGTGATGAAGAATCTGCGAAACACAGAGAGGAGGTTAGTACAAGACCCACTGCGTGCATCTACCTACCAGGAAGAGATCAAGAAACTGGAGATTGCTGGGTACGCCACCAAGATTGACTCAGGCGAGGCAGACTATTCAGAGGAATCGTGGTTTCTGCCCCACCACATGGTCAGGCACAATAACAAGGAACGGATTGTTTTCAACTGCAGCTTCCAGCTTGGCAGACAGAGTCTAAATAACTACCTCCTTCCTGGTCCAGCCTTAGGACCCTCACTTCTTGGAGTTCTACTGGGCTTCAGAGAGCATCGAGTCGCAGTGAGTGGAGACATTAAAGGAATGTTTCACCAAGTCCGCCTGCTGGACAGAGACAAGCCCTTGCTGAGGTTCCTTTGGAGGGATCTAAAGATGGACGAACAGCCATCAGTGTACCAGTGGCAGGTCCTGCCGTTCGGGACGACGTGCAGTCCCTGCTGCGCGATCTTTGCTCTCCAGAAACACGTCAATGAGTCAAGTCAACCAGGGGAAAATGTCCGAAACAGTGTAGAACAGTGTTTCTACGTCGATAACTGCCTGCCGTGTTTACCCACTGTAGTAGAAGCCAGTAACCTTGTGACGAAGCTTAGAACTCTTCTAGCTGCAGGTGGCTTCGATATACGCCAGTGGGTCAGTAACCAGCCAGAGGTGATTTGTAACCTGCATAAGGAGGCCAAGTCTGACAGCAGTGAAAGATGGGTTTCTCAGACGCATGGTGAAGCTCATGAGATGACGCTAGGCCTCAGTTGGCACTTCATGGAGGACACACTCCATTACAGGCATCGCCCGGTTGCCCCAAGCCAGATGACCATGCGAAATATCTATAAGATACTAGCAAGCCAGTATGATCCCCTAGGTCATATCCTGCCCTTCACCACAAGGGCCAAAGTTTTGGTCCAGAGACTGTGGGCCAAAGAACGCGACTGGGACGACCCAAACTTGCATGCCTGGACCTCCTGCATGCCTGGACTACATGGGAAGAAGAGCTCCCTCAGCTCCCAATGGTCAGTCTCTCCCGGAGTTACTTCCCACTGGACGTGGATGTAAGTGCCATCACCCTCGAGCTTCACGTCTTTTGTGATGCATCAGAGTCCGCCTATGGGTCAGTTGCTTACCTATGTGGTGAGGATCCTCATGGCCAGGTCCATGTAGCCTTTGTGCTGGCACGCTCAAGAGTGGCACCGAAGAAACAACAATCAATGCCACGCCTTGAGCTCTGTGCCGCCCTTACCGGAGCTCAGCTTGCCCAGATGATTCAGAGAGAGCTTACCCTTCAGTTGAGTAACACAGTGCTGTGGTCTGACTCCACCACAGTACTCACCTGGATACAGTCAGAGTCCTGCAGATACAAAGTGTTTGTAGGGACTCGTGTATCTGAGATTCAGGAGCTAACGGATCACCAGTCATGGAGGTAGGTGGACACACAGAATAACCCCGCAGATGCTATCACCAGAGGGATGACACTATCCAACCTAGCTAAGCCAAACCAATTCAGTCAAGGTCCTACCTTCCTTCGGCTACCACGTGAGAGTTGGCCAGCCGCAACTTCTTTCATGGAGGTCCCAGATGAGACAGAGATGAAGAGATCTGCGTTCTGTGGCATCTTGTCAGCCATTACTGCTCCAGAGATCCCAGCCGCTGAAGACCACTCTACCTTTGAAGATCTCCTTGAGGCAACGAGTAGGTCACTGCATGGGGCGGCCTCCCAGCCAAGCGCCCTCAGTGCAGATGACTATGCAGAAGCAGAACTCCGGATCCTTCAGAGGCGCCAATATGATAGTTTTCCAGGCAAGTAAAGAGTCTAAAAACAGGGAAAGCACTTCCATACAGCAGTCGGCTCTTGTCACTTGCTCCAGAGTACGACGTCTCTAAGGGCCTTATCCGAGTAGGTGGTAGGTTGCGCCGTTCTACTAGTCTGGAAGAAGATGTCGTTCACCCAATTGTGCTAGAACCTAAGCACCATATTACGAGACTTATCATACAACAGTATGACAATAAGTTACTCCATTCTGGATCGGAAAGGGTCTTTGCAGAGCTCCGACGCAAGTTTTGGATCCTGCAAGGCCACGAAGCTGTGCGTCGTCATCAGAGATCCTGCCCGGTGTGCCAGAAATGGAGAGCGAAGCCGGTTATTCCTAAGATGGCAGATCTGCCCCCTTGTCGTCTCCGCCTCCTGAAGCCTCCATTTTATTCAACAGGAGTAGATTGCTTTGGCCCGTTCCAGGTCAAGCGAGGTCGGAGTACAGAAAAGAGATGGGGAATAGTGTTTAAGTGTATGACCACCAGGTGCCTTCACCTAGATGTGCTGCCCAACATGGATACTGACTCATTCCTTATGTCACTCAGAAGGTTCGTGGCTAGACGGGGAACTCCCTTCGAACTTCTCTCTGACTGTGGGACCAACTTCCGCGGAGGAGAGCACGAGCTCAAAGCAAGTTTTGAGGCCATGTGCGAAGAGCTACAGACCAAGTTGGCTAAGCACCAGATCCGTTTCCAGTTTAACCCACCAAATGCACCTCACTTTGGTGGAGCCTGGGAGCGGGAAGTCAGATCCATTAAGGCTGCACTCTACGTTACTCTGGGAGCACAGACAGTGACCGAAGAAGTCTTGCAGACTGTTCTGATAGAGGTAGAGGGAATCCTCAACTCCAAGCCACTGGGCTATGTGTCGACAGATGTAGCCGATGTAGATCCCATAACCCCCAACTACCTCCTCATGGGGCGGCCCGACTCTTCGCTTCCTCAAGTGGTGTACCCTGAGTCTGAGATTCTCAGTCGGAGAAGATGGAGGCACAGTCAGGTGTTAGCTGACCAGTTTTGGACCCACTTCATACGGAACTACTTACCTTTCTTGCAGTCAAGGCAGAAATGGGTAAAGGACACAGAGAACCTCACTGTTGGTACAGTGGTGATGGTAATTGACCAAAGGTTAGCTCGGGCATTGTGGCCCGTGGGACGAGTCACGAAGACCATTAGGAGTGTCGATGGGAAAGTGAGGACTGCTGAGGTGCAAGTGGATGGGAGGACTTACACCAGACCAGTAGCCAAGCTCATTGAGCTGCCGGCCATCCCAGAGGATGCCTCGACAACAGCTCTTGTGGATAGTTGAGCCTTTCAAGGAGATAATTCACACTGTGAATTATGGGGCGGCTGTGCAAAAGGCTCAAGTGATGTGAACTTAGTTTGAGCATGTGCAGCGAGTGTTCGCTCAGACCACGCCCCTTTTCTGACATGTTGCGACATGCCCTGGATTACAGAGAACGATCGTCAGTTTAGTTTCAGTTTCTACGTTAAGCTTCAAGTTGTGTTCGTGTGCGTCAGTGACCACAAGTAAGTTACAAGTATCATAGGGATAAGTTAATAGTAGCAATTCATGTTAGGTTTACAGTTAGTGACAGATTTTATCTCTGTTGTATGTGTAGATTGTATGGCATTCTTATTGTAGTTCATGTTTTAGGACGTGTTTAGCATTGTTTATTTAACTGGCTAGAGAGACTTATCAACCTCAATTGTGTTTATGTTGGTTAATATTGATGTTTATTTCCTTTCCTTCAGAACCACACTTACACTGTAAAGTTAATGAGAAATAGTGCCTGTGCAGCTGTATTTCTAATATATTAAACCATTCAACGAATATCCCTGCCTTCCGTGTCCTGACTAGACACCCCATATTGGTGACTAATTTCAAAACCAGTAAAGCCCCACTACAAAGTCATTAATATTGGGCATGTCCAAAAGTCTTCTTCATTAACACTGAAGAGTTTTAAAACCAGTTTGTTTGTTTGTTTTTTAACAGGGGTCTGTATACCAATTGAGGGATCTGTGAATAACACATATAAAACATAATGACCCTTAATTTTGTATACAATTTTAACTCATTTTTAACTTTCAAACAAATTATCTGTTAAGCATTGTATAACAATAGTATTAGTTAATGTTCTTGAAACTGAAAGTTATTATAAAGTAGAACCAAGAATATCTAGCTTTTTATACTGGGTTGGCTGAGAGTCTGGGTGGGGGGTCCCTGAATCAGTAAAAGTTGAAAATCCCTGAATAAACATTTTGAGTCAGTGACTGAAAGTATTGTGTCGCCCTCTACCGTCACCTGGCCATCACTGCGTATTGAAACAAATTGATTAACATATTCATTTATTTATTTATTACTCTAATTCCTGAAAATCCACGGGAGGGTTAACACCATCATATTTATTCTACTAGTAGGCTAGTGGTATTATTTAAATTTACTGTCATAAATATAATAGATTAAAGGGATATTTCGGATTCAGTTAAAGCCGAAAATATGCTATTTTTGACAGAATGGTATGCAAAAGAATTCCCACACCTAGAAAGATATCACTGAAATAAGTGTCCTGAGATATCTTACCAGTCTCTGTGACAGCACTTGACTGTGTAAACAGCTAACAAAAATGTGGCCACGGACTGCTGTCTTAGTCGCTTTCTGCCGGTCAGTTATTTTGAACATTCACATTGTAGCTGAAGTGGATCATGCCATATTTAGATTCATAATAGTAGTCAGATGAGGGTGCTATTTTGTGCCCAAATCCAATCTTGCAGAAGCACACCCAGATCATCACTAATCCTCCACCTGGTTGTCTAATGGTTAGACGGAGACCTGGAGAGGCCTACAAGCCACAGTGTCTCGCACCCACTGTGAAATTTGGTAGAGGATCGGTGATGATCTGGGGGTCCTTCATCTTGGCTGGAATTGGGCAGATTTGTCTTTGTGAAGGACACATGAATCAAGCCACGTACAAGGTTATCCTGGAAGAAAACTTGCTTCCTTCTGCTCTGACAATGATCCCAAACTCTGAGGATTGTTTTTCCAGCAGGACAATGATCCACGACACACAGCCTGTTCAATCAAGGTGTGGATGGAGGACTATCGGATCAAGACCCTGTCATGGCCAACCAAATCTCCAGATCTGAACCCCATTTAAAACCTCTGGAATGTGATCAAGTGGAAGATGGATGGCCACAAGCCATTAAACAAAGCTGAGCTGCTTGAATTGTTGTGCCAGGAGTGGCATAATGTCACCCAACAGCAATGTGACTTCAAATTCCTCAATGCCGACCCGCTGTTTACAAACACGCCAGTAGAGCCCTTTGTCTGGGCTGCCCGGCTGTGAAAACGCAGAAGGACAAGGGGAAAAAGAGCTGGCAGCCGGCTTACAGGCAGAAACTGAAACAGGAAGCACCCACCCTCAGAATGATCCAGTGCTGGTCGGACCAATCAGACTCTATGCTACAAGTTTGTTTTGATCACGCGGAGTGGGAGAAGTTCTGGTCCGCCTCTGATGATGACATCAAGGTTTACGCTGATAGCGTAATGTGTTTCATCTAGAAGAGCATAGAGGACGTTGATCCGACCAAAACAATACAGATCTACTCCAACCAGAAACCATGGATTAATGGCGATTTTCACGCAGCACTTAATGCGCGGACCTCCGTTTTTAATTCCAGGAATGCAGAGGAGCATAAACAAGCCAGTTATGCACTCTGTAATACTATCAGAGCAGCCAAATGCAAGTACAGGCACAAAATTGAAGGACAGTTCTACACCACCAACTCTAGAAGTATGTGGCAGGGATTTAATATCATCACGGACTACAAAGGGAATAAAAACTCCGCCGTGAACACCACTGCCTCTCTCCCGGATGAGCTTAATACATTTTATGCTCGTTTCGAGGACAATAACACTGCCCTCGTGGAGAGAGCACTCATGAGGTTGATGCTACAGAGGTTGGTTCACTCTTCATCTCTGTTGTGGATGTAACCCGATTCTTCTGACGGGTGAACATCCGTAAAGCTGCGGTTCCAGACGGCATTCCGGGCCGCGTCATCAGAGTATGCACTGTAGGTGGTGGTGGCGTAGTGGCTAAAGCACAGGGCTGTTAATCAGAAGGTCACAGGTTCTAACCTCACAGCCACCACCATTGTGTCCTTGAGCAAGACACTTAACTCCAGGTTGTTCCAGGGGGATTGTCCCTGTAATAATTGCACTGTAAGTCGCTTTGGATAAAAGTGTCTGCCAAATGCATAAATGGAAAATGTAATGTAAATTCACGAACCAACTGGCTGGTGTTTTTACGGACATTTTCAACCTGTCCCTCTCCCTGTCTGTAGTCCCCACATGCTTCAAAACATCCACCATTTTGCCTGTACAAAACCAATCAAAAATAACTTGTTTAAATGACTGGCACCCTGTTGCTCTGACCCCATCATCAGCAAATGCTTTGAGAGGCTAATCAGAGATCACATCTGCTCTGTGCTGCCCACCTCTCTGGACCCGTTGCAGTGTGCCTACCGCAACAACCGCTCCACTGATGATGTCATTGCATCTACAATACACACTGCTCTCTCCCACCTGGAAAAAGGAACACATATGTGAGAATGCATTCAACACCATAGTGCCCTCCAAGCTTGATGTGAAACTCCGGGCTCTGGGCTTAAACTGCTTGCTGTGAGCTGGATCCTGGACTTCCTGTCAGGCAGACGTCAGGTGGTTTGAATGGGCAGCAACATCTCCTTATCACTGACCCTCAACACTGGAGCCCTGCAGGGCTGTGTTCTCAGCCCACTCCTGTATTCCCTGTACACACATGACTGTGTGGCAACACATAGCTCCAATGCCATCATTAAGTTTGCTGATGATACGATGGTGGTAGGTCTGATCACTGACTATGATGAAACAGCCTACAGAGAGGAGGTGCACACTCTGACATGCTGATGTCTGGAGCACAACCTCTCCCTCAACGTCAGTAAAACCAAGGAGCTTGTAGTGGACTTCAGGAAGAAAGACAGAGAACACAGCCCCATCACCATTAATGGAGCACCGGTGGAGAGAGTCAGCAGCTTCAAGTTCCTCGGTGTCCACATTACTGAGGAACTCACATGGTCCGTCCACACTGAGGCCATTGTGAAGAAGGCTCACCAGTGCCTCTTCTTCCTGAGATGGCTGAGGAAGTTTGGAATGAACGACCACATCCTCACACGGTTTTCACCAGCACTGTAGAGAGCATCCTGACTGGCTGCATCACCGCCTGGTACGGCAATAGCACCACCCACAACCGCAAAGCCCTGCAAAGGGTGGTGCGAACTGCCAGACACATCATCGGAGGTGAGCTTCCCTCCCACCAGGACATATATAACAGGGGTATGTGAAAAAAGCTTGGAGGATCATCAGAGACTCCAGCCATCCGAGTCATGGGCTGCTCTCACTGCTACCATCAGGCAGGCGGTATCGCAGCATCAGGACCCGCACCAGCCGATTACATGCCAGCTTCTTCCCCCAAGTAATCAGACTTTTGAACACTTGATCTCTCATGATCAATAATCAGCACTGCACTTTATTAATCTTATATCTCACACTGGACTGTCATAATTATATTCTCCACAATACATCTACTGTACATATATTTTTTATATACTATTGTTTATTTTTTTATTGTATGTGTATTCTATATTCTGTGTATTGTTTAATGTACATTGTATATTATTATTGTGTTGTGTAAGTATGTGTACATTTGATATGTAAATTGTGTTGTGTAAGTATGTTATTTATTGTAATTGGTATATGTCTCATCACTGTCATGACTGCTATGTTGCTCGGAACTGCACACAAGACTTTCACCTACTGTTGCACTTGTGTACATTGTAGTGTGACAATAAAGTGATTTCATTTTATTTTATTTGGTAGAGAGCATGCCAAGACACATGAAAGCTGTGATTGAAAATCAGGGTTATTCTACCAGATACTGACTTCTGAACACTTCCTACATTAAAACATTAGTATTGTGTTGTTTAAAAATGAATATGAATAATTTGAGGTCTGAAAACGCTGCATATTTTTATTATTTTGACCAGTTGTCATTTTCTGCGTATAAATGCTCTAATTTTATTGTAATTTAAGGCACTCTCTTTGAAGACTGCCCTCCTGACGGCGCTCACTTCCATCAAGATGGTAGGGGATCTGTAGTCGTTCTCTGTCACCGAAACGTGCCATGTGATCCTGAGACCCCGACCGGGCTATATGCCCAAGGTTCCCACAACCGTATTTAGGGATCAGGTGGTGAACCTGCAAGCAATGCCCCAGGAGGAGGCAGACCCAACCTTGGAATTGCTTTGTCCAGTGTGCACTTTGCATATCTATTTGGATAGATGGGGGGCTATGTGCCCACTCTACTAGGAGTGTGCCTCCTGGGCTCTGACCAATGGTTCTGAGCCTTCCACATGACATTTTTCTGACAAGGTTTGGTAATACCATGTGATGAATTTCCACTCAAATGCCCCCTCTCTGGGCAGGGTGTGGTCTTCGCGGTGTCCTCCTCTTCAGAGGGATACTATTTGGCCCCCAGCTGAACGATTTCGTTACTTTTGGGGAGAAAAAAGAGAAGAGGTCATGGCTGGGTTAGCCAGTCATTATTTTTTTGGGCAGCAGGGGACCGTTTGACACCTGTAAGAGCATTGGGGCAAGTTACGTGATGGCCGGGTGTGTTGTCTACGAGGCACACAGACGTCTGCCCATCTCGCATCACCAGTCCACGTAACACAGTTCAGTTAGTCATGGTGTTTTGTATAGGGACCCCTAGTGTCACTACATTGACACAACGTCGAGTGAGTGACAGAAGGGGAACGTCTCGGTTACTGTAACCTCCGTTCCCTGATATTTTTAAGTGCCTTGTTCTCACGGTCACTTGAATAAGAGTGCAAGCTCTCTCAACCTCTATCACACATGCAGCAGATGCGCAGAGAGTGAGACACACAAAGCAAAGCTAGTTAAAATGTAAATAATATGTAAAGCTGAAATGGCAAACAAACACGTATTTATGACACAGGCCCGGTTCCACGGAGGGGCATGTGGGACTGGCCCACCCAATCAGAGCTTGGCCCACAATGGCCCCACACCCCATAATAACCAATCACAAAATTGGTGCGATGTTCATGTCAGCTCCAGATTATCTTTTCTTTTTTTTTTTTTTTTAAGTGTAGCCAGTCGAAACAATAGTCTTAGCCTCCTTAACCTTGCTACCTTTGCCATTAACAAATGTGCTGATTGACAAAGCAATATTAATGTATTAATGTAGTTTTAATAGTCAGTGAACATATTACTAAACACTTGTACATTAAACAAAGCAGAACATGCACTGATTTCTTATTCCGAAAGGACAAACGAAAAGCACTTTTGCTCACCAGGACGCAGCTACCACCTCTTCCATTTGCAGCAACAAGGTCGGAGAAATAGTTGGGTCAAGTTCAACGGCATCTTCAGATGGTGTCAAAAACACAATTACACCTACACAAAAATGCAGCAATTCTGTCCCAAATGATTTAATCAAGGCACATCCTCATCAGCCGGCTCTGAAATCATACCCCCGAACTCTTCTCGGGGGGGAGGGAGAGATGTTTTTCAGCTGCTTGGTATCAGTCACGACCGTGGCTTGAATATTCTGTAGAGCATGACATGCTTTTGTTTTCCATGTTGAGTATATGGTGTTGCTTTCTCAGAGAAGGATGCTTTTAGAAGGGTTTTAGAAACTGGAAACATTTACATTTATGCATTTGGCAGACGCTTTTTATCCAAAGCGACTTACAGTGCACTTATTACAGAGACAGTCCCCCTGGAGCAACCTGGAATTAAGTGCCTTGCTCAAGGATACAATGGTGGTGGCTGTGGGGACTGAACCAACAACCTTCTGATTACTAGTAATGTGATTTAGCCAACTACGCCACCACCACTCCAGTGCCCAAAAAGCAGCATTAGAACATGACCACGGTCTTCAAAAACATGCTTGTAGCCAGGCTCATTTACAAGCCTTAACCACATGGGCAGAATTTTGCCACCGACAGGTGTTAGGGAGACCGTATCATGTTTACTCGGCCCCCAAAAGATAGAAAAGAATCAATATTTCATCAAAAGCGTGGCTGGTGTGGCTCCACTACGTGGAGTACGGGAAACATTTGACAATGATGAGGATTGCATAGCTGAGGGGCTTTTTGCCAAGCTGTTTAAATACATGTTGAAAAAAGATAAATGCCTTGCTGACATTACATCAAGTATACCAGAAAATGCAAAGTACACTTCCAAAGCCATCCAGAATGAAGTGATTGAAATTTTGGCATCCATGGTTCTGAAAGAATAAATAAAACAGAAACATGACACTGCTGATTCAGCTGCATTCTCTTTAAAATGTGATGGCACATTTTTTCTGTTGTAATCCGCTTTGTGTGCAATGGTGTGCCAGATTAACGTCTCACTGGCTTGTTAGAACTACAACAGCTTGATGCAGATTACATCACCACCATAATATTAAGACACTTATCTCATACAGGATCCAGTTCTGACAATAGTGTTATCAATGTTATGATGGAGCATCAGTGATGTAGGTGGTGTTCAAGCTTTTATTGCAAGAAATAAAGAAGTACTGCAGGTATATCTTAGTGCACTGTGAAATCTCAGAGAACATTTGCATCAGTACAATGCCTACTAATGAGCCCTCACCAAAACATCTAAGGACTATGAATCCCTTCTATGCTGACTAATTTTATCACCTATAGGGCAAGAAGGGCAGTCAGGCTCTGAATGTTCCACTGATGCTCTAAGGCAACAGATGTAAAAAAATTTTGATAGGCCTACAGATGTATAAGAGATGGACAACAAGCTTTCTGCAAATAATTCAGAGCTGCTGCAAGCCCTCTCATGTTTGATGCCAAAATCCAACAAATGTCTTGACATGCAGCTGCTTGAGCCTTTCTGTAGTCTTGCAGGGGTTGCAAAAAGTGAGCTGCAAAGTGAAATTCTTGTTGCCAGACCAATGCTGACCAAAAACCTAGATAGATGATAGATAGACAGACAGACAGACAGACAGACAGACAGACAGACAGACAGATAGATAGATAGATAGATAGATAGATAGATAGATAGATAGATAGATAGATAGATAGATAGATAGATAGATAGAAAGAAAGAAGTTGGAGCAGTTGGAGTGTAACAAAAAAGAAAAATAAGGCTATAATAAAAAGGAAGTTGATTTTGGACATGCAATTCCCTATTCAACCACTAGGTGTAAAAATGAAATGTTGAGAATGTTGTGCTGTGCAATGTCCTCCTCCATTGAATGACGCTGGTTTTGTGACTGTATTTTATCAACAACAACAAAAAATATATATATATTATAAAAAGAAGGGGGTGATTTTACTTTCTCTACGGTCCCTTACCGCCACGACAAGCTGAACTCTTATCGGGGTAACTCACAGTGTGACAGCATAATATCGACAACCTCGAAAATAATGAAAAAAAAAACGTGTGAAATATTATTAGCTTCCCACATTTTACTGTAATACTATTTTGGAAAGTATTTTCTAAGCCGTATAAAAGTTATCGCCGGTTATCGCTGAATGTGTCTGGAATATCTAAAACAAAACTATCTTAACCTCGTTGGTGGAGCGTGGGCATCCAAGCCCATTTCAGCCCTCCTCATTGTATCAGATATTACACTTATTCGCAAATAAAACTTTCCCTGAATGAGGTCATTCAGCTGCTCCATCATGACAAGGCGCCTCCCTCAAGATAATGTAATGGATAGATGTACAAATAATAAGGGTCCTCTCAACCAACTTCTTCTCTGGTTGGTGTAGCTGCCGTTGTTACCTGTTTAAAGGATGTGTCTATAGGAATGTGTTTCCTGTCTCTGTACTCTCATGTTTCACACGTAGCTCAAACATGTCACCCCCATATAAGGTAAAGAACTTCATTTCTTTGAAGAATTTCATTGGCGGGTCTAGTGGAATGTTGCTTTGCTGGACCATATAATGCTGGACAATAAACTTTGGAGAATGATCTGATATGCTCTGGTGTGCGTGTGTCATTTTCTTTCTCCCCTCGAGAGCATCCGGATTGAGACAGCGACTGCAGACCTGACTTAAAATTTAGGGACAATTCAAAAATTCATTACAATAGATCAAGATATTAGATGGAAACGTGCAGGATTTGTATTTACCTTAGTCGCATTTTTAGAAATGTGCTTAAAAATGTGAAATGTTTAGATAAAAAACCCAGCTATTGTTAAACAAGAGACCGTCAACGTTATTACTATTACTTACATTCTCTTTGTCAGCTCCAGATTAACAACCGCCTATCACATTCTTTCAAAAATAATTACAGTTTCGCTATTGGTTTGAAAAGTCTGACCGCCTTTATTCCGTTTGTATTTTTCCGCGGATGTATTTTATTTTGTGTGTAGTTTAATTTTGTTCTTTTAGTGTGTTTATTTTACCCTATGTATTTTAACACAAAAATACACATTTATTTAGAAAATTCTTTCATTTAGAATTGATGTAACAGAGAATTCATATCGAAATGCTGGCAATGTCAGGATATGCAGTTTGCGTACTCTGTGTACAGTCAGGGTGTGTACACTGCCTTGAATTGCTCACTTTCTGTTGAAACACCCCTTTGTGTGGTGAGACTGTAAGTCTGACCCTCACAGCCTCGTTTTCATTCCTGCCAAAAATCAAAGATGGCGCTGCTGTGAATAAGGTCTATAAATAGTTTAAAACTGCATAAAAACTGCATAAAGTGTGACAATTGTTTGAATGTGCCTTCTCTGTATTAAAAGTAAATTTGGAAGAAACAAGACTGGGTAAAAATGTTGCACGTCCATTTTTATTGAGGCCCACCCAAAAGTAATTTCCTGGCTATGCTCTTGGTTATATATAATGATAAACATTTCATTTTTTAAATCTTTGAGGTTGTGACTAGGTTTAGAATTGTGGATTGGTGTAAGGTTGATGTGGGACTCCAAATGAACACAACAAGCATGTTGTGGCATCCAACTGTTGCAAGAGACCTCATGATAAATTGTATGGGCGTGTTTGTAGTAGTCTTGGAGGACACAGACAGACCCCTCTCCACATGATTAATCTGGAAAACGGAGGTGATTTAAATAGTTTGTGATGCTTAGTAGGATTTAAACAGTTTAAAGTAGTAGTTAGTCATGTAAGCATGCTCACTGTCGATGGGAACTCATCGTTTCAGTTCACCATTGTGGCCACTAGAGGGCGCGCTATGCGGAAGTGATGGAATTCCCCACTGTCCGACAGACAGGTCTTCTGGAGGAGCCGTCAGGGTGGCTTAGCATAGATCACTGTTACGTTGTGTTCATGCAAAACATCTCGCTTAGTTTAATATCAAAGGCGAAATAAATTATCTTAATCATGTCAAAGAATACCGTGTCCGACCGTTTTCGGAAAGTGGATGTGGATGAATACGACGAGAACAAGTTTGTAGACGAAGAAGAGGCAGGAGAAAACCAACTGGGTCCAGATGAGGCAGAAGTGGATTCGCTCATCAGACAATATCCTTCTGTTATTCACCAGCCAGTGCGTCAAATATCTCAAATAGTCTTTGTTACATTTTCTGAGGCATGACCAACAGCTATAAACAAGCTAATGTGATGTATGCTTGCATTGATATGTTATGGGTAATTATGTATTTTGCTGGATTAAGTGTGTGCATAAGTAAACGTATCACCTTTGTGCACCAATGCATGATTAACCCATTTAATTATTAACAGTAAAGGGAACGTCAGTTATATTTTGTTTGCAGCAAGTGTTACTTGCACTGATTTGCTTGTTCATTATTCATAACAGTTGATTGAAATACCAGCTGGCCCGCAGATTTTTATACAAGCAGACAAAGGCTCGAGCCTCTGTCGTGTTTATTTTCCAATCATCACTTATGTTTTACTTTGATTTCATAGATGAATTTACGGGTTTCACCCATCGTGTGTCATGCAATAATTTTAGTCTCTATAAGAAGTAAATTAGTTGCCACACTAACATACTTACTTTGTGTCAGCAATTTAAAATGTATCTCATAATCTGTAAAAATTGTGCAATAGTTCAAAAATGTTGAGATACTCATGTTTTTAACATTCCAAACATTCCTTTAAAATGTGTTTCTTAAATGCAATGCTGACGTCTGTAATACACAGCTTTTTGTATCCAGTTTATAAATATTAGTCTCTTTCAGGAAACACTGCTGTCATTTGAAACTGTGGTTGTATAACTTAATTTAGTATAAGGAAGTTGAATTCATGTCCTTATATGTCCATTTTGGAGCACTCGGGGCCTGTTTCCTGTTTTAATGTGTTTATTTTTTTCTCTCTGATAGGCTCTTTCTCACCCTTTCCTGTAGTACAGCATGTTAACAGCTTATCTGAGCATGAATTTATAATTGTATACCTTCAAATTGTGTTATCCACTAGCCTCTTTGAATTTTTCTTAACTTCACTCTGCAAAGGGAACCTTATGGATGCCCTGCAGGCAGTATTAAAAAACCCACCAATCAACACAAAGAATCAGAACGTCAAGGTGAGTCATTGCACTGATTTATTTTAACACAGGAAGGAATAGCAAAGTGTGTTATGCTCAGCCTGCTTTTACTCCGACTATATAGGGCATCCATTCTAAAGAAATATTCCTTAAGCTCAGTTGACAGCATTTGTGGCAAAAATTGATTACTACAAAAATTCATTTAGACTCGTCCCTCCTTTTCTCGAACCAATTTTACAGCTAAAATAATAAAGTTGTAACAGAAGAATTAATGTACGTGTATTTATAAAATGATAAACTTCACATTTCTGCTGTAAAACCATCCAAAATTTGTCCCTATTCACTTCCATTGAAAGGAGGTCCAAATAATTGTTTGTGGTAATAAACATTATGCAACAATTGTTGTCGATTGAGCTTAACTTGCACTGAACCCAGTTCCTTTATGGGCGAATTCCATTTTATTTTTTAAACACTGCAGCTGAGAAGTATATCTCTAAAATTCTGCATTGTGTTTTGTAGGATCGTGCTGAAGGTCTGGTGCTGAAGGTGCTCAGTTCCTTCAAAAGCAATGACATAGAGAAAGGAGTTCAGTCTCTGGATAAGAATGGTCTGGACCTGCTCATGAAATACATCTACAAGGGGTTCGAGAGGCCGTCTGAGAACAGCAGCGCTGTCCTGCTCCAGTGGCATGAAAAGGTAGAGCGGACTAAATAACATCACTCTGTTCTTTCCAAATACTGAGAACAGTAATAATTCAACAGCTGTTGAATTCTGACCAGTTTCTTTTTGCCCTGTTTGGTTTAATCTGTTTGAAACTTCTTTAATATCAAACCTTTCAGTATGCAGGTATATAATGCATTAATAGGTTTTGTGTGGATTGAATAGTTGGCGATTGTCATCACTTGTTCATTTGTGTGCTGTGCTCTTAAAAGAGATTAGTAGCTAAAATCTTACTGTATGATCTCTGTTGTGTCCTTAGGCTCTCTCTGCAGGTGGAGTGGGCTGCATCGTGAGGGTCCTAACAGCCAGGAAAACTGTGTAAACTTCAAACTAATAAGCACAGTACACACAGGGGGGAAAAAACAGCATCAGGAAATCCTGCTGAGACACTCGGAACAAAGCGCTGACTTTTCACAGGGTACTAAAGATGACCTCTCATTATCTGGCTTCAATGCTAATCACCTGCTGTTTACCTCCTCTTTTATATGACCTTTCATTCGCTCTTTCAACTAGTCAAAAATGCAAACCTGTGCCATCAGATTCATGTAGCTTCTCTCAAGAATACACTTCTGTTTAAAGCTGTTCAGTTTTAGTCCTAAAAGTTGGAAAATAATTCTGATTTCCAATGGGTTTTTATAGTAGTAGTTTTATATTTATGAGTAAAATTAGGTCTGTGGTTAACATTACTTAAAGTGACTTAAAGTTTTGTTCATCAATATAATTACACAGTCATACCTCAAAAGTGAATTTTTAAGCCATTGTGTGCATTAAAGACATACGTTCCTAACAAGTTGCTACATAAGGACTACAGTGATTCTCTGATTCATTAAGAACTTACAACTTCTATATTTTCTTCACAAATTCAAAACACATATTCTAAAAAACCCATTGGAAATTCCTGAAGGAATCCATGGTGAATTAGCATTTCGGATCTGCCTACAAATTGGCATCATGACTGACCAGCTCTATTGAATTGAACCTTCTGAATACAAGTGATTTATTCAAATTTTATTAAACCTTGCTTAATTTTGTTATACGTTTTTTATAACTTTTTCTCATAAATAGTGATTTACTTGCTACTTTTATTTGAGAGAGATGACCATTCCCATGCAACCCATTGTGTTTGCCCTGTGCAAAATGGCCTGAAATGCACAGCCACAGATATGGACGGACAGCTCGGCCAATCTGTTTTGATTTCTGGCACTGTCTGGCCACATTGCCTGTGTTAGATTATATTAAAACTCTCACCGGAGAGTTACATTTAAATTAAATTTAGCATTAAAGCTTCCCATCACTGATCACTTCTCTTTTGTTCTATATCGCTGGACATTATCCTTTTGTATTTATTTTTTCATTACCAAAGGGCGTTAGCTGGCCATCATGCACAAACTCAGCTTGTTACTCTGACAAAACATTGAAGTTTTAACACATTGTGCTTCCATTTTCTTAGCAGATGTGTGTTACTAGTCAGGACTAGTCATTTCACTTGTCCTGACTTTTGCTAATGCTCCCAGTCTTAATGTACCCGTGTCTGCATCTCAGATTTCAGCATTCCAAATCACTTATTTTAAAGGACCATTTTTAATGTATGTCTGTGTCAGAATGCATATGTCTGTATCCAATCATGTATGTCAGGAGGTGTTTCTAAGCCAGTAGTGTTGTTAGAATGATGCTTCAAAGCAGACCTTTTCTGATCCAGTCTGATCTGAGACATAATGTCTGATCACAGGGACCTCTCTCCAGTGCAGTAATGCAGAACGACAAAGTGCAAACTCTCAATAAACCAAATCGGGATAATGACTGCCTTACAATTTTTTTTTTATTTTTTATGTTTGTGCTTTTGTGTTTGAATAATAAAATACAGTAAATATACACCTGATTTCCTGCCTTGAAATTATATTTTAATATTTTGAAATGTATTCTATGTACATTTTGGGAAACATTATATTACTGGTACTTGCGAAGGCAAGCATCACTATTACTATTGCTCATTCTTTAAGGAATATTCCGGATTCCATACAAGTTAAGCTCAGTCGACAGCATTTGTAGCTTAATGTTGATTACCACTAAAATTAATTTTGACTTGTCCCCCCCCTTAAAAAAAAAAAGCAAAATCTAAAATCTGGGTTCCAGTGAGGCACTTACAATGGAAGTGTATGGGGCCAATCTGTAAACATTAAAATACACACGGTTTCAAATGTACAGCCGTGGCCAAAAGTATAGGCAGTGACATAAATTTTGTGTTTTGCAAAGTTTGCTGCTTCAGTATTTGTATTTTTTCACATGTTTCTATGGTATACTGGAAAACAATGATAAGCATTTCATAAGTTTTAAGGCTTTTATTGGCAAAATATTCAATTTATGCAAAGAGTCAATATTTACAGTGTTGTCCCTTGTTCTTCATAACCTCTGCAATTGATGGATATCTGGATATCAGCTTCTGGGCCAAATCCTGACTGATGGCGATCCGTATTGCCTTATTAGTGCTCATAGTTCATGACAATTTGTGGGCTTCTGCTTGTCCACTCGCCTTTTGAGGATTGACCACAGGAAATGAATTAAGATACGGGGAGTTGCCTGGCCATGGATCCAAAATTTCAATGTAATGATCTCCGAGCCACTTCATTATCACTCTTGCCTTGTGACATGGTGCTCCATCATGCTGGAAAATGCACGGATCATCACCAAATTGCTCCTGGATCGTTGGGAGAAGTTGCTCTTGCAGGACATTTTGATACCATTCTTTATTCATGGCAGTGTTTTTGAGCAGGATTGTGAGAGAGCCCACTCCCTTGGATGAAAAGCAACCCCACACATGGATGGTCTCAGGATGCTTCACTGTTGGCACAAAGCAGGACTCATGGTAGCGTTCACCTTTTCTTCTCCGGAATATAGATTTTCAAGATGTCCCAAACAGTTGGAAGGGGGCTTCATCAGAGAAAATATCTTTGCACTTGTCTTCTGCTGTCCAATCCTTGTACTTCCTTCAGAATTTCAGTCTGTACTTGTTGTTCTTGGAGAGAAGTGGCTTCTTTGTTGCCCTACTTGACACCAGGCCATTGTCCAAAAGTCTTCACTGTGCATGAAGATGCACTCACACCAACCTGCTGCCAATATTGAGCAAGCTCTGCACTGGTGGTGACACGATTCTGTTGCTGACTCCTAAGGAGGAGACTGTCCTGGCGCTTGCTAGACACTCTGGGACGTCCTGAAGCTTTCTTCTCTGCAGTTGAACCTCTCTCCTTGAAGTTCTAGATCAGGGGTGTCAAACTCGGTTCCTGGAGGGCCAAAGTCCAGCAGAGTTTAGCTCCAACCCTAATTAAACACACATGAAGCAGCTAATCAAGGTCTTCGGGAGTGCTTGAAGATTACAAGGAGGCATTTTGGAGCAGGGCTGGAACTAAACTCTGGATGGCTTCGGCCCTCCAGGAATTGAGTTTGACACCCCTGTTCTAGATGATCCGGTAAATGGTTCTTTAAGGTTCAATATTCTTTGCAGCAATTTCCTTGCATGTGAGGCCATTTTGATGCAAATCGATGATGGCTGCACATCTTTCTTTAGATGTAATCATTGCTAACAAGAACACAATGATTGGAAGCACTTCTTCCCTCCTTTTATAGCAATCAGTATGCTCTTATAATTCAATCAGAATGATACTGATTTCACCTGACTAGTACTCGTTCACATTTTCACAGTTCATTTTTTCAATTATTTAAAATGCATCTGATCACTCTGCACAATAATCTAGAAACAATGTGAATCAACACCACAACAACTGAAGCAGAAAAATTAGCAAAACAAAATGTATGTCACTGCCAATACTTTTGGCCACGTCTGTATAGCCACATTGATTTTAGTGCAATTAAAGCACTTACCTTTTCTGTTAAAAAAGTTATTGCTAATTTTACAACTTCGTTGCCTTGATAATGTAAGTTCAACAAATCCTAAAGCCCTAAAATGATTGTAAAAATTACAATTCAAATAACTTTACAGCTCAAATAATATATTACTTTTAACAGAAGAATTAGTGTAAGTGCTTTTATAAAATTATAAACTTCAAATTTCTGCTTTTAAACCCTCCAAAAATTGGCTCCATTCACTTCCATTGTCAGTGTCACTATAACCTTGATTTATGCTTTTTTTTTTTTTTTTTATTTAATAAAAAGAAAAAGGAGGGACAAATCAAAATAACTTTTTGTGGTAATCAACATCATGCCAAAAATGCTGTCGATTGAGCTTAACTTGTAATGAACCTGGAATATTCCTTTAAAGGGTAGGTCTTTGAATAAACCCTAAATAGTACAATTGGCCACATAACTCACCTCACACCATTTGTGGCTGATTGAGGAGAGGAGTGCTATTTATATAAGTGTGCAATATTAAATGTAAATTACTCAGATTGTCTGCCCTAAACTACAAGTGAAACTAAAATAAATAGATTGTAATTTTTATTGCTTTTTTAAAAAAGAAATACATACATTTAAAAAAAAAAAAAATCCAAATACATATATACATATCATAAAAATAGAATACACCTCGATTAATAACTTGGTTACAAAAAATACTCCAAATGTGTATGAACCTGTAAGGATAAAGAGATTTTGCTTTTATGAACTGCATAATTATTGCTGGAAAATACTCTCTTCTAGAGTAAAGGTAGTGCTTACCTACGGAAGCGTATTGCATTCACTTGAGAAAAAAAATCTACTCTGTTTTTCTGAATTAACGACTTAATTATCTCAGAATTACGAGATAATTTTTCATGGAAAAAACGTTTTTGCTCTGTTTTTCTGAATTAACGACTTATCTCAGAATTATGAGATCATTTTTCATTAAAAAAATTATTTTGTTCTGTTTTTCTGAATTAATGAGATCCCTCAAAATCCTGCCAGGAACTCTATTTTAGCTGGATTGCATGGAAGTAAACATGTCCTGCCTTTCAAGTTTAATCCGGTTTTATATATACTTTATATTTTATTTTAAACTTGACCTTCAATACAAAGACATTACTGTCTATGACATTTGTAATACTGTCATGCATGAGACACGCTTTGATCTTCCAAAGGACACTAATCAAGCAATAGACTTGTACTTGCATTTAACACGAGAACTACCGGAATTCTAGAACTACTAGAATGGCCATAGTGGTCATTCTGACCGTTCATACTAGACTGTACCAAAATGTCATGTCATATTTACATTCGAAACTTCTGTTGAGGTTTTAGAATGAAGCTTCTAATGTCTGTCGTCATATTTTATGGCGTCATCACCCTAAAAACATGGCCGTGGGAAGAGGTTTTAAGTTGGGGGTGCTGTAGTGGGAGGTGCATTTTTTTTGCGTCAGGTGGACGCCTCTTAATAATAGTCTAATAATAAAGTAAACTCACACCAATAAGAACCAAACATATTTATCTTGTAACCAGACTCCGTTGCACACAGCCAGACACATACAAATAGCCAAGACAGTTAAACATGTCCAAAAGGTTGTTGCGCACAGGCAGCGGACAAGAACATACTCACAACAAAAGCAGATATTTATATTTTTAACAGCACATATATATTATTTAAACTTCCTCTCTGTCAGTGCGCAGACACACACTCACAGAACACAGCTAATGAGAATAATTCAGCCTATGCATAATTAAAACGGTCCACAGGCTGAAAGCTCACACGAAAATATCCAAATATAGGCACATTTTCACTTTTTCAAAAGCCGAATTTGCACAGCACACAATAATATAACCAAATACATTTTTGCAGCAAAATTATCAGTGTGAAATTAATGCGTAATTTATGTGACGTTAAACTGCTCATCGTAAGCTCATAATAAACCAAACGCTTTACCTTGAGCAGGGAGCCCGTTACATTACTCCAAATGTGGCTTGGCGCTCAGGAGTTGAGTATATAAAGTCTCTCATGAGGGAATGGATGTCCAAAGCGTTCAAAATGTCTGTGTGGACATTCATTAGGGACAAGTGTGTGAGTCTCTTCTGTGTCATGGTGACCTTAACCATGTTTTTAATCGGCGCAATTTGGAAAATGATCGCTCGGATGAGGCTACTGATATAGGCAAACACAGACACAATTGTATGAGCTTTTCAGCCTCAGTAAACAGAGTTCTCGTTTGAGGATGGAGCTTAGATAGGCACGATGCTACATCTCTCACTGTGCTACATTGAGATTCTCTGGTGACATCGCAAAGCATTTTAAGCTGCAGATTAAGGCGGTCTGAGTCCAGCTCCTTGGGAAGCTGAAGGGGCTCCAAATCAACAGTTCCTCCTCCTGCTGCCACTATTACTGCTCTCTCTCGGCTCGCTGCTAGTGTCATACTCTCTTGATCAAACCGTCTATTCGGCTCCGCTGACACCAAGTCAACAGAAACTCATGTCGCCAAATCACTGTTGCTGCGTTGTGCGCCACTGCTTCTGGTTCCGTGGTTTGGCGAAAGCGGCCCGGAGTTCTGCTCACTCTTGTGGTGGTGTCTGGCATTTTCAGGTCCATCTCTGAGGCACATGCTTCAACCTTGTGGACCATCTCCTCCACAATGTCATCATCACGAAGTGCGGCTATGCGATCTTTGAGCACATTTGCGCATTCAAGTGCACCAAGGGCACTTGCTTTGGAGCTTTGCAGGCTCCGGGCCACTGCCTCGCAGGGTTCGAACAGTGCTTGGCAACAGAGAAGACCGAAAAATGTTCTCCCTTTTCGGGCTTGGTTCCACAGTCCCCCAATCTTTGATCTGCTATCCCCTCTGAGACTCTTCTTGTCATCTTTCAGCGAATTGAGTGTAGCCAGAAGAGTACTGTAAGAGAAACAGACGCGTTTGATGGCTGTGGCGCGGACGCACCATCTCGTCGGGCAAAGGCCTAGGATGTTAACCGCAACCTCATCACAACCGAAGCGACTCAAAAAGCTGTTTACGCTTTGGCGATTCTCCAATTACAGTAGCAACACCTCGTACAAAGTTTAAAGTATCAGCCACAAGTCTCACTTCACTTGCAACTTCTTGAAGCACCAAGTCCAGCGCGTGGTTGTTACAGTGTACATACATTGACTGAGGGCACTATTCTTTGAGGTGAGCCTGCACTCCTGAAAAGCACCGGACATATTACTGGCTCCATCAAAGCAGTATGCTACAAGGCGTTCGATTGGAATGTTCAGTCTCAAAAACACATCCTTGATGCAGGAGAAAAGAGTTTGTCCAGTGCTGTCCTGTGCATTATAAAATCCAAAAATAAACAGTGAGACTCCAGGCTGCCGTCAACAAATTGCAAATTACATGAGAACTGCTCTGTTGTGCTCACGTCAGTAGTCCCATCAGCTGTTAATCCATAAAATCTGGATTCCGATGAACGGGCGACAATATCCCTCTGAATAGCATGGGCAAACTGTTGGATAATTTCACTTTGTATGGTGTTGGACATCCAGTTGTCTCTTCTCATCACCCACTCTCGTTCTTTAGATCATAGGTGCGTTCCATCATCAGTTCGTAAAGGATTCCATCACGTGTGGTGTCACCCCTGAACGGTATCCCCTTGCTGCCCAGGAATCTGATGGATCTAAACAGTAGTTCCAAAACATGTCGAGCGGTCCCCTGCTGTTCGGCAAGAGCAGCAGACAGGAGGACATTGATAGGCACATTACCCAAAGCAGCAGTAGGGGTTCAATCTTCAGCTGGCTGGCAGGAGCCGCCACTGGCAGGTCACGTGACCTGTCAGTGGATGGCTGGTAGCTGCCAGTCTGAGCCTGGCATGTCACGTGACCTGTCAGTGGCTGGCTAGTTGTCTGGCAGTCTGCCTTTGGCAAGTTTCAGAAACCATTGATTTTTGACAGTTTTTGTGTTTTGTGTTCCTCCCTTTCTAGCTCATTTATTATGCATCTGTTGATATGATTATGATTGATGTTTTGGGGACTGTTATCCCAATATAACCAGTCAAATGGCCGTGATCAGACTGGCAGCTTACAGACGCTTGCTGGACGCTCATCCAGTCAGTCGCGGCTGATCAGCGAGTATAACGCGTTGCCTGACACTCTCACTGCAAGGAAATAAATTGTTTTCTTATTATGAATATAATGTCATGCATCTATTCTTTAGTATGATTGATGTTTTGGGGACTGTTATACCAATTAAGCCAGTCAAATGGCCGTGATCAGACTGGCAGTTTACAGACGCTTGCTGGACGCTCATCCAGTCAGTCGCGGCTGATCAGCGAGTATAACGCGTTGCCTGACACTCTCGCTGCAAGGAAATAAATTGTTTTCTTATTATGAACATAATATGCATTTATTTATTTGTATGATTGATGTTTTAGAGAATTTTATCCCAATTAAAGCAATCAAATGGCCCTGATCATGACTGGTTGCTTACTGTTACTGTTGCCTGCCTCTCATTCTAAGGATATAAACCTAATTTCTGGACTAAGCGAGAATGAGAATGTTAAGGTCACAACAAATAATACATTTTTAACTGCCACCATAATTTAGTTACATTATAATGTAATGTTTTGTCTTAAGGTTAATATGTAAACATTACATTGTGCAGATGTTTTAAAGCACCTAACCCGACCCCTGAAATGCAGAGGTTAGGTCATAGGGCAAAAGGGGTTGCAGTCAGGAGAAAAAATATGTAAATGTAAATGTACTTTACTTGCCTGCCATGATTGTGGATTATCATGTGTAAATTCAGAGACCTACTGAACAAAAGTAAATAAGGATACAAAAATACATTCCATATACTTATAACAATCTGAAACAAGCGACATCATTAATATGAATACATAATCTTAAGTCATCATAATTGTTATCATTTATAATTAAGGTTTCGGTAAAGTTCTGGAAGTCTGCGATACATTATTTTTGAAGTGGCAACATACAAGGCTACAATTAAGGCGAAACTTAGCCTACCTCCCACTTCAGTAAGATCCCATTTTTATTGCCCTGGGTAGTTTATTCGAAACTGTCAAATTCTGATATAGTTTACAATTGTTTACGTAGCATACGTCAATTATAGGCTAAATTCTTTTAATCCCGTTTACTGAAGTGGCAACATGCCATACACCTCACAATTCTTTCTTTAGTCATAAGATACCACCGTTTAGTGGGGTCGGGTGGGTAAGCGATTCAAACAGTCAGATCCCGGCACACGCGTGGCGTTACAAACAAGTTTATCTAAATATTTAGTTAAATTCATTATTAAAATATATATATGTATGTAGTTCACAATATAGTTATTGAATATAATTATATAATTAGTGAAAGTGTTTAACCATTAGGGAACAATAGAGAAAGATTCACTCACTGTTAGGCCTACTCTGTGAATAGATGGATACAGCGTCCAGCAAGCGTCTGTAAGCTGCCAGTCTGATCACGGCCATTTGACTGGTTATATTGGTAATACAGTCCCCAAAACATCAATTATACAAAAGAATAGATGCATGACATTATATTCATAATAAGAAAACAATTTATTTCCTTGCAGTGAGAGTGTCAGGCAGCGTTATACTAAGCTGATCAGCCGCGACTGACTGGATGAGCGTCCAGCAAGCGTCTGTAAGCTGCCAGTCTGATCACGGCCATTTGACTGGTTATATTGGGATAACAGTCCCCAAAACATCAATCATACTAAAGAACATAATCATATCAACAGATGCATAATAAATGAGCTAGAAAGGGAGGAACACAAAACACAAAAACTGTCAAAAATCAATGGTTTCTGAAACTTGCCAAAGGCAGACTGCCAGACAACTAGCCAGCCACTGACAGGTCATGTGACATGCCAGGCTCAGACTGGCAGCTGCCAGCCAGCCACTGACAGGTCACATGACCTGCCAGAGCGGTCACGTGACATGCCAGGCTCAGACTGGCAGCTGCCAGCCAGCCACTGACAGGTCACGTGACCTGCCAGTGGCGGCTCCTGCCAGCCAGCTGAGCGCGTCTTTGAACTGAATCCATGTGTAACTTTGATCGTTCATGTTCCTTAAATTTTGCAGTGGCTTTACGCCAGTTTCCAAAGCCGCCTGACACGAATAGGTTGTCTGCCCTAAAACTGTCTGGATTGATAAGTTTTGTTTCTATTGCTTTCAGACAAGTAAAACACAAAACTCGATTGGTCTCAGTCACGTAATGCAGCCACTTCCATTTGTTAAACCAAGCTGGTGTGAATGCACAACTGAAAGTTTCTGTTCCAAAATGTCTACTAGGAAAAACAAAGTTAGATGGCTGGAAAGGCTCCTCAAATGCAGCTAGCGTGCTAAATCCACCACCATGGCGGCGGGCTCATGAGGGTCATTACACGCGGGTGTCTGAGGCAAAACTAGCAGGCCTACTAGGTGCTGCTGGTGAAGAGCTGGTCGGGTGTCGGGATGCTTTCCTGTATTCTCTGGACTTCCGTTGTGCTCTTTTTAGAAGCTGGTGAACAAAAGAAATCCAAAATTCGTTTCTGTGCCATTATGATATCTAGATACCTTCACTGTTACATCGGTTTGCAGCGTGGCGTCAATTGACATTGACAATGATGCTTTGCGTTATTTTAATTATTAATAATTGTTTAGTTTTGCTCAAAACTTCCTCAAAACTCCCTCATGCTTAAAACTTCTTAGGTTAATAACAACCAGGAGCATTTAAAATATTTTTTAATATGTTTATTTATTTATTTTTTGCATCTGTCAGAGAGTGCTGTAATGTCTACATTTTCCAACGGGGGGTGCTGCAGCACATGCAGCACCCCAACTTCCCACGGCCCTGTTGTCAAGACATGGTTTCGAAATGTCAAAACAGACATTAATGTATAAAAAAAAGAAATAAAACAAATAAGAATATTTTGTGAGACAAAAAAAGTGGAGGAAAGTGAGGGGGAATAAAGACAGTCCTGACTGTTAGCGTGGAGATGCTTGTTGTAGTGTGCGCGCGTGACCCTCGCGCTCGCGTGCTACTCTCCTCTGAAGTTTCACAGCAGGACCTTTTAAAACGCTGATCCCAGGCGCGAGGCAGGGTTGCCAGGTCCCAGAAATATTTCAAGCCCAATGACAACTCAAAACCCGCCCAAATGTAATGCAAACTAGCCCAATTGTGCCAGTGGCGGCTCCTGCCAGCCAGCTGAAGATTGAACCCCTGCTGGAGTCTAATCAGATTACACAACAGCTGGATTCCCACAAAGGACCTTAAAATAAACTTATATATATATATAAGTTTAAAGTTTTGTCCTTTTGTCTTACCCAAATTCTTAATATCACACACTGTTTTTTTTTTTTTAACACAATCTCATACAATAAAGGTCAAACAAGAACTTGTCCAGTGACAAGCAACGTGGGCAGCCAGCTTCAACTCTGCCTCTTTCACAGCAACATTAGTTCTTAGAAAGAAACTGCCTGTGTCAAATAATGTTCTGGCATTTGAGAAAGGAGCCGCATTTCTTTTATGTTTTTCAGTCGCAGCATGAGCTACCAAATCACCGTAGTGAGCTCTGATTTCACATTTGCAATATTTGCAGAACGCTTTTCTATCATCATTTGGAACACTTCGAATCCACTCCTTTAATCCTTTCTCTGTCTCCCATTCTTTGTGATATTTCTTTCCATATTTTCCCCATTTACCTGACATTTTAGAATGCTGCTTGTTCATCCACGGACAAACGAACCGACGCTTCTTTTTTTTTTTTTTTTTTTTTTTTTTAATTTCCAAAATTATATGACAAAACAGTAGATACAAATGTTTCACATATACTGTTCTAAATGATTACAAATCATCATAAGATATGAAGAGCATTAAAGATAACATTCATATAAATGAAATTAAAGAACACACATTAGAAAAAAAAGAAAGAGAAAAAAAACAACAATGTAAAGGAGGTATACATGTATAATTAAAATAAAGAAGAGGAATTTAATTCTTTGAGGATATCCATCGTTCTGGTTGCTTTGCGGTTTGAGAGACCTTTCAGTGTTTCAAAATAAATCTTCATATCAGCTTTAAAATGGTAGATGTTAGGTATCCTTTCAGACCATTTACATTTATGTATGTAAAACTTACCAAGTAATAGGATCAAATTTAACATAAAATCGTGACTCTTGTCTATATCTTTTTTTTTTTCATAATAAAAAAAAACATCTCTTTTCTCTATACTAATCTTAATTCCACTCAACATATTAAATAAATATTCCACATCAATCCAGAAAAACTTCACATACAAACATTCAAAAGTATCCTTTTTACAGAATGTACAGGATTCAGAAAGGTCATTTTTATATCTTTTTAGGAACTCATTTGTTGGATAGATTTTATGTATAATTTTAAAGTATATTTCGTACACTTTGTTATTAATACAATATTTATTAGTATAGGTCCAAGTCGATCTCCAATTGATATTTCCACAATGTTCATTCCAAAAATATTTATTTCGAGGTGTAGCAGGACAGTGAATCAAGCATCTGAAGAATTTATTATTACATTTACTATCTTTTATATCAACACCGTTTAACACAACCTGTTTTTTATCCATTGATTGCTTATGAGGTTCACTACTGCCTCTCAAGAGTCTCAAAAACCTACTGGTATTGCATCAAAAACAATACTATATTCTCGTGGAGATATTGGAATCCCAAATATGTTTAAAAATTCAGTATATGTAAGTAAGAAACCCTTGTTATTTATCAATTGTGAGACCATTAGAATATCATTTTTAACCCAATTGTCGTAAAAGATTGATTTATTCTTATATTTAACCATTTTATTGTTCCATATTAACTGTTTGTGGGGGGAAAATTTATGTTTGTATATAAGAAGCCAACATAAAAGAGCCTGTCTATGAAAATTGGATAACTGAATGGGGAGCCTATTAACCTCAAAGTCACATTTTAAAAGAAACTTTATACCACCTACTTTTTCAAAAATAAGATTTGGAATTATATACCATAGTTTATCATTATGTTTAATATAATATTTAATCCAGTTCAACTTGAAAATTGTATTAGAAGTACCAAAATCAAGCACATTTAAACCTCCTTGATTATAAGAATTACATAAAATATTTTTATTTAAATAGTGTGACTTGTTTTTCCATATAAAGTTGAATAAGGTTGAATCAACTTTTTTAATAAAAGATGTTGGTACATCTAACACTTTTGCAGGATATACTAAACGAGACAGTCCCTCCGTTTTGGACAAAAGAACTCTACCTTTGAGTGATAAATCCCTCATGAGCCACATATCAAATCTCTTTTTCGTTTTCACCATAAGAGGTTGGAAATTAGATTGCACTCTGTCTAACTGATTTTTACAGATATTGATACCAAGGTAGCCTACGTAACTTCCTCCCTAACTGGTATACCTTCAAATTCAGTTAAATGAATATCATTGTCTTCAAGTGGAAAAAGAATACATTTTTTAACATTTAAAGATAAACCTGAAGCTTTAGAAAATATATTGAGACATTCCATAACTTTTTTAACCTGTGATATGTCTTTTAAAAAAATAGCTGTATCATCAGCTAGCTGACAACATTTAATTTCTTTATCCATAATTTTGATGCCTTGAAATGAGTCATTGTGTATATATAGAGCCAACGTTTGCATGATCAGAAGGAATAAGAAAGGAGCCGCCGGGTCTCGTTTTATGCCCCGGGAAATGCTAAATCTACGAGTAGTTCCCCATGGAAGTTTAACTGAACTATTGCAGTCACTATATAAAGTTTGTATTGCCCTTTTAAAGTGTTGACCAAAACCAAAAAATTCTAATACGTCAAATAAAAATTCAAGTTTTACAGTATCAAAGGCTTTGTATATATCTATAAATAAAATGTAACTATTATTGGTTATGTAATCCTTATAATCAATTAAATCTAAGATTAATCGAATATTGTTACTAATATGTCGTCCTTGCATAGCCTAAAACCAGACTGACTGTCATCTATTATTGTATCTAAACATAACTTTATTCTTTGCGCAAAAATATGAGACAACAATTTCGCATCATTATTAATTAAGGTTATAGGCCTCCAATTGTCAAGAAGCAAGCAATCCTTATTGGGTTTAGGTAACAATGTAATTAAGCATTGACACAAAGTTGGGGGAAGTCTACAAGTTTCTATAGCCTCCTTAAAAACTAATAATAAGAATTCAGAAATGTAATCTTGAAATACTTTATAAAATTCACCTGTTAGGCCATCATTCCCTGCATGGGGATTTATTATCTTTAAGCTTACTAATGTTCTTTTTTAATTCTTCTAGGGATATGTCTTGATCACAAATGTCCTTCTGAGTTTCATCAAGACCTTGAGCCACACTTTTTATACAGGAGAGAAAATATGAGCTCTGACAACTGTTGTGTTCGGAGTATAGTTTTTTATAAAAAATCTTCCACAAAATTAGAAATTTTTGAGGGGTCTTCAGAGATCTGATCATTTATTTTGAGTTTATATATACTGTTAACACTAACATTTCTTTTTTCTAAATTATGAAAATACTTCGTATTCCTTTCACCATGCTCTATCCATTTTCGTCTAGAACGAATAAAGGCACCCTGTGCCAGATTTTGATAGATATTGTCCAATTCAGCTTGTAATTCGAATAAAATATTGATGTCAGCTTGTGATTGCTCATCTTTTTCATAGATAGAAATTATTCCCTTGAGTATTTTATCTTGTCTCATTCTTTTTTCCTTAGATAATTCTTTAGCCCTTTCAATGGCCATATTACGGATCTGAAATTTTGTATATTCCCAATGTTTGCCATATATTTTGTCTTTTTTTGCTTCTATCAAATTTTCATTTATAATCGAACCGACGCTTCTACAACCTCTATGACGCTCTCATGTGACGTGATGATGTTTGATGTTACGTCAAAAACACATGTGACGCGTCTACTCGCCCGCCGCAGCAGTTGTTGCCAATTCCCGGGGCTCAATACCCACTAATAAACGGCTCCCTTTTAATTTTTTCTTTGTCTACAATTTTATTTTATTTTTTTATTTTTTTGCGGCCGCATTACATAATAAATATAGCCCAAAAAACGCAACCCGCGACTCTGTAATTTTTCCCGCGACTCCTTTTTTAAAATAGCCCAATTGTGCGGGAAAACCACCCTGGCAACACTGGCGCGAGGCAACAAGCACCTCAGGCAAAATCGCTGTATTCAAACGCTGCACTCTGATTGGTCCACAGCTGGGCTCATTTGAAACAAGAAACCTTATTCAATTTATTTAATTTTAATAGTTTTTAATAATTTACCTTATAGCCTACAATTTAGAAATCCTGGAGGGTATTTAAAATACTTGAAAAAATGTATTTACAACCAACGCAACTCCTTTGAAATTAAAGGAATATTCTGGGTTCAATACAAGTTAAGCTCAATTGATAGAATTTTGGCACAATATTGATTACCACACAAATCTATTTTGACTTGTCCCTCTTTTTCTTTAAAAAAAGAAAGAAAGAAAAATCTGGTTTACTTACAAAGGAAGTTAATGGGGACAGTTCATAATTGTTAAAATTCATACAGATTTAAAAGTATAGCTTCAAGACATAAACAATATGCATGATTTTAGTGTGATTACATCACTTACTAATATTTCTGTGTAAAGTTATATCCAATTTTAAAACTTCGTTGCCATGACGATATAATGTCAACAAACCCTAAAATGACTGTAAAAATTTCTGTAAATGTCGATTTAAACAACTTTCCAACTCAAATAATACATGATTTTGAAAGAATAATTAATGTGTGTTTATTATAAAATTAAAAGCTTCACATTTCTGCCTTTACACCCTCCAAAACTTGGCACCCATTCACCTCCATGGTAAGTGCCTCACTGTAACATTGATTTTTGCATCAAAATAATGTTTTGTGGTAATCAAAATTAAGTCACAGATTTAGCTTAAATTGCACTGAACCCGGAAATTCCTTTATTAACATTAATACAATTTGAACTTGAGGAGATAATAAAATTGAAATTAAATATACTATTATCCGCAAAAGGAAAGTTGTATTGGACGCTAGGGTTATGTTCACATACACAATACATTTTCAATCTTCTGTTTATACAACCAAATAAAAATGTATTGTAAAACATCAAATAACAGAAAAACAATACATTGTAGATCAATCAATAACCTAAAGAAACACAGTATATAGATAGGCCTATCCTCTAAAATACATACATTTTAGTTCTGCAGATTATTATTGAGTATCTCCTTTATAATAGCTTAATTCAAGTTAATTATTTAGATAAAATAGTTATCAGCCATTCAGTATATTCAGCCTCTCTGGACTGCATGGACACACACAGTCCAAATCTGAGCTCTGTCGCCGGTGTTCTTGTTCCCTTACCACCACCTAATGGCTGGCTACAGCTACAACTTTTCTCTTCTGAAACACCACTTGCCCACAGAATTTGAAGGCACCAGCTGTAAAGCACAATTAAATCTGTAAAAGGTCACTGTTAATAAAAAAAAAAAAAAAAAAAAAAAAAGGAAGTAGGAAGTCTTGGAGTCAATGTTACGTTTGCTTTTAATTTCAAATCTTTAAGTCTTGTGAGAAAAGTATGAGGGTCAGCAGATATTTGTGAGTAGGTAATCAAGGCATAAAGGAGTAGTGAAAAAGGAAGACTGTGCAAAAGAGGAGGTAATAACACAGGGCTAGAGTTAATGAATATATCTTGGTGAGAAGTTTTGAGTTGATCGTCCAATTTTAGACCACAACACATTAATGACATTTTGTTTGATGAGATGGTATGTTTTAGAAATGTGTGATGTAGATAAGTTGGTGTGTTGATGATATATATATATATATATATATATATATATATATATATATATATATATATATATATATATATATATATATATATATATATATATATATCTGTCAGTGAACGCGTTAATAACGCGCGATTAATTATACAAAAAATAACGCGTTAAAATTCTTAACGCATTTAATCAAATGCTTGTAGTACCACCTGTATACTCCAGAGGGCAGTAAGTGAAATTTCAACTGTGTGAGCAACACACAGTTTATCCAGTGAAGAAAACAACACATGCGTTACTAAGGGTTCAAATGCGAACTAATGGATCTAAATATGTGTTTAAAGATTGATTATTTAACTATATTTAACTTGACACAGTGACCTAAACATTTTATTTTTACGACGCAACACACCCTAGACGCAACACAAGCATGTCTGACGCAGGTCGTATGGTAGGGTGACCCAGTCCCGAAATTGGGAGCTTTGTTCTGTGTCCCGCATATCAGTTTTGTCTGTATAATTTGTATCTTTATTATTATTACAGCATAATTTTATTTCATCGTCCTTTCATTACAAAATCACTATAAAAAATTGTTAATAAGAAAACACTGAACATGCGCAGCGCATCGCTGCCTTTCTTGCCAGAGCGGGAAAACACTGGAAAAAAAAACTGCAACAGAAAAATGGGTCTATCCGGAGCTCCCAAGAACAAAACGTGTCTTTGTTCGTATAATAAAGAATTGGAGAAAATATATACATTGTTAAAACCAGTTACAGGTGACCCTAAAAAAGGAGAATGCAGGGTATGCCACCGAAGTTTCACGGACAGCTCTGCTGAAGCATTTCAGTGCCCCAAACATGACAGCTCTGATATCTTTGGCTTTGAGCATTCCTGTCACCAACGCGTTCGTGGAGAGGGTGTTTTCAACTGTCAATCTTTATTTAAGAAACATGCTCCCTGAAATAGATCCACTTTGCTCCTTCTGTAATGCTGTAGATAAATCTGCCCCTCACCTTTTTTGGGAATGTGCCCATGCAGTAGTATTTTGGAAATATTTTTTTTAATATATTATTTAAATACTCGTTGTACCTCCAACAACTCCAAAAAACCATTGCACTATAATGAATATAATCTTTTGGCATTATTGTAAAATACATCTGTAGTATTGTGTACAATGTATACCCCTGTCTTGTTTCTAAAAAATAAATAAATATCTGACGCAGGTGTACATTGACGGGTCCTTAAACAAGCCCTTATAATAAATCTCGAACTGATTGACAAATTCACTTGTGAAATGGATTGTTATGAACTGTATGCCAATGATTGACTTCTGATCAATAATATGGTAGTAAACATTACATTGTATTCTAAAGCCGCTTTTTGTATCGTCTTATCAATGATGAACGTGAAAGATCTGGACAAACACACACAATGTGATGTGGTCAAATAAATAATAATAATAATAATAATAATTTATATATTGCTGTTATTTATATATTACTAATAATTATATACTGTCCAAGTTATTGGACAAAATGTATTTTGCTTTTATTCTATTTTATTTATTCTATATGATGCTTTGGCAACATTGTTTTTGAAACTTTCATGCCAATAAAGCCCATTGAATTGAATTGAATTAAACTCTTCTGCTACAAGAATGTAATGCATTTTAATTATCTGAATATTTTTTATTATATATATATATATATATATATATATATATATATATATATATATATTTTTATATTTAAAGATAACTATGTATAATTATTTCATCATTATGTATTGAATTATTGTTACATGAGGGGCTTTCTCAGCAAATATTTGTATATGCGATTGACACCATGTAATTAATTCGATTAAAATTGTAATCGATTGACAGCCCTAATAATTATATACTTCTTTTTTTTTTTAAACTTGTCTTCTATAAATAACCTTTTGCCCCACTTCAATGATAATTATTAAAGACAAAATGAGAAAGCACTGACCCACTGCTTTACTGGATAGGAAAGACTTATAGTAACGATAATCCAAATATATGTTCTAAAATCATTCTTCTGGCTATCATCAAACTGTTTTAATCTCTTGTACATATTAAGATGAACTGATATGTTGTCACTACTACCAGATATCAATCTTAGATTTCTTCGCAGTCTTCTTTAATTTCAAGCGTTTGATTATTTAAGAGGTAATCTGCTTATTTAACACATTTTCAAAAAGAGATATGGCCTTGCAAAGCAATAGTGCAAAAATACAAGGCAAAAATTAAAAACTTAAGTTTTTCCCCTCATTTGAATAAATGTGGCTCAACCAACCAACATAAATAAAAACTGTAACACTTTAATGGCAAGGTAAGGCTATTTCCTTAATTCCTCAAAGACGTTACATTCTTTTCTATAAAACACCTCACACCTTTCCGTTGTTGAAAGGAAAGCAAAAAAAAAAGACTCTAAAATTAAATTAGCAACCAATTTCCTATGGACTTTGGTCCATTAGTCCAAGACTAATAGAAATCTCGATCCCCATGTTAATGATAGCTCAAAGCAGAGCTGCCAAGGGCTTGAGTGATAACAAGGGTGGCTTTTATTCCCACACTCTCACCCAACTCATAGCCCCACCCCAACACACACACAAAAGAAAAAAGTTTCGATTTTGTCCAAAAGAGGGCGCTACAAATAAGGAAAAGACAGGATTACATTCAATCCCATGAAAATGTGTGCAACAGCACATATTACATGGGGGAAGTAAATAAGAAAACGCTCACCTAATATACATAACAATAACAATATTTGATCATTTAAAAACATTTTATAAATGTTATTCATTTATTAAGTAAAATAAAAATGCAATATAACAAAAACTAAAAACATAAGACCATTGACTAATTAACATGAGACAAACAAAAATACATATAAAGAGTAAGCATCATTCATATTAGATTAAAGTATCTGGTGAACATCAAAATTCTAACAGATGAGGTGCTCAGATGCAATAAAAACATCAGCCATTTGGCCACACCCTACTTGCATCATAAAAAAGTCAGATCTTAAAGCTTTACCTGGTTGACCTGAAACTGACCGATTATGATCAGCTCTCTCTCATTCGGTCCACTTTTTCCATGTTGACACAGGTGTGCTGATCATGTGTCTTCTTTGGCTAGAGGTAATGATGTGGAATTAAGGCAGTGATGTTTATGTTGGATATGCCTATTGATCGCTGGCTGCTGGTTTGAATCAGGGCCCAAAACCTGCAGGCTGCCAGTACTGGATGCTGCTAAAGTTCAAAGATACACCATGCTAGGAAAAAATTACCAAAACAAACACTGTATCTGCTACACATGTACACACAAATATTTACAGGCATAATTTACCCTCATGCAAATTCGGCCAGCATTTACACACACCATCATGCTGTTCCTCAAACATATGTCTGTCTTACTTGCATGGAATATAGCTGTTAGACAGAACGTAAACCTCAGTCATCATCAGTGTTGGGTTAGTTACTTTAAAAAAGTAACCCAGTACAAATGACTAATTACTACTTTAAAATTGTAATCAAATTACTTTACTGATTACTTAGTAAATATATTTGGAAATATAATCACATTCCTAATTATTTTGCTTTTAAGTAAGTTTCTAAACACTTTTCTGCTCAACAAATTCAAAATAATATCTATATATCCTTCTTGTTCATTGACTTGTTAGGGGGCACACACCCTTCAACTGTCACAGAAATGCAAATAGATGTGCATATTATTGTAATTTATGTTTTAAATATATTCTAAATAATTTTTTTACACATTTAAATAAATCTTTTTTAAATGTGTAACCCTCGTAATGTACTAAAAGGTAATTACATTAATTGAATGTCAGTAATGTTATGTTACTTTTTACTAAAAGTAATTAGATTACAGTAAATAATTACTTTGAAATCAGATTACACCCGACAATGCAAGAATGGTCACCATTCACTTTGATAGTAATGAAAAATTATGCACTGAATGGTGACTGAGACTAACAAACTGCCTAATATCACATTTTGTGTCATTTTGTGAGTAATTAAAATTAATCCTTAGAGGCTGCTTGGATATTATTAGTGCTATCTGAGTCATATGTGTTTTAGAATACAATCAAAAGCTAAAAATACTGTTATTCAAATTTAATTTGAGAAAAGAAAACAGCAAAAGAGAAGAGGTCAAACTAGTAAATAAATTTTTTAATAATCTCATGTATAAAACCATGTACATACTATTTTATAAAATACAAACCCATATTGAACACATACAGCATGGAGAGTAAACTCTAGACTTTCCACTGGTCTGATATATTGACACATTCACCCTTACAACTACTGGAACAACCATTGATCTAGAATTGACTTTGGCAGATCGGAAGCCCTGTTGAGATTAATGATTTTTATGGCCCGCTTGTTACACATGTGTTCGCGCTTCATTATTTACAGTATGTGAAAACTGTTTACACTGACATCAACAAATGGGATCAAGCTTTTCCAAATGTGAGCATGTGCATGTGCTTTTCTTCCCAAAAACAGGACACATGACACCCTGTCCCATCCATCCCGTATTCAACACAAACTGAACAGTAATGAAGCCCACTCAGCGCTGTAATTCAATAGCCCTAATCCCTGGGATTATACTGCACCTAATTTCAATGAGACCCTCTTTGTGTCCAACTACAACAAGTCAATCTAGTCCTCTGTGCTTGCACAAAAACACACAGATCTACACTGATATAAACATATAAAATCTGCTTCAATAAAGATACAACATTTTATTCTAAATGCAAGCCTACACAGTACACTAGTAAGCACTGCCGATATACAGTATGTTCAAACGGACAACAGCACTCAAAAAAATATTTTAGCCTATTTTTAAGATGTATATATAGTTCAATTCAATAACACATTTCTATCTAATTGAATTGAATAGTCTTGAAGAAAATGTAATAAATAAATCTTGAATTTTGTAAAATTTGTACATTTTATTTTGTTAAAGATTAGGCAATTCAATTAGATGGAAATGTGTTATTCATTTGAAATGGATACATCTTGAAAATAGGCTAAAATATTTTTGAGTGAGGTTTTGAGCAATTACATATATACAGTTTATAAATATACAATCCACAGTTTATTACAGTATATAGGTAGTATATGCTTGTGGAATGCAGACACCATGAGGAAAGAATTAATATACTGTTACTGACCCACACAAGATGAGAGATGGGCACAATTGCCTCCCTAATGAAGCCTACAGGAATGTTGTGTAGCTGCCATGTGAACTGATAAAACCTCTCTCTGCTGTTTTTTCTGGGTTTGCCAATCTGTGCTGTCTGCACATTTTTCAACCCATTAATGACGCACCCAACAATGCTTTGTTTGGCACTGAAAGAGGTACACAGAGCATTTAGGCCACAAGATAATGGAACAGGGCTATTCTGACTGGAAGTAACAGCCCTGTGGTGTTCACATTGGCCCATATAAGATTAATCTGCACCCTGACCAGTTTGTGGGTTTAAATAAAAATATGGCACAAAAACACACTGATGATCTACAAGACTTTCAGTTAGTAGATCAACCCCCATTCAAGCTAAATCTGCACACTTGTATTTTACTAAATTATAGAGGAGAACTGATTTGCCTGGTGCAAATATACTCAACTTAACATAGTACTTTTACACCAAACAGCTAATGGCAAAAGATGACCTTTGATGGTTACATTTACCATTTCTGTATAATCTGGCTAACAGACGAACAAAATCAACAGTCTTTGTCTAGCAAGGCCATGACAAAATCAAACAGTTGCTGTTGGTATCGTATGCCCACTGCTTCTTTTTGTTTACAATAACCCTGTCTGAGCGGAAAGGAGGGTAATTTCAAATGCACAAAACCCCCATCTCTCTCACTGTACAATAATTGCAATTTATAACACTATTTGCTCATCTGTATGCCTCTATTGACATATACATATACACACAAACAAAACAATTTATTAGTCTCCTTGTGAATTCCCACGGACTCCCCTTCCGTTCACTCCATAAAGACAGGAGATGACGGACGGCTGGCACTGGGGTGAAAAGAAGGGCAGCCTCTGTCTCCAGGGCAACAAGGAAACAGTTCCATAACCTGGATGTGATGTGAGGAAGAGGAAGAGAGTTGTTGTGATTTACAAATTGAGAGGGGAAGGGAAGAGCAAAAATTGGCTACTGTATTGTTCACTCTGTAATAAGCAATTTCAGTATGAATGTAATATGTAACAGGTGACTACATAGGATTGGCCTGAATGCAGCCTTATGTGCACACAAAATTTAGTTTAGCAGATTCAAAGTATGTGATAGCAAAAAATACATGTTCAAAATAAATGTAGTCATATCACTATTCACTAACAAGAAAATATCAAAAAGTACCATGGTACTGGTACTTTAAAAAGTAACATGAGGCCATTTCCCACCAACAGTCCTGGTACTTTCCCTTATTAACTTTCAAGATGAGAACTCTTTTGAGGAATGGCACACCCGGAGACTTCTATTTTTTTCCATTCACAGATGTCATTTAGTATCAACCATTTTTCTATTTTAATGTGAATTGTTTTAATTGCAAATTATGTTATCAGCATAACAATTTAGGTAAAATATTGAATTGAAAATGTACATGAGTTTTAAAATGTCTTGGTGTTTAGTAGGCTATGCCCCAATTTTACTTTAATACTATGTATTTGAGCTGTTGTGGAACATATGTTTGTGCAAAACCTGACAAACTATATTTTCACAGCATAATTTGAGATTGTTCCCAAGAGCATCTGGTGTATTTAACTGAAGCAAGGAAATCTAATCTTTTGAGTTAACATGGTCACATATTTGCTTACATTTGATTAGTGACATTGAAATAGTGTAGATTCTTAAATATTTCTTTATTTTATATCATAACTTTCCTTGAAAAAGTTTGGAAATTATAAAACATTATTTCCAGGTCTAAAAACAAAACAAAGCAGATTTTCCATGGTTTCATCTAACAAAATCGCTGTATAATCATGGAACTGTTGCACTACTTTTAGTTATGGGTCCAATAATTGAACACGTGTACACATTCTCAAAGGATTTCACCATTCATGTCCATAAAGTAGAGCCGCAAACTGATTAGTGTAAAATGCTTTCCCATAACAAGTACCTTTTCTGGGCTCAGACATTGCATAGTCTACAGGTTCGGCCTGTTTTCAGGTGCTGCTGCTGATTGACCATGTTTATCTCCTGTATCTGAATGGAATGCCAAACAGCAACAGTGTGTATATGGGAACAATACTCACTGACCCTATTTTCAATGAAAAAGGTTTGCTCTCAGACACCATACTTGACAACAAGGGATGGAGCACAGGGAGCAAACACCCTGAGAAAGAGATACCATTTGCTTCACTCTATGTTAGTTCTCACGATCGGCATGCTATTCTTTTTTTATTTATTTGACACAGCAATGGTCTATGCTAAAAGAGTGTTTGAATGAGATTATGACAGACAAGAGACAAATACAGTATAAGATTTTTTCATTATTATTTAAACTTGAAATGTTTAAGAAGTAAATGATTTAAATCAAAGAAAAGGTATGAAGTAAAATAAAGAAGAAATATTTCAGATTCTCTATATCAAGGTCAGTAATCAAATGTAAGCAAATTTGTGACACTGACCATGTGGCACTCCTTTGCATAAAAGATTCTATTTCCTTGCTTTCATTAAAGCATACAAGATGCTCTAGGGAACTTTCTCAAATAATGCTGAGATAATATGGATCATCAGGTTTTGCACAAACTTCTGGTGATCATGCCAGTTTCCTCAAGACATTGACATATCACCATAACATTGTATATAACATTTATGCTGATATGCAAATATAAATTGTACTGAATTAGAAGGCAAAATAGTCTGAATTAAGGAGTCCACTGTATGGGCTCCTAAGAAAGGATGTTTCTCTGGGTCACACAGTAGTCATTTACAATATAACTTAGCCATTTACACAAGCACAAAGAGCATGAAAATTATCACCAATTAAATTTAAGGGGCGGATTACAGTCACATGTTCTTACTGTAAGCAGATCTGTGTGTTTGTTCGAAATAATTTTTTTAATCAAAATTTGGTAATTAATTATCAGAGCAGAAATCATGTGCAACATTTTTGGACATAAAATCACTAACACTTTTTGAAACCAAATACAGATTTATTAATGTTTGTTTTGGCAAGACTAGATTTATTTGAAATAATTTATTTGTCTTGTATAATGTATTTATGATCTATATCTATGATTAAAGGAGTCTCTTTTTTCTCTTTACATCTATTTTCCTATTTTCATTGCTCAACTTGGCATAAAAATATGTCATATATCCAACCACATTATTGCTCACTATCTAATGCCATTCACCAGAGCACAGTAAATGAAGTTAACAGCACAAACTCATGGCCTATAGAGCTGTCTCTAAGATAATACTTTTAATACAAAGGAAGTCATATGATTTCAATATTTCTGAGAATGCTGTAATTTTATAATTTAATGTATTTTGTGTGGTGAAATTACTTTGTGCATGTGTGTGTCTTTGAATGCATCTGCCATTTCTGTATTCTGTGTGTGATCTTCAGTCAGCATGTGGCTTTCAAGAGCATCATCGTGTGTTCCTTATCTGTCACTCACTCAACATTGTGTCGATGAAGTGACACTAGGGGCCACTCTTGAGAGCCCGAGACACCTTCTGTTCTTTTTTAAAAAGGCCAATAGGAATTGGCGAGTGGTATTTGCATGCCACTCCCCCGAACATATGGGTATAAAGGAGGGGCATGCATACCGCTCATTCAGATTTTATCTTCGGAGCAGAGAGGTCGCTATTTCATTGAGAAATAAGCGAGTTGAATTCCCATGGCTTCCATTCACCTGTGCTGGATTCTGACGGCGCATTACAGCGGCTTCTCCCCCTCGCTGCACTGGTGCACTGCAGAGATCGCCCCTGGGAGCTTCGGCAGAACAAATTAAAAGAGTATAATTTCTAAAAGAGTATATTCTAAAAGAGCGGCACACAACGGAACGTCTTTTTAAAGATGCGTCTTTTTAAAGTACAATTAAATACTACGCCATCATCTAAATGTTAAGGGCATTTAAGGACTATAAAGTTATAAATTAGCTAAAGACTATTACACTTAAATGACTTGCATCAACCAAGTTCCTGTCTCCTCCTTTGTCTACTTTCCATTTGAAAGCACTAACCTGCTTCAACAGTCAGAGCTTTCAAATACAAAGGTTAAATAGCAAGGACGTCAATTAAATTATTATTTTACAAAAATGCTGTTAATAGAGCTTCACTTAAATGGAACCCAGAACATTCCTATAACATTTGCCAAAGAGAAAAAAACAAGAAAAAAAAACAAAACAAGAAACAGTAATAAGTGCCAAGACATCCAAGAAGCATTTGTGATTTTTTTTTTTCAATCAAAGGTATTTATGATATTGTTACATGCTACATGGTCCTTGTGCACTGTTTTTTTCTTTAATGCTGAGATGTGTTTAATAATGTCTAATACTCTTGTTAAGTATAGTGAGCACCTCATATTTGGATCAAACTCTTGACAAAGAAGATTAGTATATCATTCCATAAAACCTATTTTAACACAGAGGACTTGTGTTTGTCTGTGCTGGAACTCTCGGAAACACCATGCCGAGTTCCAGCGGTTAACATGATTTGACTGCTGAATTGTTTTTTTGTTCTGCATTAAGAATGAGCTTAATGCATGACAGGTTTGCATGGCTTTCAAAAAGTGTGTTTCAGTGTGTGTGCATGTGCTTTGCTTAAAAAGGAACATATTTTTTAGAACACAGTGACATTTGATGAAGGACAGAAATTTTACTGAGGAAAGCTATAGTCAGGAGGGCTGAGAGAGATTTGCCTATTCGAACAACATTTTCCATTGAGACATATTGAGAGGAGGCTGGGATCAGAGAGTGAGAGAGAGAAAATGATATATATTTTTTTAAATGATAAAGCCTGCTAACCTCAGCTAAAATAAGTGTCTGAGCATGGGCAATGCAGCAATGCACAGGTTTTTAGAGCCCGGGCGATACAAGAGTACAAAATTAAAATTGTGCCCAGCGAGCCTGTCTAGGGTTAAGATGTTTGGCGCTACGAATGTACTCTAGGTTCTTGACCACGAAAGGTACCCCAAACAATCTAATCTATGATCCCACTCGCCTAAAGCCAGCTGGACAGCCAGCAATTCTCTGTTACCGACATCGTAGTTCCATTCTGCTGGTATTAAGTGGTGCGAGAAAAAGGCTGTGACAGTACTGCTCCGACACCAAACTCCGACAAATCCACCTCCACTACAAACTGACTTGCAAGTTCGGGAGTTACTAGGATAGGCGGGGTAGAATATTGCTTCTTTAATTTAGAAACCATGGCCTCTGCCTGCGGGGACCAACAAAAAGTGCGGGTGGAGGTGAGATCCATCTGAGGTGTGGCAAGTAGGCTATAATTCCGAATAAACCTACGATAGAAATTAGCGGAAACCAGACACCTCCACAAAGCCTTTGGGTTTGCCAATCGGAGATGGCTCTGACCTTGGCAGGATTCATCACTCCCTCTAATGAAACGATGAACCCCAGGAACGGAACCAACTGTGCATGAAAAGTGCACTTCTCTACCGTGACGAACAGCTGAACATGGTCCTGGATATTCTGGGAGAAGATCAGAATATCATCTAGACAAACAAACACAAAATGGTCAACCATGTCTCTGAGCTCTTCATTTATGAGCCCCTGGAACACGGCAGGGGCGTTGACCAATCCAAAAGGCATGACCAAATATTCAAAGTGCCCCCTATGGTTATTAACAGCCATCTTCCACTTATCCCCCTTCCTGATCCAAACAAGGTGATAAGCATTGCATAGGTTTAACTTCATAAAGACGGACGCTCCATGCAAGAGTTCGAAAGGTGAGGATATCAACTGCAAAGGATAACGATTCTTCACGGTGATGCCATTCAGCCCCTGATAATCTATATTGTCTAATTGAGCCATCCTTCTTCTCCACGAAGAACCCCACCCATGCCGGTGATGAGGAGGGGGGGATGAGACCGGCAGCCAGAGAATCATTGATATCCCTGTTCATTGCTCAGGAGCCGAGAGAAAATACAGCTGTCCCTGAGGAGGTGAAGTGTCAGGAAGCAATTCAATAGCATTTCCAGAGCTATTGAATCTTGATTTCCAGAGATGAAGGTAACTGCTAGGTGCATTATGTGATGACAGTTAATGGCATGCCACTGAGGGGGTTGGCAGTGTTAGATTCATCCATCTGGACCAAAGAGTCGTCGCTCCCAACCTGCATGGGTTCTTCGTGGGGCCGTGATTCTGGATACCTGGCTGATGATGTGGACTGTTTAGGATGGCCAGCTGCCCGGGTAGGTGGAGAGCAGTGGCGACAGCATAGGGCCAGATGTTGATCCACTTGGATGGCCAGGTCCACTAAATCATCAAAGTGTGGAGGCAAATCTAAGGGATAGATTTCTGGATGTCATCAGAAAACCCATGCAGAAACCGGGCCGACATGGCATGATTGTTCCACTCACAAGAAGCACCCAGGGTGCTCCCTGAGACAGTCCTGATAAGACCTTTGCCACCTCCCGACCTTGAGCAGACTTTTGTGGAACATTCATATATGTTATATTCATTATATTAAGACACTAAAATAAAACTATGAAGGCTAAAATCTGATTGCATCTTGGTTGCAAGGACAAAAACAGAACTTAATTAATTGTCATTGGAATACAAATATTTGTAATGCAAATTATATAAAATAAAGTTTCATGGCATGTAGGAAATATCTATAATCGATAATTCTTCTAAATTCTCCTGGCCATTGGCAAGTTCATTTTGGACCATGCTTACTAGACAGTCAGTTCTCAGAAAGCACATAATATGATTCTACAGGAACATGGGAAGTTATTATCTCTCTGATATCTGATACCTCTCTTCTATCTCCATAATATGCAGTGCATTTACAAACAGGCACACAAACACTCATATGTCTAGACTGCTCTATTTTTCTCTCCCTTTTTTAAAGCAGCAGCTTTACATATTCACAAACACTTTACGCAAATGTGAATAGGCTTTTCCATTGCTGAAGCTACCACAGCAGTCACCCAATCACAGCAAATCATTTTTGGAATCTTGCCATAAGTGCACAATCCAATTAAACTCAAATTCCCCTTACTCAGCATGCGATATTAGGGGTCACAGTGACATGGCAGTCTCCTCCACTAGTCAAATGCTGGTTAAAACTTAAACACATTATTTACACGGTGCCCACCATTTGCTGTTTGTCTGGAACTGGATCAGTCAGAGGGGAACAGACTCACGTGTTACAGTCTGCACGGATATGACCCGGATAAGACCCTGACCCACAAGCTTGAAGCTGGGCAGTTCCACACTTTGATTCTCATTCAAAACTCTGCTCCGGTTATACAGAACCATTACCTGTTGCTGTTTAATGTTTACAATGCCATTGCAAGATCAGGTGTTATACCCTTGAATGCTGGTGGGGTCAAGCATGAAGGCCACAAATCTAACTAAAATACAGAAATGGTAATAGAAAATACTGTTAAACAAATATCTTTCTTCAAAACTCACCATGTATATACACTTACTGAGAACTTTATTTGGAACACTATACTAATACTTTGTAGGACCGTTGCTCTCAAAACAGCCTCAATCCTTTGTAGCATGGATTCCACAAGATGGTGGAAACATTCCTTTGAGATTCTGGTCCATGTTGACATGATTGCATCACTCAAGTTCTGCAGATTTGTCAGCTTCACATTCATTCTGCGAATTGCCTGTTCTACCATTTCCCTTGGATTCAGATCTGGTGACTGGGAAGGCCACAAAAGAACAGTGAACTCATTGTCATGTTCATGAAACCAGTTTGAGACAACTGTTTCTTTGTGACATGGTGCATTATCATTCTTGAAGTAGCCATTAGAAAATAGGTAAATTGTGGCCATGAAAGGATGCAGCACATGTTCAGCTACAATACTTGAATAGGCTGTGGCATTCAAGCCATGACTGATTGGTATAAACAGGCCCGAAATGTGACAAGAAAACACCACCACCACCAGCCAAGGCCGGATGGGTCCATGGATTCATGCTGTTGGTGCCAAAATCTGACCCCACCATCTGTGTGCCGAAATCGATATTCATAAAACCAGGGTAGGATACGTTTTCCAGTCTTCAACTGTCCAGTTTTGGTGAGCCTGTGCTCACTGCAGCCTCAACTTTTTGTTCTTGGCTGACAGAAGTGGAAGCGAACGTGCTCTTCTGCTGTTGTAGACCATCCACCTCAAGGTTTGCTGAGTTGTTCATTCTGAGATGCTATTCTGCACACTACAATTGTACAGAGTGGTTATCTGAGTTACGGTAGCCTTTCTGTCAGCTCGAACCAGTCTTAACTATTAGAGTGAAAGTTCAGTAACTAGATTCATTAAAGGAGAGCAGGAAGATAAATTGGTAAATGTGCTTGGAGAGATGCAGAGAAGTGCCTGCTAAATGACACATGAGGGGACAGCAGAAAATAATTATCCACTCCAGTATTTTTCATTCAATGGACACATTAGAAAGAAGGCTGCTTCTGCATTTTCAATCTGTGTTGAATGTAGCGCTATGATGGCATTTGTACACTGTGTTTAATTGCTATATTTCAGAGTTTTAAAATGAACGTTGACACAATAAAGTGGCTTTAAGGGTGTACTTGGAAATATTTCTATGTTGTGCTGGCTGCTATTCCAGTCATCTTGGACTACTGACACCTAGCAGCAAGGATGTGGCATCTTGTAAAACCAATAGTTTTGGGATATTGATGCCATTGTGACTGCTATTTGCAGTCAACCATGATTAATTTATTCTGTGAGCAAAAGTCTCCAATATAAGGTGGAATTCAGAGTTACCAATTTGGCTAGTTATGTAATCTTAATATGGCGGCCCACATGAGGCAGCCCAGTTCTATGTAAAAAATGTATTAGGCAACTCATATGACTGGAGTTTTCATCTCATGGGAGTTCACATGATTTTAAACATATCAAAAGTACTATATATTTTATGGCCAAAAAACATTCCTAATGAGGAAAAAATTACTAAGAGCACCTTTAACTTAATAAAATGTGTTCTTCTGAAATTTACATTAAGTGGATCCTTTTGAATATGCAAGCATAACCCCCACTAGTCTAGACAATATAATGTAGATCTGTGGGTAAGATCCACATTTGAGAGAGCATTTCCTGTGTGTCCACATGTGGCATCCTGAATTACATAACCATTCATCACACGATCTTGCCTCACCCTGTCACCCTATGCATGTCAGAAATGGCAAATGACGCCTGTGTTTGGTAACCATAGCCATGTCCCATTATTTAACATTGATTTATTCGGTTTGACACAAAGTGACCATAGCAATTACATTGCGTAACTGACTGATCACAAGATCACGCATGTCTGATAGATGTACTGTTGAACTCTCTTAACCCTGTTACAAAAAACAATGAAAAGATCCAGAATTTCCTTGAGTGTGCAATTTCTGTCATCAAAGCAGGCTCGGTTTCATTGACCTAACATAGTTTGCTTTAAGCACGGGAGTAGTTTGGTCTTAACCCAACAGTTGTTTTGAGAACTGATTTAGGACTGACAAAAGGACATGAAATCTGAACACACCACTGAGATTTGGACAAACAAATAAACCTATTCTTTTTTTTTATGTAATTATACATTTAATGATTATGAAATATAAATAGGCATTACAGTTGCATTATAATGTACACTGATAAAACGATACTACAATATTAACATTTATTATGTCTTATTATGAATTTTGCATAAAGAAAATGAAGCCTTTTATTATGACCCTTATTTGCATTCTTATATATATATATATATATATATATATATATATATATATATATATATATATATATATATATATATATTGTTTTATTTTTTTTCCCATTAACAATTTTTATTGATTCCACACTCAAATCAACACAAACAGCATGGAATGAAATAACGGAATCAACTTTCAGCAAAATATACCCCCCTCTCCACCCCACAACACACACCCCAGTGGTCAGACACTGAATAATAACAGGGTTCCACATATCAATTAATTACATACACTCCATTTAAACTGTCCCGCTCCACTGTTCCTCCATGGCAACCCTCTAAGAAGGCCAAATAAGTTCCCCACTTCTTCTCAAAGGCACCCAAGCTGCCCAGCCATCTATGCAACATAATTTAAAGGCCGCCACTGTGCCCGATTCGGTGCACCACTCGTGAAATGAGGTGCACCAGCCAACTTCCATCCCCCAAGGATCACTTTCCTGCTGATCATTACACTGGTAAGGATTCAGTTTTTAATATGTGTATTCCCTAAGTTAACCCCAGTCCCATCACCCAAAATAAAAAGTCTGTGGCAGAATGAAATCTGAGTGCTCAGGATCTCACAAATATAATTCTGAACCCTCCACCAAAACTCTACTGTGCCCGATTCGGTGCGCCACTCGTGAAATGAGGGTGCACCAGCCAACTTCCATCCCCCAAGGATCACTTTCCTGCTGATCATTACACTGGTAAGGATTCAGTTTTTAATATGTGTATTCCCTAAGTTAACCCCAGTCCCATCACCCAAAATAAAAAGTCTGTGGCAGAATGAAATCTGAGTGCTCAGGATCTCACAAATATAATTCTGAACCCTCCACCAAAACTCTTGAATCTTAGTTCAATACCAAAAAAGTGGGCTATGTTCACATCCTCTGATTTTAATCGACAACAGGTGGGTGTATCTTTAAGACCAAGCCTATACAATCTAGAGGGAGTCGAAGAAAAATAATGCAGAATCTTAAATTAAACGAGGCACATCCTTGCATCCCTAGGCATAGACTTGACATTTTTTTAAGTCCTACCCCATTCTTCATCCTCCAGTACTAAATTCAAGTCTTTCTCCCATAGCTTCTTGCGAGATGTCAAAATCCTATCCCCGAGACTCTGAATTAACCAGGAATAGTATGCTGAATCCTCGTGACCCTTTCCAAAAGCCACAATTACCTTCTCAAGAGTGTCTGCAGCTTTAGGGGCTGCGTACTACACCCAAAGATGGTACAAAGTAGATGGCGCAGCTGTAGGTACCTGAAGAATTGAGATTTGTGAATCCCAATCTGCTGTGTAATATTTTCAAAGGATCTCAATGCTCCGTTTTGATTCAGGTCACCCAGCATAGCAACTCCCTTCTCAATCCATACGTTTACCATTCCAGATAAAAGATTTAGCAAAACTATCAGTTTGTTTCAAATAAAAGAGGAGAACTTCGATGGGGAGAGACAGTAATAGGTAGTATTCATTTTTCACAATTCATTTTTATAGCATTAACCTTCCCATTCTCAATCATAGATAAATGTAATGAAGCCCAACTTTCCACATCACTCTGAATTTTTTAAGGGTCAAAATTAACTGGATTTAGACCAATTAACTCTGTATCCCAAAAATTTAGAAAAGGAATTGATCATTCTGTGGAGGCAAGGCATAGATCTAGTGGGGTTGGAGACAAATAATAAAATATAATCTGTGTAAAGCAAAAGCTTATGCACCGCACCTCCCGCCACCACCCCTGTAAAATAATCCTCCTTTCTTATCACGGCAGCTAATGGTTCCAGGGCAAGACAGAACAATAATGGGGAAAAAAGGGAAGCCCTGCCAGGTGCCCCTTTTCAGAGTAAAATAATCTGAAATTAATACATTCGTCTGTACCGTCGCTCCACGGTGTCTATAAAGTAACTTAATCCAACCAATAAATGTACTTCCGAACCTATACATTTCCAAAATCTTAAAAAGATAATCCCATTCTACCATATCAACCGCCTTTTCGGCATCAAGTGAGATGGCAACGACCGGAAACTGACCATTCGCTACTGACCACATGATACTGATGAAACGCCTTATGTTTTAAGAAGAGCTGTGGCCCCGAACAAACCCCACCTGATCTATATGTATAAGAGATGTCATAACTTTATTTAATCGGTTAAATTTTGGACAAAATCTTTACATCTAGGTGGATCAGGAAAATTGGACGGTAACTTTTACACTCATTGGATCTTTGTCCTTTTTAAGAATCAGACTGAACCGGGCTTGTATCATGGTTGGCGGAAGCTTTCAATTCTTCAATGATTCCCTATAAACTTCTAACAAATGTGGAGCCAATTCTGTAGAATAAGATCTAAAACATTCAGCAGCAAAGTCATCTGGCCCCAAAGCCTTGCCAGTAGGCAGAGCCTTAATTACCTCATCAAGCTCATCCAAGGTTATCTCAGAATCAAGAGAATTTGTTTTGTTCAGTGGTCAGTTTTCAGTGGTCAGGGAGTTCTAATTGTTTCACAAAATTTCTAATATCTTCATCAGTAGATGAAGACGTGGAACTAAAGAGATCAAGATAGAACTCTTTAAAAGCATTATTAATATCAATGACTGAGGTAAACATTTCACCACCAGCAGATTTCACTGAGGGAATGGTAGAAAAAGACTCTCTGTGTTTAATATATCTAGCCAAAAGCTTCCCTACTTCGTTACCCGACTCAAAATACGACTGGCTTGCACACTTTTGCTTGATCAAGGACTGAGTCCATCAAAATATTAAAGTCTCCCAATATTATATCATGAGGGGTGCCAGCAGCTTGGAACATCCCTTCAAGATCTATAAAAAAGCCCTGATCATCAGTGTTAGGTGTGTAAATATTAGCCAAAATAAGACTTTGCACCTGAATTTCTGCTAAATCAATAATGACTCTTCCTAATTTATCTCTAATCTGTTTGAGACATAATCATGAATTGGAGACTTATCAGATTAATAACTCTCCTGCTGTGAGAGATCAGCCAAGCTTGGTTTCACCCTCCACTCAACTATCACTCTCCCCGGATGACTAATCACACACACCTGTTCACTATTAGCAACCTCATCAACACGCACTATAAATCACTCACCATAACCCCAGTTCAGGGTGAAGCCTCCAACAGGAACAGACCTCTCTTCTTCGTCTTCTGAGCCCCTGAAGCATCCCGATTGCTGAAAAACGTAACGTTTACTCACCTGAAAACCTCTAACCCCTGTGTCCTCATTCTGTTGTTCTCCAGGACTCCTGTTCGTACCCCCTACCGTCTGCTCTCCAGTATCCCTCCGATTCGCCAGTTAGTCTTCCGAACCTGGTTGCTAAGACTGCTTCTGAAAGAGAGGATTGATATCACTAAGCTGTTACTACCCGATGCCCATATTCCCGAAGTGTTTGTGCTTACCTGTTGCCTGCCCTGCACCGAGTGATCTTCACAGTATCTGCACCTGAACTTACTATATACTCACCTAACACTCTTGCCACTGAAAATAAAGCTGTGTTTGGATTCACTTACCTCTGCTTCCATGCTTATATCCTGACACCTGCTCTTACTTGTGCCACTACTAAAGAAAACATGTCCACTCCATATCTTCCCACATTTTTCAGCTTCCTGCTGTGAAAGATGTGTTTCTTGAAGAAACACAAAATCATATTTCTTAAGTTTAAGAAAATAAATAAATGTATTTATTTTTATGGAGTGCCCCAACCCATTCACATTCCATGTGATTACATATATTTATACATAAAATCAAGCTGTCATTTCATGTGCTCTTAGGGGTCCTCTGGTGGCCACGGGGGCCCTAAGCAGCCACTTAGTTCGCTTGTGCCTTGGGCCAGTTCTGCTCCTTGCCTTGTGCACGCAACACAAGATCTTTATCGGATGATCTAAAAAATCTGTCCAGAATTGATCGAGGCCTATCTCCCTCAGCAGATCCGGAGCCGGGACTTTGTGAACTCGCTCGATTTCCAGTTTATGGCCTGTTATGTCGAGCAGACTCAAGAAGAGCTCATCCAGGAATTTCACCATATCTCTGCCCTCTTCATGCTCAGGAATTCCAACAATTAATATATTGTTCCTTCGATTCCTATTTTCGAGATTCTTCCAAAATGGATTCCAAATCTGTTTGGATGCGGTGGATTAGCAGATAATTCCCTTTCCGATGACTTCAGATAATCGATCTGTCTTTCATCTTCTGCCACTCTTGTGACTTTTGTTTCCATCGCTGTAATCAATCAACGTATTACAGCAAGATCCTCCAAGTCAACAGCAACCTTCATCGGCATCACGAGATGTTGGACAGTTGACGCTGGATTTCTTCTCCCGACGTGCCGTCCAAGTCAAATCCCCAGCTCACATGGCCCCCAGAGGTTTCAGCTAGAGCACGTAAGTGTAAGTTTAATGTCTCGTTGCTCACATGTCTGCCTTCGCATGGCGTCACGTAACCCCCCAAATATGCCTATTTGAACAAAGGTCCATGGCTTTGTCTGTCTTCTTAGAATTATAAAAGAGACAACAAGGCTTAAATTTTAAGGAGTCACATTTGTTCTTTAACATTAAAAATACTTAAACAGACACATGAAAATTGTGCAAAGGAAATGTAATTCTCCTTCCTGCCATGTTATACTGTATTTCTCTTTCAGTGTAATGAGTTAGATGGAAAAGACATTACTTAAAGGAATATTCCGGATTTAAAACAAGTTAAGCTAAATCTACAGCATTTGTAGCACAATGTTAATAACCAGTGAGGCACTTACAATGGAAGTGAATGGGGCCAATTGGTAAATGTTAAATACTCACCGTTTCAAAAGTATAACCACAAGATGTAAACAATCTGTGTGTTAAAGGGGCATTCAGTAGTTCTCTAGCTAGCGTTAGCATTGCTATTCTTTGTGTACTGTAAGTACAGATGTGACAGTGGTGTTAAACGCTGTACTGCCATCTATCAACGTGGATGAGTATGATTGTCTCTGCTGTCCCCGCCAGCTCTGGAATATAATTTACATCTAGAAAATGTCAGAGTGTGAGTAATTTCTAAAGTTATTTATTACTATTATAATATAATTGCTTTACCTAAAAACAAACATTCCAGCGAACAGACTTCTACAGTTAAGGACAGATTATTATTGTCCCTCCTATCAATAATATTTGGAGACTGTCCAAGTTTCTCATTATTTCCGTATAGTGGTCCGCGGCGGCTCATTTTAGCTTATCGCTGCCCATTCTGTCCGTTTCGCGGCCGACCCACCAGCCCGCTCGATGCTTCCGATGGCCAGTCCGCACCTGATCGGCCCCAAAGTGCGTCGGCCCACCGGGAAAATGCCCGGTATGCCAGATTACCAGTCCTGCCCTGGCTATATCCAATTTGTTGCCAAAACAACGATTTAAACAACTTTACAGCTCGAATAACACATGAGATTTAATAACAATTAAAGTTCTTTTCTTAAATTCTAAGTTTCACATCTTTGTCTTTAAACTCTCCAAAAATTGGCCCATTCACTTCCATTGTAAGTGCCACACTGTAACCTCGATTTTTGCTTATATTGTTGTTTTAAGAAAAAGATAAATGAGTCTTAATTACATTTTGTGGTAATCAACATTATGCTACAAATATTGTCGACTGAACTTATCTTGCATGGAGTCAGTCATCTCACGCCTCCATTTATGTCCGTAAGTGAAGGTTTTCTGGTCCGGTGAAGTAAACACGTAGTTCTGAAGTGTGTGATCACATTTCTGACCCACAAACCACAGTCAAAGCAAAGGGGAGGGGTTAAAAGAAACAAGGATGCTGTCTGGACCAAGAGAGAGCATCTGAGGAAAGGTGGACAAGATTAACAGTAAGGAATTGATGGAAAAGATGTGAATAGACACAATGGACAGTGACAGTGTGACCAAAAAAAGAAGGCATTCTCCACAAAAAAAAAAATTGTGTCTTAAAAATGTCATTTAAAAAAATTACTCTAATGTTGGTTGTCAACCTCGGCAATGCAGAATTACTGCTAATGACAGCAAGCATACCAGCAGAATGGCACAGTCACTGCTTTGCAACAGTAAAATAGATAGAGAATAGCTCATGCTCATGCATAAATGCAGCAAACACACACTCATACACAGTGTGCATCACTGCAGTATTCCTGAAGGGAAAGGTATTGTCATGAGAGAGTAGCAGTAAATGCTGTCTGAATTCTCAAAAGTGCAATCAAATCAGCTCAGACTGAAAATAGCCTGTTTTCAACACTACAGCAGGTTACTAGTTTCTAGTTTGACAAAAGTAACCTCTGTTAGGTGCCCTTTCCCTTTCTCTACCTTGAATGAGAAAACACATTTAAAAATAATCTGTATTCAGTAGATGTACGTGCTCAATTATTTAGAAAATTTTTAAAACTGCAGATGCTGATATTACAATATCTGACTCTCTATATCAACTTTATTTTCATAAGTGCATCATTGCTAAGGAATTTTCTTAGTTCACTTCCCTCTAATTTTAGAAGAACAGTGATTATAACTCAAAATTAAATTGAAAGTTCACCCAAAAATGTAATTCCTTTTAACATTTACTCATTTTATTCTAAACTCTTTTTTTCTGCGAAATACAAAAAGAGATTTTAAAAAGAATATTAGGGACTCTCAGCCTAAGTCACCAATCTCTTTCACTTTACGGAAAAAAGAGCAACGTCAACATTCTACAAAATTTCTCCTTGTGTTCAAAAGAAAAACCATACAAGTTTGCATAAGGGTGAGTAAATTGGGACAGAATTTTAATTTAATTCTTTAGTTGAAGAATACAGTGTTGACAAAAATCAAAGGCTGACATCTTTTCATTTTCCAAAATGAACTTTTGGTGTCAAAACTTGTGACAAAATGCTACTCTCAGCTACCATCTCCATAATTCCTACAGCTACTATTTAGTCATCAGTGCCTAATGTTACTTAATTTAAAACAATATAATAATAAACAGACCTTTAAACTTTTATGGACTTCAATAGTTTAGAATTTAATGAAAGAGTTTGCAATAATTAGCTTGACAGCCAGACTAGCCAATGCTGAGGGAGGCACTTGTTGTTATTTTTTATTACCCAGTTAAAAAAATCATCTGGTATTTAAAGTATACGGATACATTTTTTGTAAGCATGGAGGTGCTTATCCTATCTTATTCTATATTTCTTACTCCTTACATTCAACTTGGTTTGATATCTTTGATGGGATACGTGACTAAGCCCTAGAGCTGTCCTTGAATATATTATGTTCTTGTCCTTTCAATCTGTTTCTTACAATATGCAAAGTATCCAACTGTCTGTATCACATACTGTGTGGGTAGGGAGTCTCATAGAATGTTCTGTGGTTTAGATTGGTACAAAATTAAACTGTCAACCGTGTAAGAATAATTTCTCCTCTCCGGGTGTCTCGCAGGTGTAAAGCATGCAAACACAGTCACTGGGTTGTCTCATGTCTAGGCCCCATCAGTTGAGAAGGCTGTTGGTCTGAACTCAGCTAACTCCTGCAATAAAGTCTTAATTAGAGCTTATATGTGTGATTTTTGTCTCCGGTAACATTAACACATCCTGCAACTACCTCAGAGCTGTTTTAAATTAAACTACATGTAGAGTCTCTAAAACTAATTTGACCAAAACATTTCATCTGAAAATAATGAAGCTACCTAATTTCACCATAAGATAGGTCCATTTTCTTCCATAGGTCAAATCTGACACTCTTGCATTTCGTTATAATTACAGTGTGATATTTTCAATAAAAACCCAGTGTGAAAAATGACCTGCCTGGCAGAATAATGAAACTAGACTTGCTACATTCAGCTGCTCTATAAAAACAATAAATGTGTCAGACAGGTGGTTGCTGGAGAATTAATGACCAGTTGCAGCATCAGATGCAAGCAGTCAGAATGTCTGCAACTCATAAGTGCAATAAGCCTACTGGGACAGTTCATGCTGATTTCTTTGTTATTCTCGAGTCATTTGGTGGTGTTTTAAATTAAAAAATTGCAATAACTTGTGCAATTTGTTTATATTATGAGTATTGAAGTGAACAGAACACAAGATACAAACCATTGGCAGGGATGTATGTTATTACTGTAAAGACTACAGTGTGTTTTGCTGAGGGACTTAAGGGACATTGTTAAAAACATGTTATAACCAGCTTTTATGTCCATAGGGATATTACAGAGAGGGATGAATTCTTCACTGCATCCTGAAAACCTATTACAGTATATTCAATTTAGGACAACACCAAGAGTGTGAAATTACTACTGCAATAACTTAGAAAATAACTTAAAGATGCAGTTATCATTCACATTCCCTCATGTTGATTTCAAACCGATATGGCTTCCCTGGAACACAGAAAGACAGCCTCAGTCACCATTCACTCTCATTGTATGAAAAAAAAAAAATGCAATGACAGTGAAATGTGACTGAGACTAACAAACTAACGTCTAGTTTTTATTCCACAGAAGAAAGTCATTCAGGTTTGGATAGAACAACATGAGGATGAGTAACTAACCCTGAAACATTAAGTGTTAAAAAACATGACTTGTAGCATGAGGATAACAAGAAGGCAGCGGCTTACTAACTCAGTTAAACAAGAATGTCTCGCATAAAACTGCAATTAAATCCGCCAGCATCTGATTCACTAATAGTGATCCACCCAGAAGAAAGTCTCTGCCAGTCAACACTATTAGAAATTATAACACAACCCTACATCAATAAAATATAGATTGCTGCCTTTCATAAGACCAGAGTTTATGCATGTGACTTAATGAAAGAATGCATTATGTATTATATGGTCTTTATGAGTACACTGTGACCCAGTTTTCGTTTAACATAGTGTATGTTAGGTGCATGTTAGCATAGCCATCTTTGTGATGGAACTTTTTCTTTAAGACCCTATGAAAAAACATTTATTTGATGAGCGCAATTTTCTTTGCTATGTTGACATATTATTTCCCATTATAAGGTGGGATATATATTTTTTTTATGCAATAGGCAGGGCCGTTGCTAGACAATCCGGGGCTTAGCCCACAGGCTAATAAAAATGACCACCCTTCCTGTCAAATAACAATTAGGGCCTATATTAAGTGCACAAGACTGAAACCTGTTCAGAACTTTATATGAGCAAAGGTCAGGCGCAAAATAAATGGATCAAACAAATGTTTTATTTCAATTGCGTATCAAAGCGAAAATTTCAACTTGTCGGCTCGTTTGTTCATTGTGCAGAAATTAACGCTTACAATAAAATCAAAGTAATTGAACTATTTAAATTTGTAATGATCACAAGTTCAGTGTCATTTGATTTTAAACCATTTAAAAATCAATTCACCCCAAAGAGGCAATTTAAATGCAGCAAAGTAACTCCACGCACATGGAAATGTGAACCAGCACTGGCAGAGCGCATATATAGGCAGTCATTTTAGTTTGAATTTAAAGTGAGAGTTCATAATTTTAAGACCTATGTATTGTGCAATTTAGGCTTATACGTACCGACTCCCGACTAAACCCGAATAACCGAACAAGTTGACTGGTGCATGCATAAAAATCTACTTGGTGTGTGGATTGTTAAAAATAAATGAAGATTAGAAATAAGGCTTATAGATTATATATTTAGAAATAAGACTTGCATAATAAAACCTCAGTGCCTCTGATACAGAAAAGCTGCACCCCGTGAGAGAAAATAGAAAGCTCAAACTCAAGGCCTTCGTAACGTGTCTGATGAACTTGAGCAGCAGGTAAATGTCAAAGTGCGAACAGTCTATTAATGCAAGTTGGGCTCACAGACCGGAATTAATTTACATTTGAAGCCAGCATTGCAGCCTGCCTTGTTACTTTTGTACCCTGATGTAATGAACATTAAGCCTTACTTCTTTTCTTTCGTCACAAAAAACAAACAAACAAAAATACATTCGGGGCTATTAACAAAAGATCCCGGGATTCAGTATCAGCCAGGATCCAGCTACGTCGCTGCCAATAGGTATTAGCCACAAAACATGATGTGCTACTTGCTAGTCAGTTGCAGATCATATTAGGGGGAGGGACATTCTCACTCTAGAGCATTTGATTGGACAAAAATCTGTGTAGTTCAAGATGAGTCATCAATATTTGTGGTCTGTTTTCCCAGGAATGAAAGACAGTTTGAATGCGCATGTCTGCTAAAAGTTACATCTGTCAACTTTTATGAGTACACTAGCATATAGATGATTTTAAAGCTAATAGTCAAGAACTAAAAGCCACTAAATACAAATTTTGAATTTATGTGGTCTTAAAGGAATGTTCTGGGTTCAATACAAGTTAAGCTCAATCGAAGGCATTTGTGGCATAATGTTGATTACCACAAAAATGTATTTCAACTCGTTCCTCCTATTCTTTAAAAAAATCAAAACTCGAGGATCTAGTGAGGCACTTTCAAAGTGAATGGGGCCAATTTCTTTTTTTACATTAAAAAACTAACTTTTTCAAAAGTATAATCACAAGACATAAAGGATATGTGCAGGGCTGGCCCTTGGCATAGGCGACATAGACGGTTGCCTAGGGCGCAAAATGACAGAGGGGTGCCGCGCGCGAGGATTTTAATAAAACATTTTGTCAGAAGTGTACCCTCTCATGACTACTGCGCATCCCTCTACTCCTGTGTTGAGCGATATGTTCCACTAACATCCTTTCAGTTCTAATGATAAATGGTGACATAGGGTGACCATGCGTCATTTTTTCCAGGACATGTCCTATTTTCCGACCTGCAAAAAATGTCCAGGATGTGGCTTTGTCTTCATATTGATGTGCTCTCTTCAGTCACAACCATATCACAACAGAGTGCGCACTCTTTCAAAGTACTTTTTTACATCTATCTCGCTATCTCTTTGTGCTCACTTTATGGTTTATGTGTGCGTTCAAAAAATATTGTCAGATACGCAAGTACACTTTTAAAAGTACGTTCTCCAACTCTGCAAATTATTTACTACAACATCTGTTTTATCATACACTATATCGAGACCACATCAAATATAGGCTCCTATGGATCAGGTAAATGAGTGATATGACTGATAAAAATAGACCATGATGGAAATGTTACAACTGGGCACATCAGATAATTGTAGTGCAACCTTTTTATGTGACCTGTAAAGTTGGCACTTGCGTGTCAATGGGAAAAAAAAAAAAAAAAAATCTGAAAAAGCCTTCTAAATGTATTAAAAGTGACAAGCAAAAAATGTCACCCAAAGGAGCATTTGTCATTAAAATTTGATCCTGGGCACCGCAGGAGGACTAGAAAGTGTCAAGTGTAGTATAAATATGATTTTTAATGACATCTGCTCTTTTCTGTTTTTATTTTATGGCCATAATTAAGATTATTAATGGAACTATTAATTAAATGAATGAAATAAATGTCATTGATTATTTTGCTACAAAGAAGTCCAGCTTGTGCAGTTTTGAAACCACATTTCCTTTATTTTTTTTTATAATTTAATTAATAAATTCATTATTAATTTCAAACAAGCAAATTTTATTTAATTATGTAATTAAATTATACCTAACCATTACCCTAACCCTGTTTTAAAAGAAATTGGAACAGGTTGTTTGTTATTGGTCAAATGTGTTATTTGTTTTTCATTATAAATCATTTTTAGTTCGTATCATATAAAATTGTGGGGAAAAAAAGCTTTGCAGTAAATTGGAGTTCAAGTGAAAAAGGGGGCGGGGGGTTGGGCTGCCAATCTGAAATCTCGCCTATGGCACCAACAGAGTCTGGGTCGGCCTTGGATATGTGTATAAACATGATTTTAGTGTGATAATCATTTATAATCCTTTTCTGTGTAAAGTTATAGCCAATTTTACAACTTCGATACCATGACAATGTAATGTCAACAAACCCTAAAACGACTGTAAAAACGACAATTTAAACAACTTTACAGCTCAAATAATACACAAGTTTTAACAGAAGAATTAATGCAATTGCTTTTATAAAAGTATAATTTTCACATTTCTGTTTAAACTCTGCAAAAAATTAGCCCCATTCACTTCAGTGCCTCACTGTAACTTCGGTTTTTGCTTCTTTTCTTTTTTTTTAAAGGAGGAACAAGTCGAAATTAATTTTTGTGGTAATCAACTTTATGCAAAATTATGATCAAATCATACAAATTATGTCGATTGAGCTTAATTTATTAAACCTGGAACATTCCTTTAAAGGATCCACTGGGCCTCATTCATTAAAAATGATCAAACAAATTTCCTTAAAATCATTTTTACCTAAACAGTCACGTGAATGAAGAATCACACTCCAACAAGCATGCTGGAGTTTAGCATGGTTCAGCAAAGGTTTTGTATAGTCCACAGTTATATTCCCTTTAGAGCTTTCATTTTGCTGAAAAAAGTTTTTTTTCTCTTTTTAGCTGGTACAAATGTCCCTACGAGAACATTCCCCGGATACCTCACGTGTTAGTTGCTGTTGTGAGACATGACCTCTCACATGAAATATTAATACTGCTGCTGTCAGAACACATCTGTGCCAATAGACTGAGCCTGAGGATTTCAGACAACACACACACACACACACACACACACACACACAATATGTGATTAAATGATCCAATTAAGCATGAGGCGTCAGATTGGCTGTGGATCTGTTTGAATCTTGAGGGGACGGGAACATGGCGCTTGGTCAAAACTGACACCACACATCTCATCAGTCTCGTAAAATTCTGGAGGGCGCTGCAAATGCTTCATAACAGCTCTCACAAACTGTATAACCAATATTTAAATGCAATGGGATGTGGGAAGTAACAATTGTTGTATTGTAATAAGAATTGTAATACTTTACAATAAGGTTTTATATGTTAACATTAGTTACTTATAACATTGGGTATCATGAACTAATAATTGTGGTTAAATGTTAATTTATAAATATACTATTGTTCATTGTTGATTTATGTTAAGGATAGTACACCCAAAAATGATTTCTCTCATCATTTACTCACACTCATGCCATCTGATGTGTATGACTTTCTTTCTTCTGCTGAACACAAACAAAGACTTTAAGGAAAATATCTCAGCTCTCTAGGTCAATTCAATGCAAGTGAAAGGTGGCCAGAAAAGATAAATTCTCATCCACTCTCAGTAGGTGGTGATGTGCATAAAGAATGCGAATCGCCAAAAACAAAAGAAGAAAATGTGAAAGTGGACATTTATATTAAAAAAGGACTTAAATATTGATCTGTTTCTCACCCACACCTATCATATCGCTTGTGAAAATATGGATTTAAACACTGGAGTGGTCTGGATAAATTGTATGGACTTTTTGGACCTTCAAAGTACTGGCCACCATTCGCTTACATTGCATGGACCTACAGAGCCAAGATATTTTTCCAAAAAATGTTGTTTGTGTTAAGCAGAATAAAGAAAGCCATATACATCTGGGATGCATGAGGGCGAGTAAATGGTGAGAGAATTTTCATTTTTGGGTGAACTATCCCGTTAACTAATGTTAATGTCTACAAATGTACTGTAATCATTAGAATTCTATGTATAACCTATTTCACAAAGCCTATATTACATATACAGTAGAGGTGTTCAGTTAATGATCTGTGATATCAATAGTGAACTTTTCAATATAATCACTCTTAAATATACTGATATTCTAAAATACATAATAATATATTAAATAATTTCCACATCAGTTCTATGTCCTTTGCTGTTACAAGTGAGCATCCCAAATCACATAATAAATCAGAAGAGCAGGTCAGTGACTGTCCAGGGGCCAGCGTTTGTATTTGTCTTGTTCTCAGATGCGGTTTAACCACTAATTTGTGGCAATTTAAAGTGGCAACTTATTTCTAAACAACACTGCTGCTCATGTGTTTCCAAAATAAAGCTGTTCCCATCATATAAAGCAGGATCCCACTGTATAAACAATGTATTATATTTATAAACACTTATATTTATAATGTGATATGGGATGCTCACTTGTAACCACAAATGACATAGAACTGATGTGGAAATTGTTTAATATCTTACTATACATTTTAGAATATAAGTATATTTAAGACTGATTATATTGAAAAGTTCACTATTGACATACGAGGTCATTGACTGAACACCTCTATTGTGATAGGGGCACAATTGTCTCTCCAGTTTAATCCTATCCTTCATGTATACATACATATGTTTTTAAAAACCCTTATTCATGGGTGGACAAACCCTTGTCAGTTCAGTTGTTGGTGAGGGTTTAGTCACAATGGCCAGGATGTTTCTAGAGCCCCTGTTACTGGCATTGGGAGGTCAGTGAATTAAACTAGCTGGCAGTTACAGAATGGGCAGCTTAGCACGGCCTGGTGCTCATGTGTCTATAGTCATACTGCTGATCCATTAATCCAATTAAGATTTACAATTCTGGCTGAGGCAGTATAAGTTTTACCTGGGCAGGAGAGAGGGGATAATGAGGAATATTTGGCTCTGACGTCACAAAATCCTTGCCATCACAGGAGATGCTAAACTGCTTCCTCCTCGCACATAGGGAGATCAGTGAATATATATGTGATATGGGTATATATTCGCTGTCTAGACACGTGAAAGACATAATAAGGACACTTGACCTCATTTGTGGCCATATGCAAATACAACCACTGCCCCAGAAATAGTAGGACTAGTATGGTAGTATGCCATTTCGAACTCGGCCGGTACTTTTCCGCAGGCGGAGCACTAGACTTACGTCACACACGAGACAGCGTCTTGGCTTTTGTTAAGCGCGTGCGCGCTTCAGCTTCGCTATCAAAGCTCGCGCATATCGAGACCCGGAGCGAGAAGACTCTACGACTCTGAAACCTGCCACATCTATTGCTTCAGCAATATACACAACCAACAACTTTAATTTGACCTTAAATATGTCTACCATCGTTTACTGTCAAACAGATCAGGTAAGACTTTTTCTTGGTGGATCAATCAGTAATGTGTGAAGCTGCGCGCGACGCTCCAATCCCCCCAGGATTCGAAAATTCACTAAATCTAAATAGCCAGATCTGTAAATATGATTTGCTTGTATCCATGAAGTTTTGTTTTACACGTGTTGATACTTTTATTTACTCACGCGATTACCTTATGTTGCTCTGTACCCTTCCGTGCTCGCCCATTGATAACCGCGTGGGGTTCTCTCATTAGAGAAAGAGACTCGACTGTGTTTAATGCAGTGCTTGGACTGTCAAAACGAGATTTAAATTTTGTCTGCTTACAATTAGATCCAGCTTCGAATGTTATCAGTTGTAATCGTTGATTAAATCACCGATCTGATAATCTGCCTAATATATATATATATAATTATATATATAAATTGGTGATCAGAATAGGAAAATGTTAAAAATATATTATAGTACATCGAAACGATGTCTGGCGAAAATACATGCGAACAAGCTACACTATAAATGAGGTAAAACCAGCACCGGACAGTTTGATTTGACTAGGTTGCGAAAAGACTGACCGGTGTGATTCATTGAAACCAATATGGGTGTTTCGACGCAGAACAGAAATTGTATCTTTTGTTAGGTGTTTGGAAAAATAACGATCAGATCCTACTGACCTAATTTTGGGTTTCTTACACTTGCGCGGGGGCTGAGAAATGTTCTGGTCTCAGTATGATGCAAGGCTTGTCTCGTTGTGCGGGCAATATGGTTAGAGATGCGGGGCGTGTTAATGGACATTTGATGTGGCCAATAGTATCGCTCGGTCTGGGCGTTCTGGCCAATCAGCATTCGTGGAATGTGTGAGGGCGGCAACCACAGAATTTTGTTCCTGCACGTTTCATCATTGAAAGCGGATTCAACGTAACATATGGTAACCTTGGTTGTAGGCTTTTGGAAGTGAAAGTCTCTCCTGTGATTTTATAGTTGTATTTTTTTTTAGACAGGATTATAAAATAGGGGTGAGTTGTTTGAGCAGCGGTTTACTAAAATCATGCGTTTGAGCACGGTTTAAAAATGGTCAGAAATTTGTGAGAATTGTCAGAAATTGTTAGAAATGTTCATCAATGTAATGTTCAAATTTCTTTTATAGGCTAAGAATATAGCTTGTACAAGCATAAAACAAAAATAAAAGAGAAATAAACTACCATAATGCTTGTTACCTCTATAACATGTAAAAAGTGGCCATAGGGCTTGCCATATAGGGATTTTACAAGTCTTAATTTACAGGTTTTTTTTTTTTTTTTCAATATATGAACATCATACCCATGTAATATTATTTTTCTCAACCTGACATTGTGTTCCCACTCCCACAGAACATTTAATGTAGCCGATACTGTGTAAATGCATAAACTCCAGTCATACATTATTTAATAATCCCATTTACGCTCACATGAAGCAGCAATTCCCATTCCCTCAAATCCATTTCGGTTCCATATAAGCTCATCTACCTATGGACGGCCTATATGGAGGCACAAGGCTTCATTTGTAAGGGAAATGTGTGCAGCAAATGGCGTACTACTACAAACCATTTGCTTGCGTATTTCAATACTTGGCGAAGATTATTCTGTCCACACTAAGAGTGAGAGATAAGAGACTGTTTCTGGTTTTGTTGGCATAGACTTTGGACACATTTCCAGTGTATTTGCAAATCCAAAGAAAGATAACAGTTCATCTTTTCTATATTGTAGATAAGTAATCATCTGTGTTCTGCCTTGTGATTCCTTGATCTTTCTGCCTCATTTCTGCGCAACGATTAGTGTGAATAACTTGGAAGTATTTTATATGATGGCCTGTATGAATAAACTCAGTTTTCTGTTCCTTTTACAAATAATTTTCCATACATACTGCTGGATTATTTGATTTTTCCAGCCTGTTTTCATGTGGTTGCTCTGTTAGCTCACTCCTGTAATTGTTTTCTCCCATTAACCTTTCTTTATAAAGGTTAGTGTTTCATTAGTGAGCTGTATATAGATAGTGTAAATAAGAACTGTGCTCTGTAATAGCTAGGATAATAACATCCCTTGGCTTGAACTCTCCAAAAGCTCCCCTTTGCCTTCTGAATGTAGTCTATTAATTTACAAAAGTTAAAAAATAGATTCTAAAAATGAAGTGATTACTTGTATGAAACATTAATGATGTGTATCCTTTCCAGTTTTTATTCCATATGTCTAATTAAGAGTTTCTTTTAAATTACATAAACTCTTCCATCAGACTGTGGATTTATGCTGTAATGGAAAGAGCAGTAGTGTGTATTAGGTTAGATTAAGAGAGAAGAAATCAGGGATTTTGCCAGTTATGTAACCTCTGGAAATGCAGCTCAAAAAATTGTAGCGCACATCTGTATTTCATTTTTTATTATATAAATTCCACCGTGCTTGTTCCACAGCCTCTTATGATCTTACACATCCATTCATAACAAAAAGTTCTAATAACTTTATTTCTTTTTGTTTTAAACTGCAGTCACCTTTACCCCAACCTTTCTCACCCACTGCCCTTTCTGAGCATTTCATGCAGATTCTGCTTAAGTGTATCGCTGTTGTGCAAGGCTGCAAGCCATTCATGAGCTCAAAGGTACAGCAAGGAATTTGCTGACTATGTCTCACAATGTTTTGGCTATTCTAGACTAGGGTTGTCACGATACCAAAATTTCAGTAGTCGTTACAAATACGAGTAAAATTCCATGATTCTTGAAACCAATTTCGATACCAAAACAAAAATGAATAGTATGCTATAGATTTTTTTTAGGTTATTTAAAAAGTTCAATATTAATGTAAATAATAGCCTAAATTAAAACAACTGCATGTTTCCTTTAAGTTTCAATTATCTGAACATTGCTTACATTTTCTTTAGGGCCCTATGAAATGTTTTATTTTTCCCCAAATCTTGTGCTTTAAGTTTAATGTAACTTCTGAATCAAAATGGTGTCCAATCAAATGAATTCATTAAACTGTAATAAAATAAAAAGAGCAGTTGCTTTTCAACATATCATTTGAATTAATTTGTATTAAAGCTTTAAAAACTAATTTGATTAGACAGAGTTTTTTTTGATGATCAAATTTAATTAAACTATAAAATACAGATTTCAGAAATAATGAAATGGAAAACGTGGAATGTGGGGAAAAAAAAAAGATTTCATAGGGCCCTACATGCATTGCAATGTTTCAGATTTAATATTGCACATAAACATCAAATAATTAATTTAATGAGTTTTATTGGCAATATACACTTGTCTAAATCTTTTTACATAATGTCACTAAAAATTGAGTTTTATGGAATCTTAGACTTGAGGCCTTTTCACACCAGACGCGGTTCTGAGAGGCGAACTGCCAGCAAATGGCCCTTTTCCGTAGAAAGCAAAGGCAATGTTTACCGTTTGCACATTCACGCCTTTACAATAAGTGGCAACAAGAAATTTCACTCTGGTACGGTGGGTGGCTCAACAGAACTTTTGAGCTGGTCCGTCCTCTGCCCATCACCGGGTGAGAAGAACTAACCACTTGATAAATTTGCAAAAACAAACAAGAAAAGCGAACTATTCTGTAATGACAAGGTCGAGAAAATATAACTGATTTCTCTACAAGCTGCAGCAGTGATAAACAGTGTTTTTTTATTAACTGGAAAAGTGTAAATATATTCAGAACAACTCTCAAATCTCCCTTTTGTGCTGACAACAACAGCATCCCCAGACAACTATTGATAGATCCAAAGGTTAAAAGATAAAAAGATGGGCAGTTATTGAAATGCATGGTGGCAGAAAATACTCAGAAAGACCTATTTTGCGTGTAATTCTTTTGTTCCCACTGGCATGCTGTAAATGGCATGCTTAGTCAGTAAGCATGCAACAGACAGTGAGACGACAGGGAAAGAGGAGAGGATGGATTGCAGATGGACGAAAACGCACCGCAACAGTTGTGGAAGCACTTAACAGACCTAGATTGTGCAACAACGCATCGTTGAAGGCCATGCGTAAAAACGGAACTGAGGCTAAACGGGTTCAATGATTATCTTGATTGCAATTTTAGATATTTTTACCAGTCTATCCCATGACCAGTGGCAGGATGTGTGTATGCATGGATGTAATTATATTAGTCTCTTTCATGAGTACCTTTTTATGCAAGTAACACTTATATTCTGGGATCTCTGCCAACTCCATGAAAAAGGTGAATTACATTACTCGGTGTCTCACATTCACAGGCTTTCAAACATTTACATTTATAAATTTTTTAAACACAACAACCTTCAGCACAGTAAATGTATATACATTTATCAGTATGCATGTTCCCTGGGAATCAAACCCATGATTTCAAAGGGATAGTTCTCCCAAAAATGTAAATGTTATCAGTTTATTCTAAATCCAAATGACTAAATGAGCTATTAGGCAGTCTTTTATTATTTCTGAATTCACTGTTTTAAAGTTTAATACAATTTTATCATAAAAAAAAAAAACAGTTTAAAACGGAACAATTACTTTTCAGCAAACCATTGCATTATTTTTATAAAATGAAGTGCTTCTATTAGGGCTGAACGATTAATCAAAATAAATAGAAATCACAATTTGACGAGGGCTGTGATTGCTTGAAATTGTTTTTAGCTAGCCTCTTCAAGAAGAGCCTTTCTGTGATATATCTGTATGTAAATGAAGGCCTATCCTTTTCCGATTACATGGTTTAAAAAAAAATAATAAAAAATGAGATTAGAGGCCACTGCTGCCTGCATGGCACATTTACATTTACTGAGGCTGAAGTGGATGTGTGTGGAAAAATACCAGCACCTTTTCATGTAAAGCATGAGGATTCCACACACTGGAGCTTGTTTGTTTTCCCCGCACAGCTGTAACCACCTTGTGGAAATCTGATAAATCCATCATAATTCCTGAGTGAAATGTTGGTTATGAAACTATCCAATTCTCACCCATTCCCACCCCCAAAGTGGTCCATCTGATGGCTTAAAGGACCTGTGGAAATTTCTGGAAGCATGTGGGTGTGGTAGAGGGGTTTGCAGCCATGTGGTTAACAGGAGGAGAATGGAGAGAATTTGAGTGCTAGTATTAAAGAAAGGGTGAGCAGGGCTTGACCCCAGAAGGGTTGCTGGGAGGGTCTGAAATGTGTGTGTTGAGATTTAGACAGCTTCCTGATTTAAGTCTGTATGAGATCGTTTCGAGCCAGATTCATTTGCGCCCATCCAGACAGTTTTCCACATGTGATGTGTTTTGGCACATTTCACAGTTTATTCAGCATCTCGTGCAGGAGCGCTTTGATTTGTAGATGCTGTGTCAAGTTAAAACGATCTTCAACCTTTACAATGTTCCCGCTTAAGTCTTAAATTCAGTTTAAAAAAAATGTAAGGTCATAAAAAGTCTTAAATATCTTAAGTGATACAGCAAAATCTTAATGATCATTTAAAGAAGTATTACATTTGGAGGCGGAAAGACAGGAATCTTGATATGACCTAATGTGATTATCAAACTTCAAAAGAATATGATTTAATTAAATAAAGGCATACGCTGCAGCCTTCATAGTGAAAACGCGGCACTGTTGTATTTTCTCCAAAGTAGCAGGGGCTTGTGAGTGTTTCCAGCTGTTGCGGAGAAGATTGCAATCATCAAGCGATCACTAATAATCAGCTGTTGATGATGATGGTATAGCATTGATGAAATGCTTACTTTCAATTGTTTATTTGTAATACGTTGTAGATTATTGTAGGAGTAAATTTTATTTCCCTTATCTGTTTGAATGAGCAGCTATTAGCAGTGAAGGGCATACATTTCAAAATGAAAGTCCCCGGTGTATTTCAGTCGTTGAAGTTCAAAGTTCTGCGCTATGAATCAAATATTTTTTTATTCATTTATTTATTATTTAATTGTTTTGGGTTAATTGGTATTTTGGTTGCACCATAAACCATTGCATCTGGAATTGAATTCGATTTGGACTCTTGTAGCCTCTGTCCTTCCCCATTACAGGAAGGAAATACTATTTAATATAACATTTAATATAGGCTAACAATTTTAAAAACTATTGGCAGATAAATTGCCTTTCAACACATGTGAAAATCAATGCTGGTTGTCTAATTTGTATTTATTTATATAATGGTAAATAAACAGATTTTAAAGTGTAGAAAACATGTCTTGAATATTTAAAACTTGCGTATAGCCAGAGGCTATTTAGCAGAGACGGGCCACAATTTACGTTACCAGTATTATCAAATTTTACTGCTGATTTGAAATATGTCCTTTGATTGTAATCTTGACCAACTGTTTTTGAGATTTCATTCTTTCCCCATTCAAGTAGATAGGAGCTGCACTGGCATAACTGGAAATAGCCTCCAGAGAGCATTCCAAAGATTGTCGACAGTGGACTTGCTAGAAAAACTTTGACATAGTTACCCTGTTTTACTGATAAACAATGTTAAGGCCTTGTTGATGATCGATAATGAAAACGATGAACGATGGTGATCATTCATTTACCAGACAACTAAACACAAATGTGTCGAGGGAACTTATTGAAAAATTTTTTAGATTGATTACATTGTGATTTTGAGGGGTGCATTGACAGATATGTCTCATAGCAACCAAACTGATATACGATGCTGCAATGCTATCATTACGATAATCAAAAAGAGTGTAATTAACCGTGTTTTGAACATCTGTCTCTGCAAAACATTTGCTAAACATGTTTTATAATCATTTAATATAAGAACTTTGACTCATTAATGGATATTATTTAATAAAAGAATGTATGTCACGGATTGTAAACCTCCCTGCCCTGGGCGTCGATATGTTTGCGTGATTTACACACACACACACACACACACACACCTGCATGTCGACAAAATGGGAGTTGAAGATTTCCGCACGAGTTTCCAAGTTAGAAGTCCGACATAATGTGTCATTCCGTTGCACTTTCCCGAGTTGAAAGGAGGAATTTACGACTCTGAGTTGAATGGAACGCTTCATGAATCATCATAGCAACAACAATACGGAGCATCCGTAGCATCCACAGGAACAAACACTTGGACACACACACACACACACACACACACACCAGGCATGTGGCAGTGGACTCAACGCACTGAAGCAGTGCATATACAGAAGGCGAGTGTTTCAAACAGCTAGACAGAGCGCAGCTAAATGGAACAGAATGCAGCGTCTTCAAAACTGAACTTCAACTTTACACGCATATTAAAAACCTGATGTTTATGGCATCTCGTTTTAAGCCAACCACAATTTGAAAATAAACGGTCACTAAAAAAACTGGTGCGTGCTTCGATTACTACGGTAACCTGAAGCAAGAACGGACAGATGCACGTTGTGCACGTTCATTGAGTTGGGGAGTAAACCTTCACATAATGACAAAATATGATGCATTATACTTTGATTGTGCAATCTTTTGTACCGATGATTTTTAGCAACCTATAATAATGAATAGATGATACACTGGATGAACAAGTCGTAATGCAGCAGCCAAAGACGTTTGTCAGACATGTTATCATATATACAGTTATGCACATGTCATTGCCCCTCGAGTAATATGTCATAGTACTCGAGTAGACAAAATGACCACTAATAACTAGCCAAACCCTGACCCTTTTCTTTGTTCTATGTCCTGTAGGTTATAATGCACGACCAACACAGAAAAGGTTTGAGTCTATAGCCAACGGGATACCCGAGGACTTGATTGCAGTCACTCTAAGCCTGAGAGTTTGAGTCACCTCTTCCCCCCTTGCCGTGCCTGCTGGTTGCCTGGCATTGCCTTTTCCATCCACTTTGTAGTGAAGGAAGACCTAGGTACCTGCCTATTCACGGCTTTCCAAAGACAACTATCTGCCCCAGACATACGTCATTCGGTATTAGGTAAGAGCAGTACTTCTAGATTAGACTGAGTATCATGTGTGCACAATAGGATGTATTTGTAGTGATTATATAGACTGTGACAGCTTTTTGCCTAGCAGCTCGGATGAGTGGTATATTGTGTATATGTAAGATAAAGGTAGAGACCACACCACACTGCAAATGTTTTGAGGAAAAATCTAAACATTGACACAAACCTGTTTTTGTTTCACTTTTGCACAGGCTAAATTTCCAAATCAAACAAAAATGATTCCCAACGGATATTTGATCTTTGAGGACGAAAGTTTCCTCGATTCCACTGTAGCCAAGATGAATGCCCTAAGAAAAAACGGCCAGTTCTGCGACGTGAGACTTCAGGTAACACACCCTCTTTAAAGCTTCTTAATGTCCATGACGTTAAGAGTCACGCTGCAGGTGTTGATCAGCTGAAACATGAGACAGGGAAGTTTCATTAGACACAGTTCCTGGAACTTTCAATGGCCTTAACCGAGTGACATTCATTATAAGACAAGTAAAGCTCTCTGTATTAAGACTGTTTCAAAGATTGAAAGGAAGCTATAACAATTCTTAAGAGATTTAATAGTTAGAAGTCTTTAGATTAATTTAGTTTAATTAACCCAAAAATACTTTCTTGTTCCAAATATAAATTTTATAGAAGTACTCGCTAAGCAAACATCACTATTACTACATACTTGGGGTACTTGGAAGAGAAAAAAAAAACCTAACCTTAAGTATTAAACTTTGGCAGACACTTGCATAATTTGTGCTATGGACATGAATGATACCTCTAATTGTGCAGCTTGTTGATGAGGTGTGCTATTACTTTTCTAAGCAATAAGAGGTTAATTTTTTGGTCTGCTGTACAATATAAAATGGATGATAAAAATTTCATATTAACTATATATACAAGGGACTAGAAATCTTTTTTTTTTATTTGTTTTTAAAAAATTTTTTACTTTGACTCATAAACAACCACACAGAATGCCCTATTATTGTGGCTGAGACTTTTGCAAATCTATACCTGTTCAGTTTATTTTTGAGTTTGTGCTTTTTCTGCAAGTAAAGGGAATCAAAATGCTACCTGCCTTTTTGTAAAGTTGTCTTGGGGATGCACCGACAACAAAACACACAATACAAACCCTAATCTCTGTATAAATGGTGTAATATTTATACCGGCAATCAGACCGTCCAGTGGCGGTTTGTGTGTTATGTATGTGCACACATTGTGCACATGCGTATCTCATTCAAAGACGCTAATTATACTTCTCATCTGTGACCGTTCTATTGTATATCTCATGAAATGTGAACACAATAATCATAATGGGTATAGGTAACATACAGATTGAATAGTCATGTTTTTTTAATTTCACGTTTTTGTTTATTGCCTCATAAAACATCAACAGAATATGGGAAATGGCATGGCGGTACTTGCAGCTGATGATCCTGAATAAAACCAAAACAATGTAACAATGTGCAGAGATGTTGAAATATCAAATTATCATCTGTAATTTCACTATTGGCGCAATACAAATTTTAGATTTTCCATGTTATTGGTATATTGGTATATATCAATGCCGATATATTGTGCATCCCTAATTAGAGAGCTGATGTTAACCTCTGACTCTTTACATCTGCAGGTATGTGGTCATGAGTTGATGGCTCACCGGGCTGTGCTGGCCTGCTGCAGTCCATACCTATTTGAGATCTTTAACAGTGATCTGGAGCCTCATGGCATCTCCCTTGTGAAGTTTGAGGATTTGGACCCTGAAGCTGTGGAGATCCTTCTCAACTATGCTTACACTGCCCAGTAAGAGACACACAACTCACCTTTTCTTTATTTAAAGATGATATACGTAACTGACTAATCAGAGCCATTTAAGAATTGTGGGCATCATAGAAGTCACAATTTTTATATATATATATATATATATATATATATATATATATATAAACATTATTTACGTTTCTGTTGTACTACCATATTAATGACTTGCTAGTTGGGCTTTTTTAATGTTCTTTAACGTTGCTCTCTGCAGGTTGAAGGCAGATAAAGAGCTGGTTAAGGAGGTTTACTCCGCAGCTAAACGACTCAAAATGGAAAGAGTAAAGCAGGTAGGATTTGCATGTGTTTATGTGTTCATGTGCCATGCTCTGTTGTAGTGACATTACAAGATTTTACTGAATACAAAAACAACCCTAACTGACTCTTTCATGCTTGCAGATCTGTAGTGACTACCTACTCTCTAAGATGGATTCTCAGAGTGCAATCTCCTATCGCAATTTTGCCAGCTGCATGGGAGACGCACGTCTGCTGGGCAAGATCGACAATTACATCCAGGAGCATCTTCTAGAGGTGTCTGAGCAAGAGGACTTCCTCAAGCTGCCACGCCTTAAGGTGAGCTCACCTTAACACGGCAAAAAAAGATTCTTAATCAGTATTTTTGTCTCGTGTCCCTGTAAAATGTTTAAGATTTATTGGAAGTAAAACAACAGATTTATTGGAAGTAAAATTGTGCATGATAAATGGATGGATGTATGTAGTACTGTAAATACAGTGGGATTCAGAAGTCTGAGACCACTAGTGATAATACTTCTATTTTGCATTATTTTCTAATATAATACCACATTTTAATTTCAAATTATATTATGAGCATATCAATTTGAGTAAAAAAGCTGAATTGAAGAATTTACATCAATTTCTTAATAATTTTTGCAGTTTAACCTGTCGACTCATCTTGAAAATGACATGTGAAATCCTTGATTGTGCACCTAATGCATTTATGCTAAATATGCATTAATAAGCTTCATGTTTTGGTTGTGTTTATAGTTGGAGGTGATGCTGGAGGATAACCTGACCTTGCCCAGTAATGGGAAACTATACTCTAAGGTGATTGGCTGGGTACAGCGCAGCCTGTGGGAAAATGGCGAACCCCTGGAGCGACTGATGGAGGAGGTCAGTAGTGTGCTCCACTGTGAGCTGCTCTCTCACTTCCCTCCCTTTTTCCCTTCGTATTTCATCCCATTTACAGATTTAACAGGTCCGTTCACACCAGTCTTTCTTACGCTAGAGGTCAGTTGGGTTTGTTCTCTTTGCCTTCCTTTTTTTTTTTTTTTTCGTTTCCTCTCCCCCTTCATTCACAAATCACCCCGGGCCTTTAAGTGTACATTTAGGTACAGAACGGGGCTGTTACACCCTCCGCAAAGGCGAGTGGTTAGTCCAGGTGAGCAGAACTAAAAGCCTCCTGATTGCTCAGTGCTTTACAGCAACTGTTGCCTGAGCAGCAACTGTATGACTTTCTCAAAACACTTGCAGAAAGTGACATGGCATGTTGCTGCTTCAATGACATCTCTCTCTTCTTTAAGCAGGTGTTTGTGTGTGTGTTTTGCGCTTTGGGAACCAGCACTAACAGTTCTTCCTCCCCGCTGATTTATCTCTCCTTAGGTTTATTAGAGCAAACATCAGCAGGACTCTCACAAGACTGAAGAAACCAAGACTGGGGCCCTCCAGGGTAATGAGTCAGTGAAAGCAAAGAAAATAACAAAAGAAAGAGGGAGGTGTGGCAAAATGTGTGCTAAAACGCACTCACCAACAGTACACTCATTCAAAACGAGTGTCACAGAACAGACTTCAAGACACTGTTGCAAATAGCCCATAGAGTTTCATATACTGAAGCTTCATAACTAATTTATTGCATTACTAAACTCAAAAAAAGCAAAGCTTATAGCACAATTGCTCTGTATATACTTACAGCAAGTTCACATGGCTCATATTTACAATTTGCAGCACACACAGTGGGGTCCAAAATTCTGAGACCACTTGAGAAAATTAAAGTTTGTTTTGTTATTATTATTATTATTATTATTATTACAAATTATGTTATCAGCAATTTCAGTGAAAAGTTGAATTGGGGAAAAACAAAACATGAATTTCTTAGTTTATCTGTGCTAAACCTGATGATCCCTGTTATCCCAGCATGATTTGAGAACACTCCAAAGAGTATCTTGTGTGCTGGAAATCTGACAGGGTTAATGGACAGGGTCAATGTCACAAATGTACTTATTTGATGAATGACCTAGAATTAGTACAGATACTTGAGTGTTTTTTATATATATATATATCTCTTTTTATTTTATGTCATGCCTTTTTATGTAAAAATTTTATTGGTTTACTTCCAAGTTTAAATTAGATTATGAATTCAAGATTTTCAATGTGGACTCAGACTTTTGAACTGAATTTTAAGGTGCTTTAGACTTCCATCCATCCATCCATCGTCAACCGCTTATCCTGTGTACAGGGTCGCGGGGGGCTGGAGCCTATCCCAGCTGGTGCTTTAGACTTATACCTTTTAAATCAACACTTTAAATGAAAACACTAATTTAATGAAATTCAAATGAAAGAAAGGAAAAGAGCCATCAAGTCTAAAAGGCTTAATGACGACACTTACAAAGTGCTTTATCCTTAAAGAAAGGAAGTGGAAACTGGGCACAGCTTAAAAAGATGTTCTAGAATTGGAAGTCGCTACTCAGTTTGTAGTTCCTTTAATCTGCTGTTGGACATGTTCCCATTGACGCACAGATTTGTATTTATTTTTTCACACGAATGTTTAATTTATTTTATTCCTTATTCAGTTTACCTTAGTTCAATGGATTGCTTTGTTTGTATTTTCAGTTATTTTAAGTTTTGTATTTTATTTGGTTTTGGAATTACTTTTTATATAAGATTGAAGCCAAGAACATTTTTGTTTCATGAAACACTTGTTTTGGAGCTATGAAAGTTGTAAAACCAACTAACCAGAATTGTACATGATGACGTCTGACTTCACTAACCTCCTCAGTGGAGATGCCTACCAGATGACTGCAGAACGTGCACATGGATCTAGTTTTCCTATTTTCCTCTCCTGACTTGTTGACAAATGAAGGTTCCCAGGATGCTTTGTGGTCAACAGTATTGTGATTCAGAGTCTGCTGTTTTCAGTGCAGTGATTGGCCAGAAAGTGCTGAAGATCTTTTGAAATGTACCTCTTCAGAATCCTGTAAAGAAGCAACACTATGTTCATATTCTTTAAAGAAGCTTTTTCACCAGCGTCCTGCAGACCGGAAGTGAGCAAGCAGCGTTGCACTCCCCTCCTTAATCCCCCCACCCCCTGACCAACGTAGTTGGGTGCTCTGTTGCCATGGAGACAGCCACATGGGTTCTGTTGTCGCTGTGTGTTTTGCAGGTGCAAACGCTGTACTATTCGGCTGATCACAAGCTGCACGATGGGAGCCTGCTTGACGGGCAGGCTGAGGTGTTCAGCACTGAGGATGACCACATCCAGTTTGTGCAGGTACACAACCAGCGCCGAGCTCTTCTCAGGCTGGACCGCAGCAGGGCCATAGCAAATACAGGCCTGCTTTTGAGACTTTGCTTTCATGCTAACAGAGCAGCTGCTTTGTTTTGCTGGGCTGTTGAGTTTGATAAACTTTGTGAGCTGGTGAGATCCTGGGTGCTTGAGCTCACCCTAGTCCAGGGGTGCTCAATCCTGGTCTAGGAGATCTACCTTCCTGGAAAGTTTAGTGCCAACTGAAATAAAATACACCTGAACCAGCTAATCAAGGTGTAGAGGTTCAAATTTCATCTAAATTTAAAGAATCACCAGTTTTCAAACATCTTTTTGCATAAGTATTCATGATACATTAGGTGAACAAGATCAGGAACCTACTGCATCCACTGAGATTCTGATATGAAACAGTGGACACTATGCTGTCAAATAAGCCCACAGGAGCTGAGGATCCATCAGATTCAAAAAGTTAAGGGAGAAAAAGCAGACAAATGTGACCTTTTTTTAACTGGGTTTTTTGCAGTTGATACGTCATAGGTCAAAGAACATATGGGTCGAGGTAGAATGTATTTATAATACTTTATCATTAAGTTACTACTTTGAATACCATCAAATTCAGTACATACTCTGAAAGTACAGTGATTAGGACACAGCCTTGAAAATTACATGCATGATAATTAAGCTGTCATGTTAGAGTAGGGTGGCAACTAAACTTAGCAGGAAGGCCAATCAACAGGACCAGGACTGAGCACACTGACCCTAGTGTGTGTGAAATTGTGGGTTGGGTTTTAGTGCTGCTTATAGTGTGGCTTTACATTCTGATTAGATTTATATAGAAATCAAGTTTAACCTGATGTAGGCCAAGCATCAGAATAAGATAAGATATTGAGTTGGGCTTACACCTAGACTGGGTCTGGGTCTGTGTGAAGTTGTGTATGTGTGGACCATGGGCTCGGAGTCTGTAGCTGCGCTATGCCTTTGCAGAAGAAGCCCCTACGTGAGAATGTACCACGACAGCTGAGCACCAGCTCCTTCGGCAGCCCCTCCCCTGGAACTGCCAAACAGTCCTTCAAGCAGGAGTGGAAATACATTGCTTCAGAGAAGACCACCAGTATGTCATCACCTTCCATACCTTCATTAGATCATTGTAATTGGGGTTCCATTATGGAAACAAATGCTCTACAATCAGAATTGATGGAGTCTCATTAAGTAATCATCTTCCTCTGTCTCTTTACAGACAATACATACCTGTGTTTGGCCGTGTTGAATGGCATGCTGTGCGTGATCTTTCTGCATGGGCGCAGCAGTCCCCAGGCCTCTCCCTCTGCCACACCTTGCCTAACCAAGAGCCTGAGCTTTGAGGGCCCGCCTCTGGAAGAGGAGCAGGACAAGCTGCTGGCACCCATGCACTACGCTCGCTCAGGCCTGGGCACTGCTGCTCTGAATGGACGACTCATCGCCGCAGGTCAGTGGGTGGAGAGACCACCGATTATGAAGAGATGATTTCTGTTTTTCTCTCCTCCTTTTCTCTTCTCACAGGGTTCACAGTCATGGAATACCTGGAAATATCAGGGAATTTCAAAATTGTTTTCCAGGCCTTAAATGTATGAAAATAAAATATTAAGTCACTGAAGAGTTATGGAAAGTTTTCTAGTCAATATACATTTTTCAAAAATATTTAATTGGCTAAATATTGCTTTTGTGTAGATTAAAGTGTACCAGCCATAGTGATGTCCAATTTGTGAGCAAATCATTATTTTGAGTTGGTTCATTTGAATTAATTGTCCTTATTGAGAATCAAAAATGACTGGAAAGGTAATGGAAAATAATGAAAATTCATTGCCCAAAAGAGTTGTGAGACTGTCTGACAGGCTATCTATTACGCAGGTGGCTACAATCGTGAGGAGTGCCTGAGGACTGTGGAATGTTACGACCTGAAGACTGACAGCTGGACTTTCATCGCTCCAATGAAGACTCCACGGGCTCGATTTCAGATGGCTGTGCTCATGGTATGTACCATTTCAAACATCAAAGGTGCATTAAGAAGTGTGCCAATTCTAATATTTGTTCCATTGCTGCTTTTTTTTTTTATCCAATCAGGGTCAGCTTTATGTGATGGGTGGATCCAATGGACATTCTGATGAACTGAGTTGTGGAGAGACATACAACCCCAATGATGATGAGTGGAGTCAAGTGCCAGAGCTGAGGACCAATCGCTGCAATGCAGGTAAGGAATGAGATGCCCTCAGATTTCATAATTACATTACAATGATGAGACTTTGAGGTTGTCCCTCCAAAATGGATGCATGTTTAAGCAACACTAAATAAAATGCAGTATTTTTAGTACATAATGCTTATTTTATTTTCCAGGTGTCTGCTCTCTGAACAACAAGCTGTACGTTGTTGGGGGATCAGATCCATGCGGACAGAAAGGTCTGAAGAACTGTGATGTTTTTGACCCTGTGAGCAAGGCCTGGACCAGCTGTGCCCCATTAAACATCAGTAAGTCATGTTGACATCAGAAAATATCCCTGATTACACTAATTTGTTATTCCACAGAGATGTATGGTACTTTAAAGATCGTAGCAGTGGAAATTATATTGTTGAAATGGCAGATAGTAGGATAGGATCTTCTGATGCTATCCTAAATGTTATTTTTATGTCTATAGGGAGGCATCAGGCTGCTGTGTGTGAGTTGGATGGCTTTATGTACGTGATTGGAGGAGCAGAGTCATGGAACTGTTTAAACAGCGTGGAGCGTTACAACCCAGAAAACAACACCTGGACCCTCATTGCCCCAATGAATATAGCCCGCAGAGGAGCTGGAGTGGCCGTCCATGAAGGTAACTAGCGCAGATAAAATTGGCAGATATTTGGACTACAAATATCAGCATCGGCCTGCTCTCTAGATATCTAAATTAGGCATTAAAAAACCTATATCGGTCGATGACTAGTAAGAACAAAGGACAAATGGCAGGACACGATTACAGTTAATAGAAAACGGCATTGATTTAGCTGTACTTACTAATGTTTTACCAATGGTGACTAGTTTTCTCTTTCTCAGGTAAACTGTTTGTGGTCGGTGGATTTGATGGCTCCCATGCCTTGCGTTGTGTCGAGGTGTACGACCCTGCCCGGAATGAATGGAGGATGCTTGGTAGCATGAACTCGCCACGCAGCAATGCCGGTGCGGCCGTGCTTTGTGACATCATCTATGCTGTCGGTGGCTTCGATGGAAATGACTTCCTTAACTCAGTTGAGGCCTACAACCCTAAAACAGACGAGTGGAGCACCTGTGCAGATGCCTTCACAAATTCCTAAGAGCCAGGGGTCGGGAACCATGCGGGTGGGGGTGATATCTCACTCAAACTAACAGGCTTAGTGACGTAATCGTGCTTTGTGATGTTCTGTATGTATGTGGGTTGGCGGGTCTTTTAAGGTGTGTGGAGAGAAGGAGGGAGAGGGAGAGGGAGGTCTCGTGGGGGTCTTCACTCAAGTCACCCATAAGATTGAAATTTCTTACAGTGTTTGGGAGGGGGGGGGGGGGGTTGCTGATAGCAACATTAAGCTTTTGCATATTGCATACTTTTATTTTTTGTGTTGTATATATTGTTTTGTGTTTTATTTTTCTTTCAATCTTTCCGTTTCATCAAGAATGCCAACATTTATTGCACATCGAGTGTACCTTTTTGAATTGAGAAGTTTTTGAATTTTTTGGGAAAGGATTCTCAGAGTTAAAGACAGGATTGGTTGGTTGAACCCATTAAGGAAGTGATTCAGATTGATTTAGTTTTTTTATGCTTCATTAGTGAATTTAGTTAATTAATTTGAAGCTCCATGCTAAAAAAGCCTTATTTTACAAAATGTTCAAATACATGGCTTTACTTTTGTGTCATTAGCCATGATGCAGGATTACTGTACCAATCTTTAAAGATGGCCTTTTTTATATTTTTGATACACTGCTAAGTAACCAATAGATGGATTGAAGAGCTAGCAGACTCATGAGGTTATGAACTTTAAATTAGTTACACTCGTACATAGTCGATCATGCTTAAGTACTCCTGCTTATTAGATATTTGTTACCATTTTTGACAGATTCACGCAAGTGAGATGATACTTATTTCTTTCTTAACACCTCTTTTTAATATTTCCTGTGTTTAGCATTTGGAAGCAACAAAGAGGTTTTTGGCTCCAAGGTTTTGTTCACTCAAACTAAATCAGAGGAGAAAATTCTATATTCTCTAAATTCTGTATTTCCTTACTAATAAAACATTTCAACCTGTGAAGTATTGCAAATGGTCATTTATCTTCAAGCATTGCAGTCAATACATTTATAATTCTTGCTAATCTAACAGTTTAAACAGTATGCCTCATTTAACTGGACTGTGTATTGAGGTGTTTTAACACATTTCATCTCTATAATTAAATTTTGGTGGTATTACATTTATTCTGCTTGGGATCAGATGAAGGCCAAGGCAAGATTTTTCCATAAGTAAAATACTGGAAAGCACTATTTCATGCAAAAGTGGAGGTGGTGTGTTCTAACCACAAAGTGTGGTATTGTGCCTCACTGTAAACATTTTCAATTACATACATAATTTCATGGGCCATTTAAATAATTTATGATCTCGCCATTTATTAGTCAGATTGATTCTTGGATTAACACTAGCCCAACAAATCCTCTTCATTCACAAATGTTAACCTGTCTTAATCCCCAAAAAATCACATGTAAATCATGCTGGCAGGAAGTGGGCCAAAGGCACAAGGTGTAGAGGAGGGATTACAGGTACTTTCCGGCACTGACTACCTACTGGATTTAAGCAAGAAGTCACTAAATGACCTTCCAATGCATGCTTGTGATTTGATATAAAAAGAGACTGGTTAAAAATGTCTTAACTCTGCAGTCTCATCAATGGTTATAATAATCAGATTTATTAAATATTACAAAGAAAAAATTATTGAGTTCCTTAAATTATTAAAAATTAAAGAAAATGAATTTAAACGTCATTTCTATAATATTCATGTTTTTAAATAATCACGTCCTTTCTGCTCAACCTATGAACGTACATCTTGCTCACGTCATTGAGCATTATTGTAATCTCAAGACTGCTATCATCACTGTTCCCCTAATCCTGCAAGGCCTCTAAAGAAGTGACGTCACAGTGCTTTACAAACCAGAAACCCAGATTAACATCCTCCTACAGTTTAATGTGACAAAAAATTTTATAACAATGAAAATAGATGTAAAGGAAAAATATATTCTTTTTGAAATACTTTAATACAAATAAAATATATTTACAACTCAAACTATCTCAAAACCTGAGAACTGTATGGATTAGACTGCATAGATCTTAATATTTAACATGTACAGAGGTGATCACCATTGTGTTTTCCCATTGAATCAGTTCTTGTTCAGACAAACTGGAAGTCATTCAGGTTGAAATCAGAAAAAATCAAAACAGCATTCATAAATTATGCCCTGAGGTTGGTGTTGGTGCATTGCAGAACTAAGAGTTCTGATGAAAATAAATGAAAGGATTGCAGCCAACCAGACGTAAACAATGTCTAAGTAAAATGAACTGATGACTGCTTTCCAGATAGACTTTCCTGGGCTAGACTGATGCCCAGAAAAGTAGGCTTTCGACATGTGACTCACTGTCGCACACACTAATTTAATTATGGAAAGCCTTGGAGGACAGATGAGCAATGCAGTTTGAGACAGTATTGTGAAGTAATAACTCCGTTTCTAACCAAATACATAACCTGTTACCACAACAGCCCATGGATGTCAGAAGGAGTTTGATCAGAGTGGCACGGCCAAGATAGGAGATTTAGCAATTCTTCCTACCCTCAGAAAGTTTAAAGCACCAAAACCAAACAACTGTCTTTCTTCATTGCTAAAAGAGTGCGTGTTTTCCCACCAGGGCATTGCCAAACATCTTCAGGGTCAAGAACTAAGAGCAGCAGCACAGCGATCCAGATTTGCTGTTAGTTCAGACAGCTGCGAACAACCCATACAAAGCTTCTCCCTGTGAACAGACAGACAGAGACACACACACACAAACAGTAAGAAAACAATTCTGTACAATGTTTCCAAACCCATATTGATGAATAACTGAATTCCCTTCAGACATTTTCATTCAACAACTTATAAACCAAAAAATAATGTGTAAGAAAAAGGGGATATTATCTGACAGCTTAAAAAGTGTTCATGTTTAAAACCAAGTTTCGATATTAAAGTTGCGTGCGTGAAAATGAACAACATACAAAATGCAATATTTCACTCATTTTATACATGGTATTTATAGCACAAATGCGTGGACATACATTGTACTTTGGCTTCGCTATACGCAACGCAGAATTTCAATTCATTTCAACTGACTGATCTCAGTTCAGGAGACTTTGTGCTGTCAGTAAAGGGTTACACTTTTGACTTAGGGAGTCATGTGACAAAACAACAATGGTTGGCAGTGATTGAAAGATGCTGGCCATTTTATCAGAATTAATTATGCTAATTTCTGATGTAATATCTGTAACGTCTCAAAACATGACTAACCAGCTCTTCTGGAAACATAATAAACAATTTGATTTAAAAAAGAGCTTGATATTATTTACAATTTCACAACTCAGTCCCACTGTCCACATATGTTGCCATATATTATAAGGAAAACTATTTGCTCTAAGAAGTTATTTTTTATAAATATTTTTATTTTTTTTGGCATGTTTATTAGGTGCTACTAGTGACAAATCAAAAAGGGAAATGGAAAATGCAAACAGCAGTCACTCTCGGGTCTCATGAGGATAAATAACACAATGCATAAAACAAAGATGCCTATATTAAATGACATTCTTCATTGTTTTGTTCCATCTGGTGCAAACAGAAATAGAAATAGAATGGATGATGGTCATCAGCAATTAGCAAAACAAGCACTGAAGATTTGATCTGAGTAAACAGTTGTGAGGTGCCCTTGATTGTTCCTGCTGTTTCACTTCACATAAAATAACTTCCACTACAGAGTCTGGGCTTACAAACAGGAAGTGGAAGTTTTGTATGCAGGAAGCGAAAGAGGACAAGGGAAGGTGACTTAAGAAACGATTTAGCAAAGAAATAATGAGAACATTTTGAGGATATTTATTACTTAATAAAGAAGAACCTCCACACACCTGGTAGATAATCAGCAGCCGCGTGGGAAAAACTGAAGAGAATTAACAAGAAAAAAATCCTCGACATCACTGTTGCTAGTAAAAAGCAAACAAATTTATTGACACGTTTCGGTCACGCGACCTTCGCCAGGTATTTTAAATCGGTTAAAAGGTATTTCTTGTTTATTCTGTAGAAATGTATTACTTCAAATAAGTTGAGATTAAAACCTTTTTTGGGTGGACAGAGAGACAAAATGATTGATATTGTATATAGCGAGTGATACATTTTTATCCCAGACTATAATTACATGCGTATAGTACCATATAATGTATTTACATACTTAATTGTGATGCTTACATTGCAAAGCCATTAAAATAAACATTAATGTTCAGAATACACATTTACATTGGAAAACCATAGTCAACGTATGTCAACATCACCGTTCTTTATATGAAGATGAAATGAATGTGGTGACTGAGGCTAACATTCTGCTTTCTTTTGTGTTCCACAAAGGAAATAGAGTCATGCAGGTTTGGAAAAACATGAGAGTGAGTAAATGATAACAGAATTTTCATCTTTGGGTGAACTATCGCTTTAATATAATTTAATGTGGGAGGGACATTGAAACAATTTACTGAACTTTTTATTTGTTTTAAGTTAAATTAATATTGTATTTTTTAAAGCATATTTTCATTTTTACAGTAACATGATCAAACATTAAATGATGGTGCCCATGTTGAAGACCCCTGGCTTAAATAATAATGCTCTGCTTTGTCTTAAATACCACCAATAATAAGGGTTCCTACATGGAGAACTAATACAATGCAATCTCACTCTGAGATAGCATAAAGTGGACTCTATATGTCAACAAGAAGTGCTTGACTGACACAAAATTGTTTCCCATGTTTGATTCCAGTAAACTTCTTTGGAAAGGAAGGTGACAGGCATTTAAACAATTGCCAAACCCTCTGAATCAATACAGGCTACCTGCTTTCTTTCCCTGGTACTGTTGTTCACAACTGATTGGAATGAAGTCGATTATTGTGTTTCTGTGCCTCTTATCTTTTTCACACTTTATATCACACTCCCTAAGTCCCTTTCTCTAAACCTGTTGCAGCTTGTTGATTCATTTTCTGCACGTCTTGTGTTCCCTGATGAATGTTACATAACAACAACGAAAAAAACTGTTTTTTCCCATAGTACACGCCCTCCTCTTCAACGAAACCCGTTTATGTAATGGAGGGTATGGTGGAAAACAAGAAGAGCATGACTGGACATGGATCGTTGCCTTTGGTTGTTTTGCTGGATTTTAATACATGCAAATCTGTCAGAGTGCAAATTTTAACTAGATACACACTCACACACAGAGCAAGAAACATTCAGATACAAAAAAATACAGGAGATCATGCATCATTTTATAAGAGTAACAAGGAAGCTGACATCTTCATAAAATGGTTTTGATGTTGAACTTCAATTCCTTTTGATCTCATGTTTTTACAACCAACATTGAAACCTCTCTAAAAAGCAATACACACACTAGGATACAAAAATAAAATAAATCTTAATAGAAAGAGTTAACCCAGAAATCAAAACAATTCTAATTATGTTTTCATATTCTGTCATGTCATTCTTTATAATGCCATTTTTTCCAAGGAACACACAAGTCAGAAAAACACAGAAAACACAATAGGGCAATTCCGTGGAAATATCAACCATACCATGAAAATTTTGTATTAAGCAAAGGAACAAACCCCTTTTAAATTGTCAAAGGACTATTACTTTCACTTTTTTATAACAATAATTATTTTACAGAAAGACATGCTTAGTTTGCCATAACAGCGCTTCTCTTTGAAATTATACAAACAATATATTTTTGATATCACTATTTTTTAGAGCTGTCACATCCGTAAAGTTTTAGAGGTTAAAGGTATAGTACTTCAAAAAATGAAAATTCTCTCACCATTTACTCAATCTCATGCCATCCCAGATGTGTTCGACTTTCTTTCTTCTGCTGAACGCAAAGATTTTTAGAAGAATATCTAAGCTCTGTAGGTCTACACAAAACAAGTGAATGGTGACCAGAACTTAAAACTCCAAAAAGGAGATAAAGTCAGAATAAAAGTGATCCATCAGACTCCAGTGGTTTAATCAATATAATCTGAAGTGATTCAGTTGGTTTTGAGTGAGAACAGACCAAAATGTAACTCCTTTTCTCTTTAAATCTTGTCATTGCAATCTCTAGGTAAGATCATGATTTCAAGCTCAATTAAACTTCCTGGAGCTTTACGCATGCGCAGAGCGCTAGATGGTGGTATGGGAAACGCAATACAGCTTGAAATCATGATTGCCAAGGAAACTGCAGATGTCAAGATGTGCACTGAAAAAGGAGTTATATTTTGGCCTGTTCTCACCCAAAACCAGCTGGATCGCTTCAGAAGACATGGATTAAACCACTGGACTCATATGGATTACATTAATGCTGTCTTTATGTGTTTTTTGGAGCTTTTGGCATTCTGGTCACTATTTACTTGCATTGTATGAACCTGCAGAGCTGAGATATTCTTCTAAAAATCTTTGAGTTCAGCAGTAGAAAGAAAGTCATCTGCAATGGCATAAGGGCAAGTAAATAATGAAAGAATTATCATTTTTGGGTGAATGTGACGAGGAGGAGGGTGTGGCCGGCCCGTGATTGATCACAGCCGGCCCTGAACCAGCTGATCAGCGGTGGTGCCGAAACCCGGGAGGGAGGAGGGATGCACTGTCACGGAGTCCACGTCGCTGCCATCCGCCAGGGAGCAGCCGTCTGCCTGGGGACCCTGCAGTCTGCAGAGAGCCGGAGGAACTGCGACCGTCTGCCGAGAAGGGAAGAAGCAGTTCCGTCCGCCAGAGGAGCACTTGAGGACCGGGTGGCAGTGGATCCAGGAGCCGGCAAGCAAGTTCTTCTCTCTTTCTCCTCGGTCTCTCTCTCTCTCTCTGTGTGTCTCCGCTCGCCATTTCTCTCTTCCCATGCCTCCCCTCGTGTCTCACCCAGGTTCGCAGGAGGTGAACCTGGGACCGATAGTGCCCCATCCTGAATCGGGCAGGGGAGGAGTGTGACGAGGAGGAGGGTGTGGCCGGGCCATGATGGACCATGGCTGGCACTGAATCAGCTGATCAGCGTGAGAGCGAGATAAGGGGCAGCTGGAGAAGCCTGTTCGAGAGAGACGCATTTGGCCACGTTGCATGTTTGTCTGTTCGTTTATGTTTTATGTTGCTTTATCATTAATATTTTATGTTGACTGTTCAGCCGTTTCCTGACTCCTCTTTACCCAACCTTTACTCCATTACAGTGAACTAAATTTTAACTTTATATAATTTAAACAAAAATTATTCAAATAAGTTCTGTGGCTTTTAATATATCTGTACAGTCCATTTCAATTTAAAGTTTTTACAAAGTGTGTGGTCACCCAAAAACAAAATTTTTGTCACGTCCTTTCCTGATCTAAAAAACATTCTGATGTCTGGACTCTGGACTGGATAATTAAACATACAAATTGTTCAATATACTGGCAATGAGCCAGTTTACATGCACATCAATATGCTGATTGCTCTCTAAAATCAGCTTATTTAAAAAATCTGACAAGGCAAGAAATCCGCGTTTACATGACATTTAAAATTATCGCGTTATTCTCTACTTTTGAGGTCAAGCAATGAAAAGGCATGCACTCAACATGTGCGCACATTGGATGAGCTGGTAAGAACAACGGGTAAGGTGTTTACATGGTGTGTGAAATTGGCGTAATGGGCAAAAATGTTCCCCTGTCAACAGTTTTCAGAAGCCGTTTATGGCCTTTACGGCAATAAAAGAAAACTATTTATTGCGTTAACATGACCGCATGCGTTGTCTGCTTATTAAGCATAATGGGTGTATGAACATGAATATAAACATGCTCATTGAGTACTTTACATGTGAAGTTTAATTTAACGTTATCACTGCAAATATCACATCCGTAATGCTGGAATTGACCAAATGCACAGAAATATTTCATTTTAGAGCTGTGGTGGAGGGAAAGGTTTTAGTGAATAACGACTGAATTTTCTGCCTGTTTGTCACACAAAGCTATCGTTTGAATTTATATGACTATCAATATAGTAAACAAGTAATATCCAGTGGTTCCCAACACTTGTCCTGGATTACCCCCAACACTGCATGTTTTGGATGTCTCCCTCATCTAACACAACTAATTCAACTCATCTGCTTATTAGTAGAGGCTCTATAAGCAGAATTGGGTATGTCAAACACAAAATGTGCAGTGTTAGGTGTACTCCAGGACCAGGGTTGGGAGCTGGACTACTTCTATGATATTTTATTTCACTTTTATTCTCTTTTTTTGTGTGAAAAATAACAGCATACGGGTATGTAATGACACAAGTAAATAATAACAGAATTTTCATTTTTGGTTGAGCTATTCCATTAAAACAACGGACATAAAGTCCTCTCCAAAACTCTAAAATGTGAGGCTAAATTAATATGCACTAAGAGTGTTTATTGCTCAGTGGCAATCCATGTGAACGCATGAAGCATTCTATTCCTTCTGACTTGCAGTTATCCACGTGACAACAGTGCTGCTATTGCAACCATACAACAATCGGTAGCTCCCCATCACCAGCAAGCAAGCTGTCAAACAGCACAATAAACGCTTGATGAAGCCAATCTGTAACAAATCAACAAAACAAAACATAACACCACGGAGACGGCACTTGCTTAAAAACAAGCCCAATCATATCTTCAGACAAAAGCTCTGGCAGCGTCTCAGCCTTTGAGAGTTGACTGCATCGGTGCAGTGTCTGGTTGCTTCGAAACGAATCCCTGCTGTGAGATTCGACAGCTAAGGACAAGATGCTGAATCATGTTTTACAAATACACTCATGAACAAAATCAATTAATTCAGGTATCACAAAACATATAGGGGGAATTCATTAAAGCCATCTGTACACTGCAAATGTGGCACAGAAGCTGCATCTGAAGTGGCATTTAGTATTTACACAGACGGTTTAATGGTGCTAAGAAGTAGCATAACTGCATTTACACAGCAATTGCAATTAAATAATGTTATGAGATTCATGTTTTACATATACAATTATGGATATAGCAATATGAAATGAATTATACTTTTAAACAATGTTTAAGGCTGCTCTGATGCTGCATTTCATTTACACAGAACCAAAGCAGAACTGACTTTGATACTAATAGCTGGGGTGGGTCAGAACAAGCATAATTTAGTCTGGCTTTTATGCAGCATTTCGTATTTACACAGAATTTTGAGCAGGTACAGAGTAGCCTTAACTCACAATGAAAAATGTTACAGTGTGAAACCGGCTTAAACTGGATTGAAGGTGGTAAGTGAATAAGATGCAGTTTTGTGCAAAAAAATACCACGCAGAGCGGTGTAACTGTTGAGTGGATTTGCTCTTTACTGTACCTTTCCATTACAGACTACTCCCAGGGTTCATTTTAAGGAAATCAATATCACATGACATGACATGCCCAAATGATGCACAGCTTACAGTATGTCAAATGTCACATGACCCATGCCATTCAAAAGTTATGAAAGGTTCAGTGAGGCAAAGCCTCATTGCTTATTGAGACCAGTGCATTATGTAACATGTTACAATCAGGCAACTGATAAAGAGAGATAATATGTACAATACATATACAGAAACATATGTAATATGAATTTGTACATGTTATCCATCCTGACACTCTAGTTTGGGTATGTGACCAGGTAATTTTGTTTTTGTGTGCTAATATACGGTACCTGAACAAACCCATTAAAGCAGTCTTTGAAATGTGGATTAGTACGTGAAATGAGGTCACAGAGTTCTGTGTGTGTAAGGTGATGAATGCTATGTGTCGTGGCGTAATGACCCGGCTGAGGTAAGTGAGCCGCTAACAATCAAGTGTCAACTTCTCTTGAAATTTTCATGTGTTAGTGTGTAGCTATCTACACATGGCTGATAATTTTAATCAATGAGCCTCTTCTTTGGCCCTGAAGACATGATCTGACTGAGCCTTGACAAACACAAAGGCAAATTTAGCAAGAGCCGATCTCACAGGACTAACTGCCAAATTAGACAAATTAGACAAGCATTATCAAACTGGAAGTGAGATTTGGCTTTTTGGTGTCACTGTATTTTGTTTTCTCGCTAAAATATTTTTCCAAGCAAAACCCAAAAATTTTAAAATCAATGGGAGGTCTCGACAGGTATTAAGTGGAACACAAGCCCTGCTCACAGCACAACAAACAGGTTGAAAAAATGCTGGAATGAATCTCAAAGTAAACCAACTCCCTGCCTGCTGTCTGAAGTTGTGCATATTCCACTCACTTGTTCCCTATGATGTGAATCAGTATATCACAAATAAGAATTTAGGCACTAGCAAGGGCTATCATCCACTAAATGACACTGATGACTTCATTACCTGTGACACGTTTACGTGATCTCATTAATACATAGCTGATATTTATCAACAACATGTATAAACGGCAACATGCATAGACAAAATGTACCAAGTGTCATTCTGAAATATGCACTTTGTCCTGTATTTATTTCTTCACTTAAGCAAAAACAATGCTTACAATAGAAACATTAGTACTCTGTTCAAAATAACAGAACATATGTAAATAAATAAAAATAAAAAGGGGGATGTCTTTTAATTTTCTTCTTACAATAACAAAATACCAAGAAAAAAAGGCTTTTTGTGTTTATATAACTACACTAGCGCTCATCCTCTGATTTGAGAGGCATTAGAAGACATGACGAAATTTCTGTTAAGTGAATATAGTTAGCAGCCAATGCTCCATGGCCGAGTTTCCATTTTAATGTTTCACATTTTTAAAGTCAATTTCTTAAAATATAACTAAAGAAAATGTGAATCATAGCACGTTTTCATCTTAATGGATCCCACATTGTCATGATAGAGCAGCCAAATGACATCCTTGCTTCGAGGAGAGTTTAATTTGGGGTATTGAAGCAATTGTACATCATTTTATTAACTGCTGCCAGGAGACACTGCACAATGAGGGTAATATCTCATATAATGAGGGCTGAAATGGCTGTTATGCCTATACGCCGTCAGCTTCCGTAAACCTGAGAAAGCGTGCTCAGAACTGTTCTGGTGGATTGTGAGGACCCACTTTAATGACCAGCTGTGGGTTAAACACTTAAGAATGTCAAGGGCTGCATTCGAAAATTTGCTTTGTTGTGAAAAGGAGCGGAAATACATGCACAAATGGCCAAAACACGTGCTCGTTTTGCGAATAAACCGTTTCCATCACCTTAATGTGAATTTTGACTTATGCAAATCTCTAGAAAATCCACTTCTGCATAGCACATAAACTTTTATGTGAATTTTGAGAGTTTATGCACATATCAAGAGTTTCCATTCAGGTTTTCTTAAGCGAATTTAACATTCATATAAAAATTGTTGGATAGAAACCCAGCAACTAACATTTATGGTGCATTCTGGGAATTAATAGGAAATATATGGAAACATATTTGTGCAATTAGGACTTTATTTTAAAGGTAAGTTTTTGTTAATGTCGTCTTAGACTTACACTGATACCTAGTGGCCTGGATACAGCATCATTCAAATGAAATATTTTTCAGTTACAGATGCCAATGTAAAACTTCACAATTCATAGTCAGCTATTATTAATTTAATCTGTGAGAGAAAGTGTCCAATAACAGGGTGGCTACTGAAATGGAGTAGTACTTGGCTGGCCATGTGATCCTAACATGGCAGCCGCCATGAGGGGACCCTCTCCATGTAGAATAAAACATATTTTTGGGGCCTGGGTAGCTCAGTGGTAAAGACGCTGGCTACCACCCCTGGAGTTCGCTTGTTCGAATCCCAGGGCGTGCTGAGTGACTCAAGCAGGGTTGCTCTACTAAGCAACCAAATTGGCCCGGTTGCTAGGGAAGGTAGAGTCAAATGGGGTAACCTCCTCGTGATCGATATAATGTGGTTCGTTCTCGGTAGGGCATGTGGTTAGTTGAGTGTAGATGCCGCGGTGGATGGCATGAAGCATCCACACATGCCATGTCTCCGTGGCAATGCGCTAAACAAGTCATGTGATAAGATGCGCGGGTTGATGGTCTTAGATGCGGAGGCAGCTGGGATTTGTCCTCCGCCAACCGGATTGAGGAGAGTCACTACGTGACCACGAGGCCTTAAAAAGCACATTGGGAATTGAGCATTCCAAATTGGGAGAAAATCCACAAAACAAACAAAAAAACATAATTTTATTAGGTTACTGGTGGGACTGGAGTCTTTATCTCTTGTGAGTGTAATGATTTATCACATGCTTCAAAATTTCAATTCATTTCATAAGGAGTACAGCTTTTATTTATTTTTTTAATTACTGAGCACACTTTTAATATGTTTACTTGAAATTGAGATAGAATTTTTTTTTACTTTAAAATTCATATGTGGCATGAACTCAGATCTTAAAATTCAGATTCAAATTTTTAATACAGTTATTTGAATTATTTTTATTTTTTTATTAAAAGTACAATTCAGGTTTTATATTCAGATTCTGATAAATTTGCTGAAGACATCTGGATGCTCAGAAAGAGTAATTGAGCCTGTATGTAATCAAATTCCTTCTTGAACACTCATAACGCAGCTCACAGTCATATTTGTTAGAGTAAGAACAGTGGCCAAGTAGTGGCAATGTGGGATCGAGTTGTGCCATTCAATTGTGCCATTCAATACAGATGAATTTCAAGTTTGATGTAATTCAAGTTTAAAAACATATATTACATTTCAAGTAAACTTATTCAAATTCAAGTCCCAAGTCTGGAATTTGTGAATTATTAGTGCAGAAACAGTGCCATCCTGTCATTCTGTCTGACAAAAAGATCTAAGGGAATGACGTGGCCATTTCCTCCTGCTTAGTCACAGTCTCTCTTTCAGCAACATGAAAGAGAACCACATCCTACAGCAAATCCAAATATTTACAAGTGCAAACATATTAGAGACTTTATTTAACTAAGGGTAATTAATTTGTAGCATATATTCCACACTCCTTATTTGCCTAATGGAACATCAAAATCAGCACATTGATAGTGTGATCATCTTTAAGGCAAGATAGATCATTCAAATGTCTGACTTTCCATGCAAGGAAACTTCCACAAACACCTCTGTGCACTATAGGGAATATTTTGCAAAATATCATTACCAGAATTGTTTTTACAGGTTAACGACTCTGGGGGAAAAAGGTGATGTATTAGTAAAGACACTCTTTGTATCATTAAATCCTTCCTTAGTACTAAAGTGTGATATAAAGTGAACAGTTTTAAACAAACTGTTATTGCACAAGTGTCACATTAGTGAGAGTTCGTTCACAGCATGCATCGCAATGTCAGAACATTTCATCTATTCAAAATAAAGACCTAAACCATAATGGGAAAGTACAGGAAAAATATTTACCATCCTCAACTCAGCACAAAATAAATTATGGCTTGAATCGAACTACAATAAAACAACACTTTCAAGCATTGTGGCTTTATATTTTGCCATAAAAACGTTGCATGTTTGAAATGGCAGGCATGACATCCAGGATTCAGACAACTGTCATCTGAGGTTTGGGCAATCTGGTGATGCAATAACGCTCAGAGAGTGGAAAGTACATTTTCCTCTGAGACAATGGATACCTTGCTATAACAAGCACTGACCAGAGAATAGTGAACTGAGCTTCAGCTATAGAGCCTATCTGCTTGTTATTCCCCCAAGAAGGAATTTTGTCATCATTTAATCTAGTACCAAACTCATACAACTTTCTTTCTTCCGTGGAACACACAAAAATGGTGTTAATGTCATAATGTTAGGGACTGATGGCCTCAGTCACCATTCACTGTCCAACTTCTTACCATACAATGAAAGTGAATGGCGACTAAGACATAACATTCTGTATGAACACAATCTCCTTTTGTGTTCCACAGAAGAATATAACCGTTCACTCAATCTCACATGACTGAACTAACCGGTACTGCTGTTGTGAGAAGCAATCAAACAGGTCCCTGGCAGTGAAACGTGGCTCCAGAGCAGCAATCTGTAATCAGAAAGCATGTCTTTTAAGTACACAGAGTACACCTCAACACACACGTCCTTCTGTAGAATCATTGCTTCACTGCTACTTATTGGGAATGCTTTGTTGATTTTGGACCTCTTGGCGGTCAGTTATTTGACAATAAAGTAGTTCTTCAGGCCTGAATAAAATACAATTTCCCTTTGGAAATGCATTGACTATGGGGCATTGCATACATTACTAATGCTGTAAACGCATGACTAGTTAAAAGTTAATGTGTGGCTGCATATTTTGCATAATACTGCCACAGGGCTTTTGTCCTTACCTCACTGACTTGAATAGTGGAGAGAAGTGACTGTGCATCTTCAACACTGCTATTCACAGACAATAACCTATAGAAGGAGAAACCTTTATTAATCATGATTTTCAATGTCACATTTAACACGGATAAAGTCCCACCAATGCAATTACTAAAAAAATGAAGAAAATTAACAGTGTATATTATTTGTGGTTACTGGCTGATATGTTTAGACCATTTAACCAATCAGAATCCTGCTTTTGATTTCATATTATACAACAGTTCCGGTCCTCTAATCTGACTGGACCAACAGTGTTCCAAGAGTAATATATAATATAACAGCACTGGGATGCTTCACTGTTTGCATCACTCCACTTGTCTGTGTTTGTGGCATTCCAGACAGGCTGTCTGTCTGTGCAATGTGACACAACAGTTGATCCAGTTAATGGTAAATAAGTGCCGACTGTACTGTATACAAGCAATATTAAATACTTAACATTACTGAGTATCAGCATGGCGAATATTTCCACAGAATTTTTAATAGATGCTGGATTGATACTCAGTAAAACGGCACTCTGCTCGTGTGATATTGCTTGAATGCGTCAGTGTAACAATTCAGGTTTCTACATTTTAAAAGACTACGCTTTTGAAGCACCCCGTAAATCCCTTGATGGTGAAAAAAGCATCAACTAAATGTCAAATTTGTTAGTATGTTAATTTGTTATTAATACATAAAACATGTATTACATTGGTAAACATGGAAAACGTGGATTTAAACGGACACATGGTGAAATGCAAAAAAAAAACAAATTACATTTTAAACAGGCGCCTTAGAGCTTAGTTGAGCATGTTGGAATGGCAGCTACAGGCCATGTTTGTACTCCCTGAGACGCAGACTTCAGAGAGAATACACAATCTCATCCAGGCACATACTGTACATACACACACGTACACTGAATTCTTTCTATCGGTAACCTACAACAGATGCAGACAGAGCTGAAACAGAGACACTGGTGGAGAGACAGTGAATGCAAAAATACAACAGCGTGGATTGCAAAGAGAGGGAGACGGTGGGGAAATAAGAAGAGAAGTAGAGTAATTAAATGGGCAGGATGAGAAAAGCCAGAGAGTAAAAGCCATTTTAGCAATACAGTCTGAATTATGCATACCCTTCTTCATTCAGGGGGCATGGATGACAGAAAATAAATAGCGGTTCACACTTGTGTGTGTGTGTTGGCTCTGATGACTCATCTGTCAGCCTTCCGCACAAAAAAAAACGACTCCAGCCATATCCATGGCAACCGCCCCTATTCTTCCTTCAAACCTTGTCTTCACTGAAACACTTCCCTCCATTTCTCTCGAATGCAAGGAGATGTAAATACACAACAATGAAAATGCAGCAAAAACATACACCTAAATAAAACCTTAGAAATAAAATAAACCTATAAGAAAGACAACATGCACCTAAAGCCCATAAGAACATTATGAGAATGACTATCAGTCAGTGGGGACCAAGCAATCAGCATTAGTGAATAAGAAAATAAGGTTGATGGGTAAAGGGTGACATCACTTCAGGCAGATTGCTAATATAGTAGAAGGGCATATGGTTCCTTCTAAACATGTGACTGGGAAGGAGAACACTTCTCTGATCTCATAAATGAACACGTAAAATCTCCTTTTCCACTATATCAACTTCAAAAAGACAAACTAAAATAGACAGCATAAAAATAGTCCCTCATAATTAAGCCAAATCCTATGAACAAGTGAGCAAATCAATTTGCATGCACTGATGCATGAATGTGGTGTCTTTTGCGATATAATCAAACATATAATCAATTAGGCTGACAATGCAGCACAAAGTTTCACATAACAAATCATTAATTTGCAGTTTGTTCCCAGAGTATGCTTTAACTCCTCTCTCAATTGAACAAAAGCCTCACTGTGTAGCAGTGCACTATTTTATGCATTGAGACTGAATAATTTATAGTGAACTCATTCACCATAGTAGTACTGAAAATAAGGCACAAAAGATTGCTCAGTCCAACATTATTTGTCCCTAATACTATTATATAGTACCTGCATGAAACTATGTTCATATTTTCTGTCAGTTCAGAGTTAATTACTTAAATGTTAGTGTGTTCTTCACAGGAAGATATTCTATGGCTTCAGATGACTTAGAATATACACTCACTGTGCAGGAACATTATACTGACAATGGGTAGGGCCTTCCTTTGTTCTCAAAACAGCCTCAATTCTTCTAGGCATGGATTCTACAAGATGTCGGAAACATTCCAATGCGTGATGCAATCATGTCAACATGGAACCGAATCTCAGTGTCTGCAAATTTGTCAGCTGCACATTCATGTTACAAATCTCCCGTTCTGCCACATCCCAAAAATGTTCTATGGGATTCAGATCTGTTGACTGGGAAGGCCACTGAAGAACCGTGAACTCGTTGTCATGTTCATGAATCCAGTTTACTTTTGCTTTGTAACATGGTGCATTATCATGCTGGAAGTAGCCATTAGAAGATGGATAAATTGTGGCCATTAAGGGATGCACATGGTAAGCAACAAAACACATATAGGCTTTGGCATTCAAGCGATGATTGATTGGTATTAACAGGCCATAAAGTGTGCCATTGACACAAGGCAGGTTGGCTCCAAATCTCTGACCTTACCATCTGTGTGCCCCAGCAGAAATTGAGTTTCATCAGACTAAGCTACATTTTAACAGTCTTAAAGGGGTCATATAATGCCATTTTTGTACAAGTTAATATGAATCTTTAGGGTCTAAATGAAAACTTTGTAATATACTTTTATTAAAAATTCTCATTAGTATTTTAAGAAAACACAAATTTTACCTGCTCAAAAACAGCTTTGTTTTCAGCACGCCGTTTCAGTGCATATGAGTTTAAATGATAATGAGCTTTGGTCACCCCGCCCCTTCTTAGCAAAACCAGCTTTATACTGACCCTCGTTTATAAAGCAGTCTGGTGAAAAATGATTCGCGCAAACATGAACGCATTGACGTTGCTCGTGGGGAATATTCCCATTGTAAACAAAACTCAGCCACTGCATCTTCAGCGGTTCAGATTTAGGAACATCAAAATGACTGCTGTGTTCGTTATTACACCGAAGAACAAAACACCACAATCGCTTAGGCGCCATTCTGCTCCAGTGTATCAACAATGATGACGGACTATGATTGACAGCTCGCTCACGAGCGAGGGCGGGTCTGTGTTGAAACACTGCTGTCAATCAACAATCCTGGGAGGGGCGTCCGACCGTGTGACGTCACACGGTCGAACGGCTCGATTTGAGGCAGAAGAAAATATATAAGGAGATTAAAACAAAAACACTGGATGGATTTTTATCATAATAGGATGGTTGTGTACAGGCACAGCCAACACACATTTCAGTACAATCAACTTGAAAAAGTGCATGTACCATTATATGACCCCTTTAAACTGTCCAGTTTTGGTGACCCTTGGCCCACTGCAGCCTCAGCTTTCTGTTCTTGTCTATCAGAAGTGGAACTCGATGTGGTCTTCTGCTGTTGTAGCTCATCTGCCTCAAGGTTTGATGTGTTGTACATTCTGAGATGCCATTCTGCTCACTACAATTGTACAGAGTGGTTATCTGAGTTATTGTAGCATTTCTGTCAGCTCAAACCAGTCTGGCCATTCTCTGTTGACATCTATCGTGTTTACCTCCGCAGATCTGCCGCTAACTGGATGTTCTTTGTTTTTGGCACCATTCTGAGTAAACTCTAGAGACTGTTGTGCATGAAAATAACAGGAGATCAGCAGTTACAGAATATTCAAACCAGCCCATCTGGCACCAACAATCATGCCACGGTTGAAATCACTGAGATCACATTTTTTAATAAATTTTTTGATAGTTGCATAAATATGTAGGTGTACAGGTGTTCCAAATAAAATGCTCAGTGGGTGTAGCACAAAAGTCATATGGACTACTTTTATGATACTTTTGTCCTTTTTGGAGCTCGACAAATCCTGGTCCCCATCATCTTTCATAGTATGGAAGAGAGGAGCTTGGACATTCTGTTAAACTTCTCCTTTAGTGTTCCAAGGAAGAAAGAAAGAAAGTCATCTAGGTTTCGAAGTCATGAAATGAGGATGAGTACAGCACCATCTGATTCTACTGCTACAGTTGTTTTATTCAATACCACTGTGTGTGTCTGTTCTGGGGTGTTACATGTGTGATATACCACTTATGACATTATTAACACTTTGGCAACCAGGAACGGGCTATTTGACAATCCCAATGTAAAGATCTTCATACAGGCTACTTTCCCAGTTCTATAAAACTGAATTCAGAATTATAAGAGATGTATTATTTATTACAAGTCCTTGAATGATATAAGCAGGCAGTTAAATATGCCAGAGAGGGCAAGCAATTTTAAGTCATGGCTGCTACTGCACAGAAAAATAAAGAGCTGTTTGTGTGTGACTACAGCTATGACATGCTCCATCAACCAAAGTGACTGCTCTCAAGACACAGAGATCTTAATTCAGATGAAAAATTGCCACGTCACAGTTAAGATGTCCCTCTTCCCCAACTATAAGTCATAAAAGCTACAGGAATGCTGAGCAATAGAAGTGAGTCACGCAAACTCATTCACACAGTATCAGGCCTGAGGAGAGTTTTAAACGGAGTATATCCTGACTATTCTGAGAATAAATAATAGGGTTGGGAACCAAGAACTCATTCTTATTAAGAATGATACTATCTATAAAAAAAAATACATTTTTATTTAATATATAGCTAGGGCCAATTATTGGATTGCATTTATGTTGTCTCTGTTCCGCATTCAAAAACACATTATTATTGATTCCTTATATCTGTTCTTTTGAAATCTGATATGATCTCATTATTTGGCAGCAGAGAGCTATGGGCAGTAAATTATATTTAGAATACTTATATCCACATATTTGTTTATCAAAACAACTAAATAATTGTTAATGGAGTTGCTAAGGAAACAAAACCAGAAGAGCAATTGGAATCAAAACCAGAATCATTAAATTCTTTACGATTTCCTTCCCAAATAAATACCCACCTACCTATGTCCTCTGCATACTCTGGTGACTAAGGACACAAACTGAGCCAATGCCGTTAGGAGGCACATGACTGGAATTTTAATAGACTCTGCTGAGACTGCACGGTTCTGTATGATTTTATTAGTGTGTGTGCACCTCTGAAGATCCTCCAGTAGCCGTTTGATTGCAGTGGAGAGCCTCTGCAGGCAGGAGAGGGCTTCTTGAGGTAGTGGTGAGGTGGGCGGCAGGCTGGGTTCGGTGGTTCCTGGATTGTAGTGTAATGCTGAGAACAGACCCGAACTGAGAAAAGGAAACAGTCAGAAAAAGATCACAACACTTTCTTTTTGTGTCTCAGTATAGCAGCAGTTTCTGGAACTGTTTTGTTGTTGACAGTAAGAGCTCAGTGGACAGTATACACCTGATTTGAGATGAGCACTCTAAAAAAACAAGACATGTTATGGATACATGACTTGTCCTTCAGCGTTTAATTTAAAAGTTAATATTTTAACAAAGCATGTTAATAAATACCAACATTAATTACACAGCAGTCTGTTTCCCGAAGCACTGATTTTTTCCATAGTGGAATTAATTAAATGATAACTTCTAAACTTTTAAAGACAGACATACCGTGAGCTCCGAGGTTGATATTCAATGGTATATTCTTCTGTTAAAGCCATCAGCCTGCATTATTTCAACTTTTATGTTGAATATACACATTTATGCTGAATAACTACACTACCCGTGATCCAGCAGAGAAAGATCCACCAAAAAGGGAATCGTGGCCAACAAAGTGCGACAAACGATGCTCAGTATTGACCGCCCACTCCAATTACATAATGTAATCTTAACTACTTGTATATATCTGAATATTTTGCTATAAACTTACAATATAATGTTTGTATATGGTTAAGTGCATAAGTTTGCAAGATATTTACAATTTAAAAAAATATATTATTAAAAACAAAATATATATATTGTTTAGTACGAAGCTGATGAAGCTATTTGACACAACAGATATTTAAATATATTTCACAAAACAAAACAACTAAATGTATACAATTGATCCTGTTTAAAAGTTTACATCCTCTTGGTTCTTAATACGGTTTGTGTGTGTTGATTCCTCGATGATCAATGACTGATTGTCTTTTGTGATTGTTTTGCATCAGTCCCTGCTTTGTCCTAAGCAGTGATGCTGCCCACTGTTCTTAAGAAAATCTCCAGGTATTGCTCATTCTTTAGTTATTATATTCTGCACATTTGAGCTCTTCCCAGCAGTAGTTATATGATGTTGACATCCAGCTAGAACAACTGAGGAACTCATACACAAGAATTAGAAAAGGCTCAAAAAGGGTAATTAACAACCAAGAGGATGTAAACTTTTGAACAGGATGATTTTGTGTTAATTGTTATTATTTTGTTTTGTGGGATATATGTAATTATCTCTTAAATAACTTCTGAAGGGCAGTACTAAATAAAAGAAAATATGACAAGAAAAAGATATTCACTAAATTTACACAAATTATCCTGTTAAAAAGTTTACAGGATATTTATTCATTTATTGCAACTTATTAATTAAATCAATAATTCTTGACAATATTGTAGTTAGAGTTAGATACATATCTGTAACAGACACACAAAACAAAACATAATTTGTTTTATTCATAAATTGTTATTGTTTATCAAGTTGTTAACAGACAATGCCTAGTTAAAGTGTTTTGAATATAAAGGTTAAAGCATGTTCCTGTTATTTACTTATTATAGTAACAAAAGTTTGAAAGATATTATTTTATTTTGAGAAACATATACAGTAGTTACTACTCATACTCTAATACTCTCTTTCCCATTCCATCTCTCACCTTATCTGACACACATTGTTCCAGATGAATTCAAACATTGCCCAAACTTCTTGATGCAACATCTGAGAGGACGGAGCTACACCCTCCTCTATCTCTGCCATTAGAGTGTCTTCACTGTCCTCACCCTCTATTGAAGCCTGCGGAAACTGTTGGAACACACACACACACACACACACACACACACACACACACACACACACACACACACACACACACAAACGGTCATCTGTCATCACACAATTCATGAGTAATAGCACTTACACAATCATCCACTGTTAACGTGTTGAGACTGACCTGTAGTCTCTGCTGTAGAACATGAAGGGTGGAGAGAGCCTGATCCACATTAACGCTGTACCTGGATCTGCCAGCCAGTGCCAACAACAGCTCTGCAGCCTTTCTTATAGCATTGAGAACAGATATGTGCTCTATTGACCTGTCTATAGAAAGACATACCGAGAAGAGAATATTAAACAAGTTCATTTTTCACAATAGAAATTAATTCTTCAAGGGATAGGTCACCCAGATTTTCTCACCCTCTTGTTTTTACAAACCTATATGACTTTCTTTCTTTCATGGAACACAAATGGAGATGTTAGGCATGACAGCCTCAGTCATCATTCAATTTCATTATCCGGAAAAAAGACGCAATAAAAGCAAACATGGACTGAGACTAGCATACTGCCTAGTTTGTTGTTTTGTGTTCCCCTGAAAGAAGAAACTCTTCTAGGTTTAGAAAAACACGAACGTGAGTAAATTATGACATCATTAAATTTTTAGGTGAACTATTATGTGATGTAGAATATAATATAATTCTAGAATAGAACAGTATCTAAAGTTGAATATAATATAATTGTAAAATAGATGTGGGAAGCAAACAAACGTTCACAAATGTGTTAACAACTCTAAGTGGGAGAAAGAAACAGAATGAGACATAGTGTCCATTTTCCAGTTCAGACTAGTTTCTAAAGGTCATCACCTCTAGGCCACTCACCGCAAACCCACACTGAGAAACTTGAACAAAAAAATGCACACACACTAAAAATCAGTGACAGGCACTCCCTTCAACCTAGACAAACCACAAAGTGCAGTAAATCACATTTAGGCATGAACAGGGGGCCCCTGGTACTTTTCCACCCTCCACTATTGCACAGACTCTTAAAGTACACCCCATTCCTGCCTCTGTCGAGCTGGGCTTACAGCCAAAAGGCAGCACAGAAGAAAGGCACAGTCATAATCCTGCAGCAATGATTGACAGAATGCAGTCAAACTCATAACTCTGCACACACACACAAACACAACACAAAACAAGAACAGTGTGTGTATGATCAAAACCACATCCTCACACGTGCACATACACACTCAAACACCAATGATACTGGTGTTTAGTGAGGAACATACAGCATAATGACATAATGAGCAGTTGAAGGACATACAAGCAGCCAGCAGGGGGCCCAGGCAGCATTTAAAATATCAGTTTTGTCCTTTCTCACAAAAAGATTAGCCTTATGTGAAAAACTTAATAAATACATATTTAGCTGATGTAACATTTTCAGTGTTAAAATACTTCTACACCAGCTTAATATTCAGAGACAACTATAAATAAGCCATTAAAAGATTCATGTTCTTGAAAACTGTAAACATTATCTCTGTGGCACTATAATAATTCCTGTGTTTGTTTTGAGAGCCCGCTTAGACCCCAACTACCCAACTGGTTGATCAACAGCAGGCATTACATTGTTTATTTTTGCAATTCCATTCGGTGGTGCTAGTTTAGCAGAAATTACATACTTTAGCTTTAAACATTTAATTTGAGGATGCAAAGTGTCACACAATAGAATAGAGATGAATAAAAGAAAACACATTTTAATTTAGAATAAAAATCTGAACAGAATTCTAGGATGTAATTGAATTTTAACCAAACATATATAATTCTAATACAGAACAGATGAGAATCTAATTAAGTATATAATTATAGAATAGTACGGAATTCTAAAATAATCCAAATTCTAACACGGCATTAAGTATAATTCCAGAAATAATAGAATTCTAAAACAAAATTCTAAAGCAGACTAGAATATCATTCTAATTTATAGTGGCATAGAATTCTATTTTCACATGTTTTTTATGGATAAAAATGTCTACTAAATGATTCAAAGTAAATGTATTCAAACTTTTGAGTATATGACGCATAACACTAAAGCTGTCAGACGTACTGTATGTACCTGAACAGAGAGAGTCACTCAATGACTTCACGCAGCTGAGCAGGTTCCTCTTTATAATGTTTCCAAATACAGCAATCCAGTGCTTCTTAAAACACTGGAGTATACCATCCAGACTCCAAGGAGGTTTCACATACACTATCTGCAAACACAAACAGACAGGCCGCAGAGCATGGAACACAGAAGTTGGGAATTTAAAAGAAAATCTATAGTCTATACTCAAATCACACCTCAGTTATAAGATTTGTGGATGATTTCTAATTCATCTGAGGCCATTCAGAGAGAGCTGACTGATGTATATAAATGAATAGAGATCAGGGGCCGGATTGACAAATATGTTTTTAAGAAAGAAATTAAGAAAGTTCTTAGGATAAATTATAAGAAATTTGTAAGAACATTCTTAAGTGCATTACTTGAAAAATTATTAAGAAATATTTTCTTAAGTTCATTTTCTTAATTTATTTCTTAAGAATAAAAAGACAGGCTTTGAAATTGTCTGATCAGCTTGCTAATGGAGTTGCCTTGTCTAATAGCCTACAACAAATTCAATACTTCAACACTGGTAAATTGTAATGATAAATGTATCTATTAACCTTTTTTGTTTTTAAGTAGCAAGCACCTCGCAATAATTGTTTTGAATGTAAAGTGCGTGAGTGTTAGTTTAACGACATTAACCGTCATAGGAGGATATACTTTCTGTTAACCACATGATAACTTTTAAAGGAAAAGAAAAGAATCATAAACTTCAGGAGATAAGAGCTGGATGTTCTTTTTGAGGAAATTACTTCAAGGAAAATGTTCTTGATAATAATATCACGTCGGAAATTAATAGGTGGGTAAATGGGAAAGGGTGGCAGAGGCTGTCTCCGCTGTGACCAACTCCAATAGGGATGTGGATGGGGTGTGAAAAAGAAAGTCTAAGCTTTCTAATGTTACAATTATTATGTTTCTATGAACTCTAAATATTGCAGAGAGAGAGCATTATATGTAGCACATCCGTTTGAATAAGCATGATTGGTCATCACATTAAGAAGCTTCAAAACAACATTTATTGTTTGAATTTGGTGATAACATTTACATGGTTTACAAGCTGAAAATAAAAATATAATTAAACACAAAACAGTCAAAAAATGTTTGGGTCAAAATGAACATTTAGAAGTAAACAGCCCATTACGACTTGACTCAACATGAAAAACCCAGTAAATTCATTAAACATCTTACCTTTCAGAATTGAAGACAACTTTGAGGTTATCCTAACTTTAAGATGTTATTTACGACGATATTTATGAAAAAGACATTTTTGAGAAATTGAATGCTTAAGTTTTTTCTTAAGAACAATCTTAAGAAAAAAGATAAGAACATTCTTAAGAAGTTTATTCGGGAATACAAAATATTTGTAACCTTTTCCTTTTACAAATTAAGAGGATAATGGTAGTTAAGTATCCAGCCCCTGCTCTTCTGTGACTTTATATAAACGTAATATGAAATGTATAGATAAATTAGCTATCAATGGGTGAGGAGAGTGCAGTGGTACCTCTAACCACAGGTCTCCAAAGGCAGCCTTCATCTCCTCCTCCAGCACCTGAGACAGCACCCCCTGGAGGCAGGACTCCAGTGCAGACACACACTCACTAAGCACTCTTTTTTCCACTGCACTGTTCATTCTCTCCTGTCTTCCTTCTTTCTCTGCTTCATTCACCAAGGGAGTGGAATATGGCAACAATTTAAACTCAGGCGTTAGTAAAAACAACATTTTGAAAAATATAAAATGGTTTTCAAAAGGATAGTTCAACCAAAAATGAGAATTATGTCATAATTTACTCACCCTCATGTTGTTCAAAACCCATACAGCTTTCTTTCTTCCATAGAACACAAAAGATGCTATTCAAAATTACAACCTCAGTCACCATTCACTTCCATTGTATGGAAAAGAGATGAATGAAAGTGACATCTTACATCTTTTGTGTTCCACAGAAGAAAGTCATGTAGGTTGGGAACAACATGATGGTGAGTAAATGATGCCACAGTTTTCATTTCTGGGTGAAATACCCCTTTAATGAACCAAAAACATTTTGAGCCAGTGCTTTTGGATGCAGGTATCCGTAGCAGACCTTTTGATACCGGTCCAGCAGAGGGAAGCACAATGGGGTGAGCATGAGTGTTCTTTACAATTGTAGGTCTGGTTCCCTCCACCTCCAAGTCTGCCTTATTCAAGGCCTTAACCCCACTAAACAGAGCCTTGCTGCACAAGTTCTTGTCATTACTACAGAGAGACAAAAGACAAAGAGAGAATTTATATGAGCATTAGGAAGTTTTGTCCTCTACTTTCAAAATGAACATTCTTCAGGGTGACACTAATGGCTGAAACATAATCACTAAATCACATGATATTCATTCATAAATGTAAACCATATGGTCATCTTGCAATTTATTAGCAATCTAAAATGACAAGACAGATTGAAAAAAGATGGTAATGTCCTTAACATAGCGCAGACACGCCTAGAGGTCAAACAGAAGAATGGAGTGTACATACTCCATTACGCTACATACGTGCAAAGAACAAGCGCTCCCTCTGGGTACATAGCCTGGTACTGCAAACAGCACTGCAACACTCTGTCATCATTATTCACAACACCAGGCTCACCTAAGGTAGAGAAGGGACAAGGCAAAGAGACTGAACACAAATTCACATGCTATATTATATAGTATGCCAGATTACCAGATTGTTTCAATTAAAATATCCTGAAAAGTAAGCAAACAGCAGTTGAAATTACTGATGCATCTCAGGATAAGAGCAGGTTCACTCACAGACAGCTTGGGAGGCCAGCTGCATTGACTGGCCCATGAGTCGAGGCTCTTGATTTTTCAAGCAGCAGTAAATGTAGTGGACAGCTGGCCTGGCTTTGTCTTCCACCTTACTGGAGAGTCTACCACTCTTCAGAGAGTCCAACTCCTGCAGAACCACCCATGGAATCAACAAAGTGGGAAACCCCAGTGCTGGAATGAAGATGAAGGGGACATTTTTCAAAATGTTCAAAAGTAAAAGAGTGAATCAAAAACTATAAACGTTATATTTGTATAGGTAATAAGGGGATGGATAGAGGATAATTCACCAAAAATTATATGATATGATAGGTGTGGGTAAGAAACAGAACAATATTTAAGTCCTTTTTTTACATAAATTCTCATGAGGGAGAGTAAATGATGAGAGATTATTTTATTTTTGGGTGAACTATCCCTTTAAGGCTAGAGTATTCTTTCCTTCTCATCTTACCACCAAGACCATGTGACCTTATCTTCTTCACAAAGTCCAGGTGGCTGAGGAGCACATTGGTATCCAGGACGATAAGGAGGTCCTGTTTATGTTGTTCTTCAACTGTGCAGAATTAGAAAGAAAATCACATTGAAATCACACACAAAGACACAATACAGCACATTTAGTCCTTCCTTTTTTCTTTTTTTTTTTTTTAAGGTGACATTACCAAACGTCATGCTGGCACCCTCTTCTGGTGGGTCTATGTCCATGCAGGTGAGTTCTCCACAGCTCTCCACCAAGTTAACCTCTAGAAGCCTCTCTGAGCGTGCCAGATACAGCTCCTCGACCAGCTGCATCTAAACAGTCAATGAAACAGAATGAGAAATATAAAAACAAGATACACACAAGATTACATTCTAAAAGCTGAGGCATAATGCTAACCTCATGGTCACTGTCAAACGTCTCTGCTTCTTTCAGAGGAGTTATCTGAAATGGTACAAAAGAACTGTTAAAGAAATTCAGACCACAGCCACACTAAGTTTGAAAACTCCTTTTTCAGTTTCCTTACATCATCATTTCCCAAAGTATGCATAAAACTATATTATAGAAAATAAACTATATTATATAAAGTATATTATAGAAAGCATTTCAGTTTTTAGGTGAAGAAAAATGGCTAGAAAAATGGTGTGGATGCGTAAATGTAGCAAAAGCAATGCATTTTCAGACAAAAATGTATTAGTGTGGATGTGGACCTGAGAATGAATTGAGGTCATAAATATATCTCACCATGATACTGTATTTTACAATATTTATTTTTAAAAATAAATGTTGTCTTCATTACATTGAGGTTATTTTTTCCTTACATTATGCAGGTCATTGTGTCACTCACAGCATCATATACTGTATGAGATGAGCCAGTCTCCATCTCTTGGTGAAAAACTTTGTGAAAACAACTTCATGATTTCGTCTCTAATAATATATTCATTTAGGTGGCTTACTGTGAAGAATATTCCTACTAGGCCTATGTGTCACCACATGGAGTTCTGGAGTGAATAAACCCGGTTGCATTTAGGAGTCCTGGATAAACTTCTTACGGTACAATTTCAACGGAGATAAAAGTCATTAGAAAATTTGCAAGTCGATATTTTTCTATACGTCTATGTCCCGTTTGCATCTCTTGCATCAGCGAGGGTCAGACTAATATTCTTACACTTTGACTTAAACCTTGTATTATGCTGCAGTTCATCTGGCCAGTAACTCCACTTTAATTACTTGGCTAAGCCCATTTTACTCATGCTTGGCCAATGCTGATTTGGACCCTCAGCAGGAAGAAATAAAAAATAATAAAGGCACAACCCCCCATTTTGCTACATCCTTTAAGTGTAGGACATCCCAGCTGAAGAAAAAAAAAAGTTTAAACCAGCCTAAGCTGGTTTCCTGGTCTACACTGGTGGCAAGCATGTCAAGGTAATCTGCTGGTTGCCAAGCTGAAAAGTGCTCCAAACCCCTCTAAAACCAGCCAACAGACCAGTCTGACCAGGCTGGGAGACCAACAAAACAGGTTTTGGCTAATTCTTTACTGCTTATATATGATTTTATGATATTCTGATTTCAGGGTGACCTAGGCCCAAATTTAAAAAAATAAATACTATCTAGGAAAAGATATTGACCAAAGGTCAGATCACCCCCACATTCCCCACAATCACTGTAAGTTAGATTTAAAGTTGAAGTCAGTTTACATACACCTCACATACAGTTTTTCACAATTCCTGATATATAATCATAGAAAACATTCCCTGTCTTAGGTCAGTTAGGATCACTACTTTATTTTAAGAATGTGAAATGCCAGAATAATAGTAGCGAGCATTATTTATTTCAGCTTTTATTTCTTTCATCACATTGCCAGTGTCAGAAGTTTACTTACACTTTGTTAGTATTTGGTATCATTGCCTTTAAATGGTTTAATTTTGGTCAAGCGTTTTGGGTAGCCCTCCACAAGCTTCTCACAATATGTTGATGGAATTTTGGACCATTCCTCCAGACAGAACTGTTGTAACTGAGTCAGGTTTGTAGACAAATTTTCTATCGGATTGAGGTCAGGGCTTTAAGATGGTCACTCCAATACCTTGAATTTGTTGTACTTAAGCCATTTTGCCACAACTTTGTAGGTATGTTTGGGTCATTATCTATTTGGAAGACCCATTTGCAATTGAGCTTTAACTTCCTGGCTGATGTCTGCTGGTGTTGCTTCAATTATATCCACATAATTTTCCTTCCTCATGATTTCCATCTATTTTGTAAAGTGCACCAGTCCCTCCTGCAGCAAAGCACCCCTACAATATGATGCAGCCACCCCCATGCGTCACAGATTGGATGGTGTTCTTCAGCTTGCAAGCCTCACCCTATTTTCTCCAAACATAACAATGGTCATTATGGTCATAACGACAGTTCCATTTTTGCTTCATTAGACCATAGGACATTTCTCCAAAAAATAAGATCTTTGTCCCCATGTGCACTTACAAACTGTCTAACAAAAAAAGTCTGGCTTTTTTGTGGTGGTTTTGGAGCAGTGGCTTCTTCCTTCCTTAGCAGCATTTCAGGCTATGTCAATATAGGAATCGTTTCACTGTGGATATAGATACTTGTCTACTTGTTTCCTCCAGCATCTTTACATGATCTTTTGCTGTTGTTCTGGGATTGATTTACCCTTTTCGCACCAAACTACATTCATCTCTACGAGGCAGAATGCGTCTCCTTCCTGAACGGTATGATGGCTGCGTGGTCCCATGGTGTTTATACTTGCGTAATATTGTTTGTACAGATGAACGTGGTACCTTCAGGCATTTGGAAATTGCTCCCAAGGATGAACCAGAATTGTGGAGGTCCACACTCTGAGATCTTGGCTGATTTCTTTTGATTTTCCCATGATGTCAAGCAATGAGTCACTGAGTTTGAAGGTAGGCCTTAAAATACATCCACAGGTACACCTCCAATTCAGCGCACCGCATATCAGAAGCTAATTGGCTAATTGTCTAAAGGCTTGACATAATTTCCTAGAATTTTCCAAGCTGCTTAAAGGCACAGTTAACTTGGTGTATGTAAACTTCTGACCCACTGGAATAGTGTTATAGTCAATTAAAAGTCTGTCTGTAAACAATTGCTGGAAAAATGTATTGTGTCATGCACAAAAAAGATGCCCTAAAAGACTTGCCAAAACTATAGTTTGCTAATATTAAATCTGTGAGTTTTAATGACTTCAATCTAAATCTGTATGTAAACTTCTGACTCCAACTGTATCAGGGAATAAAGCAAGCGTAATGTTGGTCAGCCAGCTAGAGGAGTGTGGAGGAATGCAACCGGTCTGGAACCACAGCTCACATCATACAGGCAGAAGAACCATTTTTAAATGGGCACCATCAGGATTAGCCAATCACCACTGAAAGGTGAGCGGTCAATTTAAAAATTCAGGGACTTGAGAAAGACCCACTCACTGGAGAAACACTGACACAGAGAAAGCATAGAACATAGACCAAAATAGTACACAAAAGGATGTAACGGCATCAGTCATGAACAACATGAGAAATTAATTAAAGTGTTGACCATATAACGTTGGTCTAGCACATCATGACACACTTACATGATCTGCCTTGCAGGGTGTTTTGCTTGGTGTCGTGGCCTCTGTTTTATCAGTCTGCAGCTGTTGAACTTGAGATAAATATAAAGATTGTGACGAACAAAAAGAAGATTGTTTATTGGAGGTCTGAGCAGAAATATTCTGAGGCCTTTGTCTTTGCTGGTGTGACATGAGCAATGAAGATGGAGAATCTGCCGCAACAGAATCAGGGAGAGATGACTGACTGTTACACCGATTCCTGCTATCGGATGAATCCAAATTCATATTCCAAATATTTTTTTTTGTCTGAGCTTTAATAGCACTGGCCTTCTTCGTAATCTTGAAACTGACTTTTGGCATGGGACAAGAGGATGTATTTTCTTCTTTTAAAATTGTAGCAGGTGCTTTTTTTGATTGTACATGGTATTTAGTACAGTCTTGGTGCTTCTGTGAAATATCCTTAGGCAATTTCAGTTTAGCACCAGAGTCCACATATTTTAATACTGGCAAAGCCTTTTTGCAGTGGTCATTCACCGTTTTACCATGAGAACTATTTTTTATCTTAGCACTGACAGTTTGGTCGATCTCGTTGGACCTCCTGCCAACCAACTTCTTCCTCATTTCCTTCAGAACATCAGATTGAGAGTCTGTATGTGCTAAATTACTGCTGGTCATGTATTTGATGTCCCTTCGCTTGGCTTCAGAATGAAATTCTGGTGATAATGACCTCTTCATTACCATCCTCCTTTTCTCTTGGAGCTCCTCAGGGGAAGAATCATCCCGTGCAGGTTTCTGTCTGGCCTCATCTGATGCAGATCTCCTCGACACCAGCTTCGGTCTCTGCTCCTTCAGCTCTTTTGAAGAAGTCTGATTTGTGGCAGCGTGTCTACTGGAGCTTCTCCCTGAAACATGGGGGCTTGCATTTTCATGCTTCCTTTTGGCAATCACCTTCTCTTTTTCCTGTGTGAAAGGCAAATTAAAAACTGTCCAGGAATTCGAAGTTGCTTTGCCTTCTGGGGACCTTCTGTCCTTGCTCTTTCTTTTTTCCACATCTGTTTTTTCCCGTCTTCCTTTCTTGGGACTGTCTTTTCTTGTTGATTGCGAGTCGTTGACCCTCCTTCCTTTAGCTTCATCTTTCTCAGAACTGAAACAATGCGAAAGAGGTAAGTGTAAATTCTTCAGTAAGTTTTACTGAACAGTTGATAACCTTCTCAAAGACTATTTGTGATAATGCAACAGATATCAAAACATAAAAAGCATTTTTTTTTTAATCATCTCAAAGTTGACAGCTAACTAATTCTAAATAATTATTATTTGTATGGCTGTGTAACAGAACATTTTGCATCTGCATGTTATGTCATTATTAAAGATGGTTGCCTGTGCTTAGGCAGAAGTTACATCCTGCTAGGGCTGCAACTAACGATTATTTTGATAATCGATTAATCTAATGGTTACTAGAACGATTATTCGACTATTCACGATTATTGCAATGATTAATCATTAACTCTTAACCGATTATTCAGCTTGTGTCCTGACTTAAAAGGTTGTATTAAACGTGCTTATTAACAATAAAGAGGACAAAATCATCTTTTAAAAATACCTCTAAAACACATTCACTGAATTAAAGGGTAAAAATACTTTAAGTTTAATTCAGGAAAGAAATTCACTGCAAAAAAAAATTATATAGTTATCAAGTGTTTTTGTCTTGTTTTCCATTTAAAATTGTCTAAAAATCCTTAAAAGAAGATACATTTACTTGAGAAGCAACATATAAGATATTTAGACTAGCTTTAAGGAATGTATATTAATTATAAAAGTGTATTTTGTATACAAGTGTATTTTTTCACTTGGTTACACTTCTGCAAGGGCAGTAAAGTCAAAATCTGCTTAAATTCAAGATCTATTCTCTAAAAGTTCAAAAAATCTAAATTCTCAAAATGTTCAAAAATATTTGTTAATCGGCCAATGTAATTTACTGAAATGTATTCTGGGACGTTTACCATTCCAAATGAAGGACTTCGGTATGAAGTCATATTGCTTGAAATAAGAGAGAGAGACATCTATAGGGAGATATTGTAGCAGGTAGTTGAATTTTGAAATACAATTCCCAGATAAATGTAATGAAGCCCATCTACCCACATCGCTCAAAAACCTTTTTATTAAAGGGTCAAAATTAACTAACTAAATCACACAAATGTGCTGGAATTAAAATACCAAAATACTTAATGCCCCGTTTGGGCCACTGGAAGGCACCCGGCTAAAAAGCCATTACCCAGGAAGTACACTGTCAGAGCCAAAGCTTCGGATTTAGTCCAATTCACTCTGTATATTAAGAATTTAGAAAAGGAATTGATTTTGTGGAGGCAAGGCATAGATCTAGTAGGGTTGGAGACAAATAATAAAATATCATCTGCATAAAGCAGAAGCTTATGCACCACACCTCCTGCCACCACCCCTGGAAAATCCTCAAGTGAGATGGCAGCGACCAGAGGCTGATCGTTTGCCACTGCCCACATGACATTAATGAAACATCTAATGTTATCAGAAGAGTATGTATAAGAGATGCCATGACTTTACTTAATGAGTTAGCCAAATGTTTTGACAATATTTTAACATCTAGCTGGATCAGGGAAATTGGACGGTAACACTCGCTTGGATCTTTGTCCTTTTTAAGAATCAGATTGATCAGGGCTTGCGTCATGGTTGGTGTTAACTTTCTATTCTTTAATGATTCTGTATTAACTTCTAGCAAAAGTGGAGTCAGTTCTGTAGCATAATCTAAAAAAACTTGTTTTTTTAGAGCTTTGCCTGTAGGCAAGGCCTTAATTACCACCACACCAAGCTCCTCCAAGGTTATCTCAGAATCAAGAGAATTGTTTTGCCCAGTCATCAGTTTTGGAAGTTCTAATGGTTCCAATAAGTTTCTAATATCCTCATCAGTAAACAAAGACATGGAACTATAAAGATCAATACAGAAAAGGAATTATTAAAATCCATGGCCAAGGTAAATATTTCACCACCAGCAGATTTCACTGAGGGAATGGTAGAAAATATATATCTAGCCAGAATTTTCCCTGCTTTGTCCCCTACTCAAAGTATGACTGTCTTGCCCTAAATAGCCAAAACTCCACCTTCCGTGACATAATAGAATTATAACTTCATTTCAATCGGGTCAATTCCTTGAGGCTATTCGTTGACATTCAGCGGTTCAGATTTGCCTCAGCACTTTTAATATTCCCTTCCAATTCCACAAGATATTGTTCTTTCGATTTTTAGGTAAATGAGGCATACTGTATAATCCGACCCATAAGAACAGCCTTAAGTGCCTCCAAAGCCATGCCCACAGAGGATGCTGAGGACCAGTTGGTCTCCATGTAGACACTGATTTCAGCCCTTAGCAGTTGTTGGAATTCAGGATTTTGCAAAAGGTATAAATTAAAAGCACCAACTATATGATTTATTTTTCTCCATATGTGGCAACACCTCTAAACACACTAGGGTGTTATCTAAAATGTTTCCAATTGAGCACGCAACAACTGATGAAATGTGGGACTTAAATGAAAAAAAAAAAGTATTCTAGTTTAAATCTTATGGACTGATGAAAAAATATATAGTCCCTCCCAGATGGGTTCAAAAGTCTCCAAATATCTGTAAGACCAAGATTTTGAAACATCCAATGTTGCTCTGGGGGGCTTGCACACTTTTGCTTTACTATGATCAAGGACTGAGTCCATCAAAAGATTAAAGTCTCCTCCCAATATTATATCATGAGGGGTGCCAGCTGCTTGCAACATCCCTTCAAGATTTATCAAAAAGCCCTGCACCAATTACAGCCTCAAGTCTTTTTGTGTATGATGCTACAAGCTCAAGAACATTCACAGAGTTGTCTCGTAACCACACCTTTGTTATCTTGGCTGTGTGCTTGGGGTTGTTGTCCTGTTGGAAGATGAACCTTCGCACCAGTCTGAGGTCCAGAGCGCTCTGGAGCAGGTTTTCATCAAGGATGTCTCTGTACATTGCTGCATTCATCTTTCCCTCGATCCTGACTAGTCTCCCAGTACCAGCCACTGAAAAACATCCCCACAGCATGATGCTGCCACCACCATGCTTCACTGTAGGGATGGTATTGGCCAGGTGATGAGCGGTGTCTGGTTTCCTCCAGACAGGACGCTTGCCATTCAGGCAAAAGTGTTACATTTTTGTTTCATCAAACCAGAGAATTTTGTTTCTCATGTTCTGAGGGTCCTTCAGGTGCCTTTTGGCAAACACCAGGTGGGCTTCCATCTGGCCACTCTACCATACAGGCCTGACTGGTGGAGTGCTGCAGAGATGGTTGTTCTTCTGGAAGTTTCTCCTCTCTCCACAGAGAAATGCTGGACCTCGGTCAGAGTGACCATCGGGTTCTTGGTCACCTCCCTGACTAAGGCCCTTCTCCCCCGATCGCTTTTGCAGTTTGGCCTTTCCAAAAATTTTCTGTACCCTTCCCCAGATCTGTGCCTCAATACAATCCTATCTCGGAGGTCTACAGACAATTCCTTGGACTTCTTGGCTCAGTTTGTGCTCTGACATGCACGGTTAACTGTGGGACCTTATATGACAAGTGTGAGCCTTTCCAAATCATGTCCAATCAACTGAATTAACCACAGGTGGACTCCAATCAAGTTGTAGAAACATCAAGGATGATCAGTGGAAACAGGATGCACCAGAGCTAAATTTTGAGTGTCATGCAAAGGCTGTGAATACTAATGAACATGTGATTTTTGTTTTTCATATGACTTTTTTTTTAATGTGGTATTGTTTGTAGAATTTTGAGGAAAATAATGAATATAATCCATTTTGGAACAAGGCTGTAACATAACAAAATGTGGAAAAAGTGAAGCGTTATGAATACTTTCCAGATGCACTGTATCATGTCCCTCTGCTCCCTCAAGAATTCCAACGATACAGATGTTATTCTGCTGGCTATGGTCCTCCATGTCCTCCAAATTCTCCCAGACATGCTCCAAATATACCTTGGTCGCTAGCGGATTAGCAGATAATTCCCTCTCCGATGACTCCAGGTAATCGATATGTTTCTCGACATCCCCCACTCTTGTAACCACACCAGTTAACTAATCAGTGATTGATTGACGTATAACAGCAAGATCCTCCAAGTCAGAAACGACCTTCTTCAGCATTGCCGACATATTCAACATCTCTTGGCACATTTCCCACACCTCCCCGTCTAAACCGACTCCCAGGCTTGCGGCATGCTTGGGGGCGTCAGCTTGAGTATGTTTTCTTCTTACATATTCATTTGTCATTATTTTTATTGTATATTCTTTATATTTTATTATATTCACATACATCTGATATTTCCAATCATATTTTGTCCTATTAATATGCCTAGCTGTTGCCGTAATAACAATAATGCTGTACAAAGGATAATGTGTAAGCTTCATGAATTTATACTGGTACCAGGGAGAGCTTTTCTCTGTAATTGCCAAATCTGCATGTATGTTAAGCAGCTGTTTCCTTCCTAGGACAATGTGAATCATTAGGTTGATGTATGCTATAAAGGGGGTGTGATTACTGTTCTTCCCTGGGAGCATTCAAAATAAAAAAGGGCTTTGTATCATCACACTATGTAGTAGTAATTTGACAAATGGGGTGATGCTCATTTGTCTAAATCTATGAAGTAACTTAAAAATACATAAATACAATGCTATTAATACAGACAATGAATTGAATACACATCTTTTACAGTATGATGAACATATGTTCGTTTTTATATTTTTATGGGGCTTAAAGTAAAAAATAGGTGTAACTATTTGTATATTGTAAAAAAAACAAAAAAAACAAGAACATATTAAGTAGTGATGCAAGATGATCCAGCAGATGGAATGAACTTCAATCAATCAGAAAATTTCTAGAAGGAATAACAACTTTAATTTTATACGTTAATAAATTAAATAAAATCAATTAAAATTAATACTGAATAAATGCAATACATAAATGAAACATTTGATTATAGATTTATATATTGAGTAAATAAATCTAAAGATATACTCATGGACTAAGTCCTAAAACTGATAGTACATCGTCAAGTCTAATGAACTAAGTAAATAATATAAGTATAAGTTGAGACTTGGCAGAGGCATCAGAGGTTAAGTCGATGCAGAGAGCAAGGAGAAAATTAAGTGTGTGTGAGAGATATAATTTTCAATCAACATGAACAAAATGATCACATTTCTTACTTAATCTCATACATTCTTATTTATCATTGACCTGTAACTGAAATAAATAATTCTTCGACATAGTGAAGATGACAGAGACATTTTGTCAGTTGTCAGTTTTTCTTACAATATACAAAATGTATGACACAAACATTAAAAAACAAATTATAATACTTTATGCCCTGAGATACTCGCCTTTTATGCCGACAATGATGTTTGTTTTTGTTTTTTGGGATGCGGAGTCTCTTTGTGTCTCTCTCCTGTGACCAATAAAATAGAAAAAATTTAAAATAAATTCAGTTAATACATTTATTATTTAGCAAATGCTTTTAACCATAGTGACTTACAAATGAGAATTACTGTAATGCTCATGTGAAATAAAAAGGTCTTAGGCTACATATCCAGTACTAAAATAAGATCAAACTGACATAATGGATCTTGCATAAATCATATGTTCAGACTAACTAGATCAAAACCCCCTCATTTTAGATTTATTTTAACTTTATGTTACTGATCCTCACCTTCCTTTCATCTTCACTTGAGGAGCTTGATGAGATTCTTCCCTCATTTTTTTGTTTCTTCTTCTTTGATTTCTTGCTAGACATCTTGAAAACTCTGCGACAGCACATAAAGATTGTGAGAAGATTGTGATCATGCATAACAGCTAATATGTTTCCAATTTTAAAGAGTATTTATGTTTCAGGTTTGGAAGAAAATGCTCTTTTATTAATTCAAACATATAGTGTTGTATTTTAATAAAACCACAGTTAAAAAACACCAATTCCAGGTTGATATTTGGACAAAATAAATGATTCCAACCTTTTTTTGTAGAACAAGCAAGGCCATCTAGCCATGGATTTGATCATTAACACATGGATTTACTCTAAAATATGATGATGATGATAATAATAATAATAATGCTTCATTTATAGATTCTTTCTTTCAAGAATGTGGTACTTTTTACTTTGGAGTGTTTTTAGTAAGTATTAAATACAAAGTAAACCATTTTCCCCCCAAGAGCAGCATATCAGTAAATCCCAGACAGAAATCCATCCTATCCTTGGGAGGGACAGAGAAATCACCAAAACAACCAATGTCGTGGAATATTGAAGTCTCTTTCCCTCTCAGTACGAAAACTCTTGAAGTCCAGGATTCCAGATGTCAAAGGTTAGGCTTTATTGAGCAACACAACAAAACCTGAGATGCCAGCATCTGAAGTGTGATTTCAGAATCCAGCATTTTATACAGTTTCTGTTCCACCTTCTCTCTTTGAGTGATGGCCTCTTCATCCAATAAAATCATCTTATGCCTCCCTAGTTTCATCTTCGCCATCTCCCTTCCAGCTGGTCACCCTTGGCCCCAACTTGCTGTATCATCTCAATGCCTTTTTTGGCGACATTGGCGTTAACAGCACCAGCTCTGCTCATTAAATTGTCCTTTCAATATCCACATGCACACCTCATTTTGGGTCATACCAAACAGAAAGAGGCTGTAATCCTTTCCAGGGAAGCCAAACTACTACAGGTGAAGTTCCTTATCCTTAAAACTCCCTACTCATTCACTTGACACATGCATCCCTTCTCCTGTTTCCTAAGGTCTCTCATTGTCTGTATCACATCAACTCATTTTCCATTGACACAGAAAGGCCTTACAGAAAGGAAAGAGACTGCAATCTAATCTGTTTTCCATAGTTTCAAAATGCATCAGAGTAAATCAGAGTATTAAATCAATAAAATAATGATTAAATATTTAACATATTGAATAGCATTGATAATGCAGTTATTCATAGTACACTGATTACACATTGCCATTTTTAGATAACTGCATATTGCATACATATCAATTCAATGATCAAAAATTGATTAACTGAATGATTAAATACAAATATTCCATACCAACTCAAGGTTAAGCATGAACCGCACAAAAATGACATTTCGCCATTTAAAATGTGACAAAAGTAGATTTCGGGCATTCAACAAAGCATGTGACAGACATATTTCCACAGCATATTTACAGTACATCTGTCCTGTCCTGCCTTAAATCTTATTATACTGTACAATTCCCGAAATTAAAGACTACGGAATACAATTCGTTTTTATTTTATTTATTTTCTTCAGTTTTTGTTTTATTTACAGATGAAAGGTTTTTACCTACCAGAAATGGGACAAATGTTGCTGAGTTCAGAACTTAATGACAGCAAAATAATAAACAAATCAAGCCTTCTTGGCCTCAAGCTGTCTACTTCACCACTTGCACTACAGCTGCCTTGCTAAAACTAAAACTACTTCCGCTCTCTAATTTTGCGTAGTTTGAGACAAGACGATTGGTGCGTTCCCTCAAGGCTCAGCGTGCAGTATTTCTATACGCATTCTTTCTGCGTAAGCTAGTTTGTGAATATGGCGGAGCTCAAGGAAGAGTAGAGAGCAACTTCACCAGAAGGACGCCAATAGGAAAGGTAATATAATTTGTTTTATTAATGATTAACTGGTTAAAGCGTAATTTTTACATTTAATGTATTTATAAATTTTGTATTTTTATGCAGAATATTTCTAATACGACTTAAAAACTGCTGAAGTAAATATAGGCCACCTCACGGAGCTCCACCACAGGACCTAGGTTTAAGTAATGTAAATGCTCAAAAAACGACTCCGTATCTCGGGGCATATCTGCAGAGTACTGGCATTTTCATTAAATGCATTAATCCATGCATTCTATGTGTTCAAAAATAAGTTTGAAAGTACAGTTAGATGAATATACTGTATAAGAAGCAACTGTCTTACCGCGGAGCTCCGCAACAGGGCCGTCCTGCTTGGAAACATCATATACATGGTATGTATTTGTGGTTTTATAAACTTCATAATTTTTATGGAAAAGAAAGCTAGCAATAAAATATATAATTATGTTGAAATATAATGATATAATTTTTTGATGAAATAACATTTAATAGTTTTAAAATTTATTTATATTTTGTAATGATTTTTCTTTTTATAGTTATTTGAATGGTGGAGCTTGTTTTTGGAGTAATCTAAGTGTCGTTTTACAGTTTTTTTTATTTTGATATATATATATATATATATATATATATATATATATATATATATATATATATATATATATATATATATATATATATATACAGACACTCGGACTGATACTGATAAGATGCTTACTGAATCTGTGGAACAATGTGAACAGAGGCCCAGTCATGATCCCAGTGAAAACAGAGGACATCAATGGACAAACATCTTCCACTGTCACGGGTACGTTTTCAGCAATCACAACCTGTGAAATATGTTACACTCCCTGTGTGACATGGTTAAATAATTGAAATTATTATTGTCTGTCTCTTACAGAGAGACATGTGTCTATCCAAATCACACTGGAATGTCTTGAGATGCTTGTGGATTTTAATGGAGGTACAGAAACCTGTAGCATTTCATTAAAACCACCTGTAGACCACACTGATCTAAAGCTAACAATTATTCATTGCTCATTCAGATATTCAAATCAGTGTTCAATGATTTCCACAGTCAGGAGTAATCCATTGTGTTCAGAAGAGAAATTTAAGACCTGTTACATTCATAAACGTCGGTGGCACCTATAGAACTTGCACTGTAAAGTTTATGTGGAATTTGAAGTTTTTTGAATTTTAGTAAAATCAAAAGAGTCCATTTAGAGTCACTATAATTTTCTAACCCAACAAGCATTTGAAAAATATTGACTGAGTGAAGCAAGCTGTCAGATGTTATATGTGTGAAGAATTCACTGAGATAAGCAAACTTTGATTCCTCTAATGCTCCCACAGGCCAAAGGATGTGCATTTGTCATCTGCCTTGTAGACAACTCAAATCCAGTCAAGGCTCAGCCCAGGTATGTTCAGGGTTTTGTGGTGTCTTTCAAAATTCCAACAGTGTTTTTTTTTGCATACATGTCTCTGAGATGTAATTGTTTTACCCATACGATGGCAGAATAGACCAAAAAGTTCACCCAAAAAACTCAAATTATCTCATAATTTACTCATCGGTGACTTTAATTTATTTTGCTGAAAACAAGATTTTTAGAAAAGAAATCTCAGCTCTGTAGGTCCTTACAATGCAAGTGAATGGTGGCCAGAACTTTGAAGGTACAAAATGCACATAAAGGCAGCATAAAAGTAATCCATATGACAACAGTGGTTTAATCCATATCTTCAGAAGCAATATGATTGGTTTGGGTGATAAACACATTAATATTTAAGTCCTTTTTTACTATAAATATCCACATTCACTTTCACATTCTTCTTCTTTTGTTTTTGGCTATTCAAATTCTTGTGCATATCGCCACCTACTGGAAGGGAGGAGAATTTATAGTTAAAAAAAATGACTAAAATATTGAACTGTTTCTCACCCAAACCTATCATATCACTTCTGAAGATATGGATTTAACCACTGGAGTCATGTGGATTACTTTTATGCTCCCTTTATAAGATTTATGGACCTACAAAGCTGAGATTTTCTTCAAAAAGTCTTTGGTTGTGTTCAGCTAAAGAAAGAAAGTCATACACATCTGGGACAGCAAGAGGGTAAGAGGTGAATGATGAGAGAATTTTCATTTTTGGGTGAACTATCCCTTTAAGGAAGAGCTAATGTGTAGTGGAATATCACTGAAATGACTAGATCTCTGAGACTCTGCATCTTTCCAATTTTATCTGTGATGGCTTCCTTTTTTCTTAAGAATCGCATAATCGTGATTCTTAAGGAGCTTTGGAAATCATTTGGAATCAACTATTTTTGAGAACCAAAAAATAGTGTGTCTGCCTTTTTGTCCCATCTCCAGACTCAAGAAAGACATAAGTCCTCTCAAACGCCACATCAACAAGGGTGAGAATGAGTCCAGCTATTCAGGCAGCTCAGATGTACCCTTCAAAGAATTCGGTGAGCCTTTTCTCATTATTTAATGCTTCCTTGTGTTGATGTGCCTTACTGACATAGTAAATAATTGTGCATTTGTGTTGTCAAGGCTGCAGAGGCAATAGTCATTAAAAGAGAACTGCTTGAACTGGATGCCAGTTTGTTGATGTGGAATAATATACATGTTGAACTTGAACAGCAACGTTGTCATATATGAGGATTGTTTTTGTGAAAATAATAGTTTTAACTCGTTTAAGCAAGCCATAATATTGGCCAGGTTTCTCTGTTTAACTGAAGATGTGTTATTCTGAATTCCAGCAAATTATTACCTCTAATTCTTTCTCTCTTATTATGTCCCTATCTCAGTCCTAGGTGGACAATCCTATGAGATTATGATAGAGTTGGGCACCAATGTCCAGCTCCTGCCTAACCACACCACACCCCAGACAGACACCTACTTCAGCTGCAAAATGAAGACAAACAGGTAGGTTTGTTCCCCTAAAATGTGTAAACGTTGTGACTCTATGGCACTTTCAAAACATTGCTCTGTTTGTATGAGCATCCAGCCAGCCCAACACAGCAACATAGCTCAACCAATGGCATGAGTTTGGGGCAGGACTATTTGTTTATCGACCTAGTGCAGATGGCGGGAGTGTTTGGGAAACGTTTATTTCTTTAAGTCTTTATTTTTGCAATGCTGTTTGTTGATGCTAGTGGTGCAGAAATTAAACACTTTGCCTTTTAATTATTGACCAGAATTAGACATTGTCTGTTTGTGACATTGTAGGTAGCTTGTATTCTGCTCTATCATGGTTCTAGCAGAAGAGAGGAATCCTCTGGAATGTCTTGATGCTTTTCGATCCACTGGTAGGAAATCTACTATACACTGAGAACAACTGATTACTAATGATGATAACAAATATCTTTACATTTTTGCACAGATCTAATCATAATAAAAGGATCATATGCAAATATATTGTGTATATATTTATATACATTTTCATAATTTATTTATCTGTAGGTATAATGGGTCTTCTGTGGGCAAAGCATCTGCATAACTCTGTAAAGGTTACTATACAGTAAATGACATAAAGGAAGCTTGTGTGAAGATGATTAAGGAGAATTGTCATCTAAACCACATCCGAGTGGAAGGGAACTGCACACCTCGACAACTAGAAGGAACAGGGGACAAAGACTCACCCATTGCTTCTGTGGAGGTGGTGAAGATGGATGCCAATGTCATCATGCACCTCAGACCCTTTGACTACTTGTGAGTGAACAACTGAGGTAGTGCTGGTCAATTCTGCATATGAGTAAAAAATTTGAGTCTGAATAAATGGTCCCTTTTACAACAATCCATGGGAGAGTACTGTGTGAGGTACTAACAAGACAATAGAAATAATAATAAAAAAGTTGCACATGATGATTATGGTATTCAATACAAGCTTTTGTAGTCAGGTTTGCTTATTACATATCAAGTCCATTAAAAAAAGGACAAAACGTTCCTACTAAATAGTTCTCACAGTATTCTCTCATTTCAGACACATGGACCCCTTTGGAACATCTGTGAACTATCTGAGCGCTGCTTTTCAGAATGTTTGAAATCTGGGCATAGTTTCTGTGATGTCAACGGACACTGGCTCACTTTACTCCAAGTGACAATTCGACAATCCTTGAATGTAACAATTCGACATTATGTCTGCCAGATCATTAGAACTGAGTATTACAGGGAACTGGCTGCACGTATGGCGTTGGCCTCAGTAGCCAGGTATGATCACCTATTTATCTTACTTGACAGTTTGCAAACTGCACAATCGGACAATAATTGTCTGGGTACCTTTCAGATGTGGATGAAATGCTTTTTTCAATGGTCTTTAATACACTTGTTCCTTGATTCATGTTCTTGCAGAGTAGCAGCACGGTGCAACAAAGGGATTGAGGTGCTGTTAGCTGTTGCCCTTGAGCATTTAGTCCTCGTGGTGGTGCGTGTACTCAGAGGGCCCTGCCAGGCAGATGAGTCTGCTAAGAAACTGCATCAGCTCTTGCATTGCCAGTGGTGTGAAGAAAGGGTGTTTCATCAAGCCAGGAAGCATGGTTGAAGGTGAAAAGGCCAGCTTATAGCAGCATGAATTTCCATTGTGCAGGCTGGTTTATGCTGGGCAACCAGTATGGTCTTGCTGGTTAAGCTATTTAAAAAGTTGGTGGGGACACCAGCATCCAAATCACAAGATATGCTTATGACAAGTAATGCTTTTAAATGGGTTAAGCATTAATAATTACTCTCCTGCTTGTTGCATCAACAGAAAACCTGTACAGACAGTTGCCCTGCCAGTGCCATGGGAGCATGCCAGGTAAAACTGTGGTAGAACTTGGGCAACTTTAGTAAGATTAAAAAATTCATGCAGTTTTTTGTTCACAATATCACTGCATCGAGAAAAATGCAGAATTCCTCAATTAAACCATCAGTCATGATTAAAACTCCCTCTGTCTGGCTTTCTTTTTTTGTTTCTTTACTGTCCATCAGGGCTGGTGCTCTGTTTAACACTTGTTTTTTGAGACGGATGTTGGTTGCAGCAGTGTAGCACCATATGGAGGACATCCAGCCTCTGGTGAAGACCCTTATCTGTCAGGCTAACTGCACCACACTCAAGCTTTTCCCTGTCCTGGGATGCTCTGCCCTCTCAAACCAAGGTGTGTGATTTTTCTGTAAATCAATATTTCAGCATTTTCAGTTCTCTTCTGGCTACCCATTGTTCAATTCAGTTGAAGGTGGTGAATCAAAAGCTCATTCATGTTTTCTCTAGTGGTATGGTAATAAAAACTTTACAGAAGGTTGAAGAGGCTGTTACATCTGAAAAATTATGATCTTTTGTTGGTTAATCAGTTTCTATATGTAATATACAGTATGTGATTTAACTGTAGATATTTATTTAGTAATTAGGGCTGGGAAATAAAAAAAACATGTTATTTTCTGCGATTAATAGTTGACTATTTGACACATGTCCCGGGCATAATAAACACGGGACCGGATGTACTGTATGGAGAATGGAGACTTCACCCGCAAGTGGTGAGCCAGGTGTGGGAGAGATACGGACAAGCTGCCGTATCACTTTGCATCGCCCAAAAAAGCTCACTCACTGTCATCTGAACCAAAAGATGTTGATTGGGACAATTTGCATAAATTGTTTAAACTTATTGGAATTGACCAGGTCTTTGAATTGTCATTGAAGCCAAATCTGACACTGAGCTATTTGTCTTAGGTTGAATAAATTCCTGCAGTATCTCACCGAGGCGGGGTTCAGAGTGAGCCGTACACACTTTGATCCAACAGGCGTGCCGACCGACGCCACCCTGGCACAATTTAAGGAAGGATATACAAAATACAGTGTATCCACTTAATCTTCCGCCCCTCAGAGTAGTGCTATCAGCTCAGATGGCATAAGACGACAAATTCTCTGATTTTGATTAAAACCAGAACGTTTTGTGGAGCATATTGGTTGTGCTTTGAGAGCACTTCGGGACATGCATTTAAGAGTTTGGAGTGCACAGATTTCACCTGCTGATGCTCTCTCTGTGGCTATTGTTTCCATTAAAGATGGGTATTTTCAATGACAACTGGAAGAGTTATTGTACTCTAACAACAGCTTCATCTAGTGAATGCAAAAGTGTTTTTTTTTGTATTGATTGCAATGATGCTGTGGCCTATTATGGGCTTCATGGTTTTTCGAAACTAACTGAAAACACTCTGTGCTGAGAGTATTGACTTATGTTCCATGTTTTGTTTTTTTTAATCTCTATAATATTTATAAGGACTCTTGTCAAAGGTTTGTATTGATCTTTTATTTTTTACTTCAGTATTTTATCAGATTGCTAACAATTATGCTTCACAACATCAATAAAACATTTCACATGATGTATCATTAAGAACAAAACCTTTTAAGAATACTGACATGCTGTAGCACTTCAATCTAATGAAAACATGTCCAAGCCTCATTTGACCCCAAACTCTATAGAACAACAGAATTTCTTTATACATTTTTCTCATAAAGAAAATCAAGCCAAATATTTTTGCATTGTGATATTACTTTCATGACCATTAAGCACATTTCCCCCCAGAAATCTCATTATTCTCAATGTGAATTTTTTAATTAAGGTAGTGAGGATTAAGTGTAGAGAAGTGTTAAAAATAGGCTTATTTTTCTTTTTGGTTGAAATATGTTCTTGACTTCATTTGTAAGATTCAAATTCTCAAATATAACCTGTGAGAAGTCTCCTCCAAATTAGTGCCATTCTGTGTAATTTGCATAGTACAATATCTAGACCTCCCTGAAATGTTCACACTAAAATTTATTAACTAGTATGTTCATTTGAATAGGGAAACTTTTTGCAAACTACTTTTGTGGGAACAAACCTTGTAATCAATGTTTTGTAGTATGTCACGGGTATATTGTGTTTCACAAAGACGTTCCACAATATAATATGGTATGTATATTGAACATTACCATGGTTTTTGGATGTGCCATATTACAATTATATTATCTCAAGGACCTCAGAGTATAATATATATATATATATATACCACAGTACATTAAGATGTTAATCATTCAGTACCTTTGAATTGCCACCTGATACTATCTCTGTGCATGTGTCTTTAGACAAAAAAATAAAAATATGTATTTTAATATTTAGTATTGTCATTGTTTTATAGTCTCACATGCCAGTAATTCAATGATACCTGATACTTTGCTTATTCATATGAGAAGGCTGAGTTTTGAACTGCATAGTTTTTAGTATGTTAAGGGGTGTGTCAAAAATACCTTGTGAGCAGCCTACCAAGACCAGAATGCTGTCTAGATAGACAGCTCTCTAGTTTTGAGAGGCAACCAGAGTGTCTCTGTGCAGCTGTTTCATTCGCACGACTCCCACACTTGTGAAATATCAGCGACTTGACTGAATCTGTTTCAGTATTGAATTCATCTTCACCTGAGCACAGTAGCACTTACCTGAACTAAGCGGGCCAGTATGGGAGCATCGTCCAGTCTTCTGGATGAAAATAAATCCAACTACATAAAAGGTAGGCTATGTAGAATGCCTGTTAGTGGTTTTAATATTTATTGAAAAAATAAAGAGTTTGTAGAATGAGCAGCAATGGGCGTTAGTGAAGTTTTGTTTTTCTGGATGTTCTGTTTTCCTTAATGGATTAAGGCTTCTCTGGATAATTTTATCCATTACATATTGTTGTTCCTCAGTCATTCACAAGGAATTGACCTCTCTAAAGGATATATATGTATGTATTCTAAATAACTCATTAAAATGTATTAGTGATGAATGGGGACATTCAAATAGACAGATTTTCTCATGAAAAACAAACATTATAAATACAACGTATTTTACAACGTTTACAACATACACAGGCTGAGTATCCTGCAATTTATCAGTATTAAGTCAAGGACAAATGGCACTGGTTCCTGAGAATGACTAAACTCAATTGGTGTTGAAAGCATGTGTGATTTCTCACATAAGGTGTTGGAAAACAGAGTGTGTGGTCAAGAAACAGCTGCTCATTGTCCAAGAGTACTCCAATTTGCAGACACAGCAACTCTTTATTGTTTAAAGGAATATTCTGGGTTCAATACAACTCAATCAACAGCAATTATGGCATAATGTTGATTACCACAAAACTTAATTTCAGTCTGTCCCTCCTTTTATTTAAAAAAAGCAAAAATCTGGGTTAAAGTGAGGCACTTACTATTGAAGCGAATGGGCCAATTAGTAAACATTAAAATACACCGTTTCAAAAGTATAGCCACAAGATGTAAACCATATCCATGTTAACATGTTATTGTTTTCTACGATAAAATCGCTTGCAAACCTTTTCTGTATGAAGTTATTTCCAATTGTACAACTTCGTTGCCATGACAACGTAATGCCGCAAATCCTAAAATTACCGTAAAACTATGATTTAAACAACTTTACAGCTAAAATATGACTTGAGTTTTAACAGAATAACTAATGTGAGTGGTTTTATAAAATTATATGCTTTACATTTCTCCCTTTTAGCCCTCCAAAACCTGGCCCCCTTCACGTCCACTGTAACCTTTGTTTATGCTTCTTGTTTTTTTAAAGGTAAAAATGTAAAATTTATTTTTGTTTTAATCAGCATTATAACAAATGCTGTCGATTTAAGCTTAACTTGTATTGAACCTGGAATGTTCCTTTAATGTTTGAAAACATAGTCACTTAATTTTCTCTCAGACACACACATGCACAGGTTTTTCTCTCTCTCAAACATTCCCTAGTCAACCTTGTACTATTGGTGTAGTGTGATGCCTGTGTTGTGGTATGAGGTATGTTCATACAGAACTTGCTCTGCAGGTCATGCCATAAGAGCACATAGACCAAGAGCTAAAGAATTCAAGACATCTCAAACAAGAGTTCTATCTAAAACAACAAATCAATCTCTCTCTTTCTCTCTTATACACAAAACAATAATTGCTTTAAGAAGACTAAATTAAGATATTTATAATGGCGGAGTGTGAAAGTAAAAAAAAAATGAGAGAAAGAGAGAGAGCGAGAGAGAGAAAATGAAGAGAGATTTGCTGGTTAATTTCACTCCATTGTGAAATAATTTCCATAATGATAGATGTGAATGCCATAGCTCTTAACTGCCATCTAATTTTAGCCGCATGTTACATAATGTAAAAATCTCAAACCTTCTGAAATATGTACACATGAGGAATTTAAGAAAGTTGAAACACCCTCTGAGAGAGGAGATTCTGGTTTGGGTGTCAAATCATCTATTTCAGGTATACTTCTAGATTTCCCTAGGCACTGTACAGGCACTGTAAAAAAGAAAAAAAAAATATAAATGTAACTTTTATGTAAGAGTTTTCTTTCAGGTATTCTGTCTCTCTTGAGAATTTTATGATATAATTCTTTATTTTTGATAATAAAGAGCTGTGCGTTATGCCTAACAATGCTTTAGTCATGACTACTGTAATTCATAACATACTGTACCACAACCTTGCGTAACTATCACTTTTATAACACCGCTACTGCACTGTGATTTATTATTTTTTTTTTCATTGTGCAGTTATACCTTAAGGAGATATTTCTACCTGATCTGAACCATAAAAATTACTTTTGTTGGTTTCCCTTAATGTTATCAGGTTATTTTAAAGATGCTACACAACAGACATATGCACAATGGGGGGAAAAATAGTCAGATTGACCTTTTTTTTATGTTTTTGCACACAGTTTTTCGAAGTACATTTTAATTGTAGAAAATGAATTCAAATTTACTTCACGACATTCATTTTTTAAAGTAAATTTAACTGAAATATTTCAGTTAAAACTAACTATTTCTTACAAATCTCAAGTACATGGTACTTAAATAAACTTTGTAAAATTTAAAAGAATATTTTATTAGAATGATTCAAGTTTTAAACTTACCTTATAAACACATGACTAATCATGTTCCACATAACATATAAAAGCCTTCCCCAGGGAAGCTTAATGCATGCTATTACAAAATACAGAGCTGCGTAAGTAGACCAAAACAAATGATAAAGCCAACAATCAACAGATACATTTTTTGATCATGGTCACTAAGTATAACAACACAATGGTAAAAACAGTGCAAATAAAATTGCAAGCAGTGAACACCAAGCAAGCTATTTAATTATGCAAGCCTGGCTTGAATTCATTTTTATATGTTTGAATTGAGTGCAAATGTAGAATTGACTTAATATTTTCAAATTCACGCTTTAACTTAATCAATGTAGAAAGTACTTAATGTTTTCTGCTATATTTACTTCACAAAATAAAAATTAAAAAAATCAGTGAACAGGTGTTTTTGATATCATATTTTGCAACGTACTAAAGCTGTATTGACCAATCAGCATCCAGAACCATGCGTTTTAGAATTAAAGGGATAGTTCACCCAAAAATGAAAATTCTCTCATCATTTACTCATCCTCATGCCATCCCAGATGTATTAGATGTTTATGATTTTTTTCTTCTGCTGAACACAAACAAAGATTTTTAGAAGAATGTCTCACCTCTGTGGGTCCATACAATGCAAGTGAATGGTGATCAGACCTTTCATGTTTGACTTGTTTAAATTGTTAATGGAGGTGATTGTCTAGCACTGGACTAATTTGACCATCCTTAATTAATTATGCATAATGTTCCCAAAACACAAAATACATATCATTACATGATATGCATGGTAATTTATGAAAAGGTAAAAGTTGTTGTTGGCTGTTTTGTTCAGAATGCATTTCCCTTTGAAAGCTGGGGACCCTGTGGTCATTGAAATTAAAACTAGAAGACCTTTGAATGTCACAGAACATAATAGCATTTAAACATGGCACTTATTCTGCATCTCCAAATAGCTGGAATAAATAAGGCTCTTTATAACACTTTAACTTCTGTACTCTTTTAATAGTGTAATGACTTCATTGTGTTGTGTTGTAGGGCAAGTGGATGTCAAATTTCAGGAGTTTGCCCCGATTTATAAAAAACAATATTCTCTGGCCTTCCTGTCCCAGATCCAAGATGAACTGGAGCAACGCAAAGAAGATCACACACAGCTCCTCAAACAAAGGGTAGGGTACAGAATCGTAAACCTCAGAAATGGTCCTCTATCAATTTAGAACAACTCTATAGAACATAGGCATGTCTATCATTCAGTCATTGTTCATATACTGTATATTGACTCATTATGCCTAATTACACAGAAGCCTCTAGAGGAGGGACATGTGCTTTTTGAAGAGAATGTGCTGTACTTTGATGAGAGCAGGAAATGGAAAAACAGATTTGTTGTGGTGCGTGCCAGTTATGTCATCGAGTGCCACGAGAGCTACAAGGTATGAGTTATGCCATCTAGAAATTAACATTTGGGGTACCACAAACCAATTTAACATTTATTGCAGTATCTTACTTGCTCTCCTGCAGACATATATGAAAGGTGCGCCTGCACTTTACAGGGTCCTGCCTACAGGGGGCACAATTCTGACTTCAAAAGAGAAGTACATGGAAATGGTGGACCAGTGTTGCCCTTGCACTAACAGTGAGTAATAAACAAAAATACAAATCTGCTGAAAACATTTGAGGTGAACATAAAATGCTAAATTTGCTAGACCTAGTTTACCATAATGATCTCACTGTGAATGCAGCGACAGTAGGAAATTCGAAGCACTGCCCCCAGTGACCGAAGCTGGAAGTGTAGTTGAACATATGGGCATGTGTGAACTTTACCTTCTGGTTGAAATGTCCACAGTGTGGAACCAAATGCAAATTGTATTTTTAGTAGTAAATTATGTAATACAGTCAAAAGTAATACATATTTTATAAGTCCAGTGCAAGGGACATTTTGGGGGGGCCATGGACTCAAGTGGGAAAAAAAGGGCACTTCTCATAATTATTTATTAATAAAATATTTTTAAACAAAATATTAAATATATTAACACAACTCTGACTTCCTTACCAATTTATTTTAATTCCCTCACACTCACGTAATTGTATCATACTCAACAGATTTCTACAAAATAATCAGTTCACACAGAGAACATGGTCTTTTTTAGTATTCACTAGGTTATCACAAGAGCAGGCAACAGGAAAGGAAACTATGCCACAATGTGCATGTTTTCTATGCTACTAGTTTCTAGTATAGGCCTATATTTAGAATAAATGACTGCACCAAGGAGAGGGATATAGTTTTACTAATAATTTGTTTATTTTGCACAAGGCAATAACTCGTAATTAATTTGGGATTATTGGAATACACCATATGCTTTAATGGGTGATATTCTTTACTTATTTTGTTTATCCTATTCGCCTGCGGTGCCTTGTCAAATGTATGCATATTAGCGCATTTTAATTAGTTAATGCCTAATTTGCATATCAATGTGGCGATTGTGATGACATTATTAGACACAAATTTAAATGTATTCACCTGTAGTGTCTCCATTAAGTACAGTGCATTAGCCTGTATGGCCATGGTATATAGCCGTAGCTAAACTTTAGCTAACTTATTACATTAGCTAGTTGCTCATGAGTCATGCATGTTAGCAAGACACAAGTTAACTATATTTGTCTTTTGGCTAATTAGCTGTAAAGTCAAGGCATTGGTAACTTAGTCTTTTGTTCATCACCACTCACCTCAAAAAGCACCCCAGAAAAAAGTGCACTTTCTCTACAGGAAGAAAAAGGACAGGAGCTCAAGCCCCCTTTGATGTCTGTGTGCACATGCCTGTCCAACGCCCTGACCCAAACCCCAACCATAAACCCAACCGTCAGTGGTGTAAAAATTTTATTCATAGAGGGAAAATGCAACCTCCGAATCAAGCTCATTATTGATTATGTGAATGCCAATACTTCTTGGTATCCACGGGACCAGCATCTTTGAGGATGCTCGTGCAACGCATTATGAGTAGCCCCACATGAACAGATAAACGCATTTGAGTTGATGCAGAAATGTCTGATTAGAGTTTGCATTTGTCATTAAAGGGAAAGTTCACCCAAAAATGAAAATTCTATCATCTTTTACTCACCCACATGCCTTCCCAGACGTGTATGACTTTCTTTATTTTGCAGAACACAAACAAAGATTTTCAGAAGAATATCTCAGCTCTGTTGGTCCTTACAATACAAGTGAATGGTGATCTGACATTTGAAGCTCCAAATATCACATAAAGGCTGCATAAAAGTGATCCATACTACTCCAGTCCATATCTTCAAAAGTGATGTGAGAAGCAGATACATATTTAAGTCCTTTTTACCATAAATCTCCACTTTCTCTTACACTTTTAGAATGTGAAAGGGGAGATTTATAATAAAAAGGACTTAAATATTGATCTGATTCTCACCCATACTTATCATATCGCTTCTGAATATATAGATTTACCACTTGAGTAGTATGGATTACTTTTATGCTGCCTTTGTGATATTTGGAACTCAAAGGTCTGATCAAAATTCACTTGCATTGTAAGGACCTACAGAGCTGAAATATTCTTCTGAAAATCTTCATTTGTGTTCATCAGAAGAAATAAAGTCATACACATCTGGGATGGCATGAGGGTGGGTAAATGATGAGAGAATTTTCATTTTTGGGTGAAACTATCCCTTTAACTCAGCAGTGTTAGAAATTGTGCTATAAATCATTACAGCAAACACTCTTATGTTTACTGTAAATAATTAATTCCCAAGTCTTATATGTAAAAAAGATGGTCTAAGTAATGTGCAATTGATGTTTTTGTGTGTGTTTCGTTGCAGATGTCCAGGATGATTTTGCACCCCCTGTGGTAGGCATGCCAGGGCAGTTCCCAGTTTATCTTAGACTTCCATACCGTCAGGATTCATATTTCTGTTTCCACAATGAAGAACAGCTTGCTAAATTCAACTGCATCTTATCTGATTGTATTCGCCACCAGAACAAAGGTATAAACTCCTCTGTAATGAAACCACTGAGCGATTAGAATACTCACAAAGGTGACACATGACCCAGTAAAAGCTGTTGTGTCCTACTATGCCTTACCCAACACAGGCCTCAGTAAATGACACTTCTTAGAAAATATATCAGCATACTTGAACATAAAGGAGGGAATAGAAAAGGAGAAAAAAATGAAAGGAATGCTATTGTGGTATCACTGATTATGTAAATCTTCTGTATTTCTTTCTTGTTTACCTTCTGAATTCACTTTCTATTTCTTAATTATGTTCAATAGACTTTCTCAAGAAGAGGACATGTGAGGTTACAGCCTTCCTCAAAGCCCTTCAGTTCTATAGGCAGGAAAAAGGCCAGTATGAATCATGGGATATGCTCATTGGCAGTGATGTGCGGGTAGGTATCCTTTCACATCTGTGCTGCTAGTCATTTCTTTAAACCTTGAAAACATGTCAAAAGACTCTGAAATTAAATGAAATGTTTTGTAATTTAATGTGACAGACAATGCTTATCATTTCAAGATAGATGGAGCCAAGCTCTTGAACCATTTTCTTTTCTTTATTTCTTTCTTTCTTGCTTTTATTCTTCCTTTCTTGTTTGCTTTTGTTCTTTCTTTTGGCTTACATTTGTTCTTTCTTTTTGTTTACTTTTGTTCTGCCTTTCTTTTTCTTGCTTTTTCTCTTTCTTTCTTTTTTGCTTACTTGCTTTTTTAATATATTGAATAATTGGGTAGTTTTAACAGGGAATATATGTTTTCTTAAATAAATCAAATTCAATTTATTTGTATAGTGCTTTTCACAATACATTTTGTTGATGAAGAAGAAACCTTGGGTGAAAGCTCAGGCTGCCACAAAATAACATTTATAACTAAATGTTAGATTTTTTTAGCATTAGAATTATTGTGTAATTGAAGGGACACATCTGAATTTTATTTCAGTTGTTGGAAGAGAGATACAAATTCAGTCCCATGTGTATTCTCTATATGGAGAATATATCCTCAGTGTCACACCTCTCTCTCACACACACACACTGTTGCATCAGGGCAGAGAGTCGTGTGGAATCTAAGTAATGCTCTACACACAGGGAGTTTCACAGGGTAGTTTCACCTAATTGTATTACAGCCATCATTAGACTTAACTATCGATACACCACATTTGTCAATGCTTCTCACATATGTTAAAAAATATTATACTGGTATGAACTACATGTACATGTAATATTTCTGTGTGTTCAGGCGCTTGCTAATCTGTTGATGGAGGACTTCATGCCCTATCTGGAGAAGGAACTGATGCCATGTCTGAAATCCAAGAGGGCAGACAAGAGGAGAGTGTGGTTTGCGGTATGTGTCTTGAACTCCATATTATCAGGCATAATGCTCTCTATGGAATGGCCAAGTCTTGCTTACATACTGTACTGTATATTAACTGCTGCCTGATGCCTGTATTTCCTTATGTAGCCATTACATCTACAGTAGATTGCTCCACTAAGCATGTTAGATATTGCAAAGATTGTCTCCTGTTATTGCCTCGAATTTCTCCAGACTTGCCATTGATACTGGGGTGTGTGATCTTGACGTAAGCCCGGAGGGACATCCCACACCTAAATAGCTTCAGGCCAGGGAGGCCAAAAATGTCCCTTTGTTGTTGTGTTCAAACCAGAAACATACCAGAAATACATTGCATTCCAGAACTTTGTTTATGAACTGTCAGATTCATCACTAAGAAACAAAGAATAATTGGTAGAACACTTATGTAACATTTATATTAATCATTGACCCTTGCACCCTGCAGACGGTTGAGGCTGCTTATTACTTGGTGCAAGACCATCTGATGGAGAAGCTGAATGCACTGAAGGAGGAATGCAAAGAGATGGTACAACAGCAGGGGGTGCTCATGCGCTCCAATATGGACCAGATTACGAGCTCAAGAGCTTTCCTGGAGGGCAAACTCAGAGGTACTCAAGGTCATACTGTGTGTGTGATTGACAATATTAGATTTGTGGTACTTTATAGCTTTGTATTTGTTGCTTCTCTCTCACGATTTTGTAATCTGTGGCTTCTAATAGTGTTGGGATTTCTAAGTCTTAAACAGCAATCCCCCTGACAAAATGTACAAGACCACGCCCGCCTTAACCCCCCCCTTTTCAGATTTATATACATACAATGTTGTATAAAAGCCTATACAAAAGCCAAGTAAATATTAAATAAGATAGCCTATGCTAAATGTCAAAGATATCTTTCTTCCACTAAAAATAGCAGTACATTCTGGCCGATTATTTTAAGTTTTATCAGGTATTTTCCCCTAGTGTTATATTATCAAAATGCATTATATTTCAAGCGTTAGAGCAATTCACCAATGATGATTAATAACCTTAAATTCAGCCTGACTGAGTCATTCGGTAATACATCTGTAGAGCAGAGGAGGACGGTGCCAGGCTGGAACGCCCGGTCCCCAATCAGCCTGATGGGGGACCAGGCATGTGTCGTCCCAGCCCGGCCCCGCCCTCCTCCACTCTACAACATCATACTCTGGTTAACGGCTATAAATATTTCTATTAATAATATGAAACTGTATTCTGCATTATTATTTTTTTATTAACAATACAGGTTTCCCCTTATTACAATGAAATTACTTAACTGTTTTAGCATATATCTGTGATAAACTTGCATCACATGAGCCAGTGTCTCTTTGTGAAACAGCACTTGCCACAAACATATGAAGACACATCGACAGATATCATGTTGAACTCGTAACAATGGACAGATGAACAGAGGCAAAGCTATATTGCTTTATAATAGATTTGCGAGATCACAGGACGCTTTGAGCATGCGCACACACTCAGTGAGTGAGAGCAGGGAGATTTCATAGATCAGCGTATATTTGAGATGATATGCTATGACATGCATTCGTTCACGACATTTAATAGTATCATAGTGCTACAAAGCTACGGTCTATTAAGTTGGACTATGGTCCATTAAGCTATTAATTTTCAGTTATATCCAGAATACATTTTATTTTATTTTGTATCTTTTGATTTTACTTGAATTTATCATCAGTCTCCATGCCTCCCCTTGACATGCTCTGGCGTCCCCCTGGGCAGGTGCGCCTCCCAGTTTGAAAACCGTGGTATTAGTGTGTGTGTGGGTGTTAAACAGAATTTCTAATTTCTTACATACATGTTTTTTCTCATCCTACTCCACCCAACTGCCCACCTGGGTAGCCATGGTAACTGAGCCAGCAACAAAGTATATCACAGAGCATGTGCAGCCTTACTTGCCAGCCATCCTGGAGGAAGTAATGGTGCCCATCAGCCTGGGCTTCACAGAGGCTCGGCAGTTGAGCGAGGGCATGATGGAGCAGCTGTGTCCGGACGCTGAGCAAAAGATGGAACTCATACAGGTTGGAGAAACAAACTTGAAATCTTCATGATGTGTGGTAGCATTTTACATAATCAGATTAATTCACCCCAAAAATACGATTCTGTCATGTTTACTCACCCTTATGTTGTTCCAAACCCTATTGACTTAATTTCTTCTGTGGAACACAAAAGTTAGGAAGAATGTTCAAGCTGTTTTTTTCAGCCTATAGTGCTGTCAAGCTCCAAAAAAGGACTAAAAGCACCATAAAATAAGCCTATATATGATTTGTGAACTTTATTCCATCTTCAAAAGTCATACAATAGCTTTGTGTGAGAAACAAACTGAAATGTAAGTCATTATTCACTAATAATCTTCTCCTCCAACTTAGTACCACTATCAACATAGCCCCATAAGGACAGGGCGGGAATAGTTTGCTTTCACTCGCAATTAGTTTTGTGTTCCCTCCAGGGCTGGACTGGTAATCTGACATACCAGGCATTTACCCGGTGGTCCGCGAAACGTGCCGAATGGGCCATGATGAGCAACAATGAGCCGCCGCATTATGTAGAACGGACCACAAAACGGCGCCGTGATATGCAGAAAAGGACAGCGAACACCCCCCACTTATGCGTGGGCATGCAAAGTTAATTCAGAAAAAAATCCCACCCTGTCCTCTATCTTATTTGCACTTTAAACTTGCGACATTGCAATTGGTCACGTAACATGCAACAATAATATAACAACGTAACGACTAATGCAATTTGGCATTACTGATGTCAAACCTGGTGATACTCGTCTTAACATGCCATATTTGAATATATGTAAACATGAATACGATTTTAATTGTCCTTTTTTATTTGTAAATAAAAAAATTAAAAAAGGAAAAACATTTTCTATGTAAACCTTTGTCCAAAAATATGAATATTTTTATTAAGGGTTAGTCTATATAGTAATAACATGAAATTATATCCTCTTCCCTGAAGGATCTGTTGAGGATGAGAATGGCTAATTTACAGAACTGTTATGAGAAAGTCAGTGGACTGGCAGATCACTTCCAAGAGCTGCAGCAAACCTTCAGCTATTCCACCAGAGGTCTGGAGGACAGCACAGAAATAGACATACAACAGGTACACAACCTCTGTAGTATTTAACTCCTTTCTTGTAGTATAATCTGTTCTTAATTGATGTTATACATGTTGTTACTTTTGATTGATTTTGGGGCCAGGCTAAAATGTGTCTGTTGTGTGATTGGTTCAGCTGATGGAGAATGTAGTGTACACCTTTGAGCTGCTCCTGCGAAAGGCTCTGGAGGACCCATCTGTTAACTTTCCATTGGCTGTGCAAAAGGCCAAACACAGGGTTCTGAAGGTACACATATCACATTTCATTTACAAACACAAACACTTATGTGTCAGATTGCTTACTTAATTGACTTTATCTGTGTCCTACAGCAATTTGACTATGACAGTTGCACAGTGAGGAAGAAGATCTTTCAGGATGCTTTGATCAGTATCACTCTACCAAGCGTAAAGGAACACTTGGCCCCATCCTCCAAAGAGGTACATTTCCTGACATTGGAATCAAAAACATCACAACAGACAAAATAACAACAAAATAAGAGCCCCTTCAAATTCAAGTGTATGCCACATTTATTCTTTCTTGTACATATCACTTAATTGACTGTCTTTTTTGAAAATGTATAGGAACTACCAAAATTTGAGCAGTACATATTTGCTGATTACTCCAACTTCATCAGTGTGGAAAACGTGTACGAGGATATTCTCCAAAAGATACTGGAAAAGGATGTCAACATGGGTATGTCACATGATCATGGCAAGACCTCTGGGAGTCTCACAAATATGCTATTTGTATTAGGCACTATAAGTATAAAGCACTGTAAAACTACTTATTTTTTTACATAAAGATGGTGTTAGCAAATTCACATATAGTGACACCAAAAGTATTTGGACACATAAGCTATACTTTAAAACAGTGTTTCCCAACTTTTTTGCCATAAGTACCCCCACAACACTACCAGAAAGGCTGACGTACTCCTTCATCGACACAAAACCAAAGATGTGTACCCAAAACTATATAATTTAACATTATCATTAATATTGAATAATATTAATGATAATAATCAATTATATTTCAATGACAATTCTCTCATCATTTACTCACTCTCATGCCATACTAGATATGTATGACTTTCTTTCAAAGATTTCTTTATTTTTTGTCAAAGACACAAAATTGTTTAGAAAACTCACAGCTTTGTAGGTCTTCACAATACAAGTGAATGGTGGCCAGAACTTTGAAGCTCCAAAAACACATCAAGGCAGCATAAAAGTAATCCATAAGACTCCAGTGAAACAGATCAATATTTAAGTCCTTTTTTTACTAGTAATCTCCAACTTCACTTTCACATTCTTTTGTTTTTGGCAATTCACATTCTTTGTACATATCACCACCTACTGGGAAGGAAATGTATAGTAAAAAGACATAAATATTCTTGCTCTCAACCACACCTATCACATTGCTTCTGAAGATATGGATTTATCATAATTACCTTTATGCTGCATTTATGTGCTTTTTGGAACTTCAAAGTTCTGGCCACCATTTACTTGCCTTGTATGGACCTACAGAGCTGATATATTCTTCTAAAAATCTTTGTGTTCTGCAGAAGAAAGTAATTCATACACATCTGGAAAGTAAATGAGAGAATTAAAATGTTTGGGTGTACTATCCCTTTAAAAGAGACATTATTCAGTAACAAATGGACTGTGTGGATTTCATCTGTTAACACATATAACATGGGATGGTAAAAAACTAACTTTTACCTTCAACTCACAGTAAAATTTTCTCTGTGCCAAACTTCAGATAGAGTAAAAGGTTGATATCGGGATTGTTCAAATGAAGATTGCGATCAATTGGAAAAAAAATATTTTAATTTTATTATTTTTATTTTAAGCTATACATGTGATTTTGTTATGTTCAACATGGAAATAAATTATTATTTTTGTATACCCCCTGGAATCTGCTTACGTACCCCTTGAGGTACACGTATTCCCAGTTGGGAATCACTACGGTACTTTAAAATGCATGGATGTTATTGCAATAGATAGCAAAATATTAAACCAAGTTGTAATTATTGTAAATATAGCACAAACACACTTAAGCTCAACATTTTCACAAAAATAAGCTTGCTAAGTTATAAAACAAAAGATATTCAGTTTTCCTGACTAACCACTGGGTATAACTATCACTATGTTTTCTAGTACAATTCTCAAATAAGAAACTCAAAATTAGTGTTTCAGTTGGAACAACAACCACTTTAAATTAGTTGAAGTTCAAATTTGTTCAGGCTCAACTTGTGCAGTTGTTCGCTGTCAAAAAAGTCGAAGCAAGTTAATGATATCCACATAACTAACCTTGGTTTATAGCTTAAATGTTTAAGAAAAGTAACTAGGCAAGATCCTGCATCATGAGTTTGCAGATGCCACTTGCTTTGATAGTTTGTTATCCAATGCAATGATGTTCAGAGCAGACATTTTTAAATATGACTTAAGTTTCAAAAATGCTCCAAATAATTTTCGGGGCCACCGTATATAAAAATATAGAAGTATATCAAAGTTGTTTAGATTCATACCACAAAGATTAATATGAGATTTACCTAAAATACAATTCTCGAAACTGTTTGATTGCAGTGGTCAAGGAGGCAGCCAGCAAAAAGAAGTACAACCTGTTCTCAGAGAGCAGATACAATTTCAGTCTGTCCAGCCTGTCTTTCACCCCGCCAGAATCCACACCCAGCAGCCCGGGATGCTTAAACACCCCAAAAAGTCTGCACACAGCCCTGCCACCCTCTCATTTACTAACCAACGGCCTGGCAGCTAACAAATCCTTCCCCAATGAACTAGAGCCGAGGATACATGGGGTTGTTCAGCCACTTGAAAAGTCAAGTCCAAAGACTGAAAGTCAAGACCAGCCTAGTGCCACACTGAGCCAAGCTTTGCCTGCCGTGGAAAAATGTTATGCAGCTGAAAACACAACAATCCTAGAGGAGAGTATGGATGATGTATTTGTGACAGATGAAACATTGAAACATACAGCAACCTCCATCTCCACAGACACTTCAGCAGAGACTAACCCAGAACTTAAATCTACCACAACAAAATTTTTAGCCACTGTTGCCCCTATTGTGTACCCTGACCCTAACCCTTCTAGTTCAAAGGAAGGAGGTGATGCAGCAGCTTTCTCAAACTTTGCTAATGGACACACAGTAGTGATCAGCCCTGTATGCATGAAAACCACAAACCCTACTTCCTCTTGCTCTGATAGAGAGTGTGTGCTCACAACACCCATTGCTGGAGAGGAGGACAGTAGCAGGGGTGCTGTAAAGATAGTTGTCTTGTCAGATGATCCAGTCCCAAACAGAGAAGAAATTAATGATGTTAGTGTGATGGAAAACAAGTACCCAATTGCAGCTGGTTTATCTATTGAAGATGCAGAGACAAATGTTTTTTATACTGCTCAAGACATCTCCAAAGAATCAGACAACCAGCCAATAATAGATCCAGGAAAAGACTCAGATTCTCAATCTTTATCAGACCCAGAAGATGAAGTCAGGCCCCTGGACTGTGTGAAGGCAATTCGTGATTTGGTAGAGGAGGTTATTGAAATAGAGGAGGTGGTTCTGCCTTGCAAAGTCAATTGTGAAATAGAGGAGGTGGTTCAGCCTTGCAAAGACAATTGTGAAAAAGTTAGTGTTGACATTTTAGAGGAACCAGAGGCTATAGTTTAAGTCCAACCAAGGCTTAATGGACTGTTCCAGGTTCAAAACTATTTCAGTTCAATCACGAGCATTTGTAGCATAATGTTCATTACCACAAAAAATGTATTCGACCTGTCCCTTATTTATAAAAAAAAAAAAAAAAAAATCCACCAATAGTGGATTTTGCAGATACGATAACTAAGTTGGTAGATGAGGCTGATAACCGATTAATCGGCTGATAGTTTTTAAAATCGATTCATAGAATGTTATGTTTTCTTTTTCGGTTCTGACATAGAGCAAAGTACAAAATGAATAAAAAGTTTATTTTTCAACCAAAATCCCCAAAATAATAATAAAAGAATTAGATAATGCATAATGTGGGACCTTTAACACTAAACAAGCCTGAAACACACAGGGGACTCTTATTTTGAAATGATATCTTTTATAGCCTAGATATTATTATTATTATTCACAATGTATGAAATTGGAGACATGATGTGCTGATGAGGGATGTTTCCATATATTCACATTTTTCTTTGCATGCCCTCGCTCCAGTTTAAAAAAACATTAATATCAGAGGAATACGGGGGATTAAAAAAAATATCTTCAACTATTGGCATAGAATAACCGATAGTTACAAAAACTTTCGGCACTGATAAATGGTCAATCCAATATATCAGTCTACCTCTAATGTTGACATGATTTTAGTGCCATAAAATCAGGGATTTACTGGCGTAATTGTAATTCTGAATATAACTTCACATAGATAAGATTAGTAAGTGATTGTATCACACTGAAATCTTGTTAACATGTGTAGTGATTGCGTCTTGTGGCTAAACTTTTTAAATAGTATTTTAACATTTATGGACTGGCCCCATTCACTTCCATAGTAAGTGCCTTACTGTAACTGCAATTTATTTATTTATTAAAGATGTAGGACATGTCGAGATAATTTTTTGTGGTAATCTAAGTTATGCCACAAATGTTGTTGAATGAGCTTGCATGAAGTACATTCTTTTAAGGCTCAACCAATATGTTTATCTGACCAATGGAAAACACAGGGAATATTTCAGATTTCTTTTTTGTATCCTACAGAAGTGACAAAAAGAATTATAGTTTAGAGACTGTAATATTATGTTGTATAAAAGTAGTTAGTAAGGACACAATTGTTTCTCACTCTGAGGTACATTTTCATGACATTAATGTAATATAGTTAATCTTAATCTTATTTCATGTATTAATCTATTGTTTTAAGGTAATATAGTATATACAAATTAATTTCTATATTAAAATTTGAATAATATGTAAAATATATAATTACAAATGTGTTTTTGTTTTACTTTAAAATAAGGAATACTTTTGGAAAGAATATGACATTTTATCATTTCATCAAGGTGGATTTCAACTTTCAGAAAACACACAACACGAGCAAAAAATAATTGCCAAGAACAATGGTTGACTACTTAGATTAGACCCACATTTCAAGCTCAACGGATTTTTTTGCCATGGAATCTGGCTCCGTGACATATCTACAGTGCAGTACATTTGTTGTCAAATCTAGTACCGAACTCATTATGAATGACGCACAAGTACATTTTGTGCACGTGCAGGTGTATGCAATCACAGAGATTGTGTATTATATCAGTACTTTCACTACAGATACTGTACAATAATATAATAAAACAACAAGTCACTATCACATATATTGAATAAGCATAACCACCCCTAATAGGTATGTTTGTGTCATAATAGTTAGGGGACTGACTGGTAAAATACAACAGATGCATGGCAGTTAATCACAATCAAGTGAGAGTAAACAAGACTTGCTGACCTTCTGCTGTTCTAAAAGGTGTCTTGGAATTACCTAGCTGTAGTGTGCAATAATATATAGGCAAATTATACATAAATATTATATGAGTGAAATACTTCTATTGAAATAAATCTTTAATTTTTTTCCATTTTTACAAAAAAAAAAACATACCCAGCAAAGGTTCTCACATCCATATTTGTATTTCATATTGCACCACATTAAATAAAAAGGCATCCTATGTAAAACTCTAGTTAAGACAATTCCTAAGCACCTATAAAATTCATAAATACTTCAGAACACATAAAAAAAATCTGTATATTTTAAATGAACACTTGAGTTTGGCTACATTACAAAATACATATGTAGTTAGCAGTGCACCATAAAAGCCGAGAGGTGCTGAAATATTTATACTACAGTAACAAAGGCAAAGAAATAGCCAACATTGTTTTGCACATTTACATTAATGAGTAGTGAAAATATTAAGATGTTCAGTTAGATAATTGTTCCAATGGGTATTTTGATGTGCTGTAGTGCATTTAAAGTTTACAACAGCCATGTCTGAAATGTGTTTGAACATATGAAATCAATGTCATCCGGTATGTTACACATGGGGTCCAAAAGAGGGCACCACTATCACATTTACTCTTATGTCAGATGCTTTATGTAAACTTGAGCATAAGTAAACCATACTCTTAAGGACTTTTTATTAACTCTTGATCCAAAGAAGAGAAGAATGCTTTAAGTTGCAGTTAAGGTCACACAATAGTTTGTTCCCAAAGTCCATAAGAACCAGATCTTACGTCACTGCCATGCAGATAAACTGACAATACTGTTTTGAAGTGTGAGCTGGAGTTTTTACTGCTCATAACTAACTCACCTACATCACTGAAATATCATGCAACTAGTTTGCCCTACTTTTTAAATATTACACAGTTGCTTTAGTGTTTGAATTATCCATTGAATTGGTTTTCAGAGTTTCCGTTTTTTCCTGTAGCAGGCTGTAAGACACAGAGGGCTCTACCGTGATGCTGTGTAGCCATAATAAAACTGCTCATCTGGCCGGAAGCAATAAGACGTGGCAGGAGCGCTAGATTAACGCCTGTCTGTCTGTCTGTCTCCATCAGTCAAAGAACTAGAGGAAATGGGCAACAAACAGTTCTGTCATTTAGAATCATGCAATTAATCATGTAGAAGTACTTGAAGATGGAATATGCAACTAAGGTTATCATCAACACTAGATGGTGCTCTGATTCTGCAAAACCAGCCTACTTAAAATAAATAAGAGCACTACACTTCATGGCAAAAATGAACAGATGTTGATCTCTGTTCATTCCTCTCATCATTCAATCATTCTTCTGTCCAGCCAAATGTCAATCAGCTGAAATAGGCTGGTGTGATCGGCCTCTAAATAAACAACACCCACCCTCTCGGAGACTCACTGGTCTGTCCTCTTAAAATATGGCTTGTTTGCTTTGGTCCTACAAGCTCAAATAATGCAATGTTGTTTTTAGACCAAATCACTTCCAGCGATCGTTTACACACGTTACCCCCTTCTCTCCCAGCATCCCCGCCCTCTCCGCGCAGGAAGTATGTCTTTATCCTCTAAGGAACGCCACTGCTGTCTGGGAAATTTCAGAATTTGTTGAAAGGCTCAAAGAGGAGAAGCTGTATCCCAATGAGAGTCTGGGTAAAATGTAGACTCCACCAGGATTCAGTTCAGATGACTGGGGCTGATGGGAAGGATGTGGGCATGTGTCGTAGGTTAGATCATATGTTAAAAGGTGACAACATGCTTAAAGGAATAGTTCACACGAATAAAAATGAATCCATAGTAATCCATACGACTCCAGTGTTAAATCTATATATTCAGAAGCGATTATGATAGGTGTGTGTGAGAAACAGATCAATATTTTTAAAAGTAATTATTTACTATAATTCCCCTCTCTACCCAGGTAGGTGGCGATATGCATGAAGAATGTGAATAGTCAAAAACAAAAGAATGATGTGGAAGTGAAAGTTGACATTTATAGTAAAAAAGGACTAAAAGGTTGATCTGTTTCTCATCCACACCAATCATATCGCTTCTGAGGACATGGATTTAACCACTGGAGTCGTACAGATTACTTTTATGCTGCCTTGGTGTGCTTTTTTGAGCTTCAAGGTTCTGATTTGTGTTCTAAAGAAGAAAAAATTCATACTCATCTGGGATGGCATGAGGGGGGTTAAATTATGAGAGAATTTTCATTTTTGGATGAACTATCCCTTTAAAGGGTAACTAAACCCTAAACCAACTTTTTTTAGTTAATGATCTGTAAGCATGGGGCTTTATTAGTTCTGGTCATTGATTCAAGTAATTTTTTTGACATTTGTGTATAAAGTGTTTTAATTCTACAATATATGGTATAAAAACGTGTGAGTGCTGCCCTCTTCAGGTTGAACGGTGGCTACTGCAGTTGAATTTTCCTATTGGCTGTTGCGGTACTTCGTGACGTAAGCGGTGACAGCTGACGTAAGCAGGTTCCAGCTCACCACGCCAGATTCATGTACATGTCGTCTTGCGACCGTGTGAGGAATAATAATAACATAGAGTCTGACAGCAGCTGTCAATTAATCCGTCACTACGAGTCTCAGGTGCCCCCCCCCCCACTCAGCCCCGCACTCGGTTCGTTCCCTCTATCCCCGCCGGGGTCTTCCCACTTTTCCTCCATTCTCTGAGCAGGTGTTTAGTTACCCTTTAAGTGGAATGTTAGGGACTGAAAGCCTCAGTCAACATTCACTTTCTATGTAAGGCTGTCAGTCCCTAACAAAGTCATACAGGTTTGGAAAAAATGAGGTTAAATTTTGACAGAATACTCAATTTTGGGTGAAGTGTCCCTTCAGACACTCCAAAGAGTGTTCAGGTAACTGACAGGCCTTAAGCCATCTTTGTGTGTTACAAACATGTGAATCATTCATCCCTAAGGTATGCTGCCAGCATTTCCAGGAAAACAGGGCGAAAATCAATGATCACATTTTCTGTAAGGCTTCTCAAAGAATGATGTTACTTATGAGTCAGACTAACCTACTGTAATTACAGAACCAGATTTTTTCCAACTAGGCTCATTTTTTAAATCATTTAATCTGAGGATAGTCCACACATATCATGTCCATGTACATTTCTTTTTTTAATCAAGATCAAGATTTTAGGTTAAAACTGATAGTAATGTATAAAGGGAAATGTATATTTTAGGTGCCAGGACTGGTCAACATTTCTTTGAATTTTTTCAAAAATGTTTATGAACTTTTCACCTTCTCTTGTTCTGCATTCTGTGGTGTGTCAAATTGCTGTTTATAAAAAAATTTAAATGGAGTACAGCATGTCACACCACAGGACATGCCAAATACTCATAAACAAAATCAACTGTGACTGAGATAATTTCCTCATGATCCTCCTTATTTCTTTTGCTATAAGAAACACAGCCGCTGGTTGATCATTCCAAAATGATCATTTGCTTATCATTTACTCACCCTTATGCAGTCTCAAACTCATATGACTTTCTTCTGTGGAACACAAAGATATTTTGGAGATATGATGTGAATATATCTATACAATGCAAGTCAATGGGGTCCAACACTTTCAAGCTCCAAAGACATAAAGGCAGCATAAAAGTAATCCATACAAGTAGCCTGTTCTCACCCAAAACCGATCTTATCGCTTCAGAAAACATGTATAAACCACTTGAGTTGTATGGATTACTTTTATGCTGTCTTTATGTCTTTGAAGCTTGAAGGTATGGACAAACACCCACATCATATCTACAACAAAATATCTTCGTTTGTGTCTTCAGAAGAAAGTCATACGAGTTTGAGATGGCATAAGGGTAAGTAAATGATGAGAGAATTATAATTTTTGAGTGAACTGTTCCTTTAAGGTTCACAGACATGGTGACTGGGTGATAAAATGGGGATCCAAGGCTGGACACAGGCTGGCAAAAGATCTCAGTGTGTCCAGTCTTGCCCCTGAGATTTAACGCAAAGGTGAGATCCTGTAAAAACTACCGGAAACCTCTAAACCCAAAAGAGTCAAAGTTGTCAGTCTCTTCTCTTTCCTTCCTCTTGACCTCGGTTTCTCTTTTTGCCTCACTCACCACTTTGATCATCAGTGTCTGTCACTCCTCAGTTCAGAGAGACAAAGTTTTAAATAATCTACCTATAGTGGTCCCAAAAAGTATTTGGACACTTGCACCACACTTTAAAATGTGGGAATTTTATAGATACAGGGTTCGTAAAGATGCTTCAAAGTTAAACTCAAGGACTTTTCAAGCACATGTTTATTTGTTTTCAAGGACTGTGCTTGAGATGTCATTAAAACTGTTTCTTTATTTGTTCATTTAAAATTAAAATATTTTATTCACTCAGTTAATTTATTTTTATGAAACGACACATTAAAAGTACAACATGTCTCAATGAGCATCTTTAACTACATATTCTCAGAAACAATTCTTGGTTCACTCATGACGAAATTGATGTGCAGTTGTAGTGTTCTCCCTTAAAACGCACTTTGCTTTCCAGCAAAAGTGAATAACTGTGTCCGTATACGGTAGTCCTTATGACCCGTGTGCTGTGTTCAATGTTTTCTCAAGTCACACAACAGATTTGATGGAGATGTGAAGAACTGACCCAAATTGCAAATGGGTCATTCTCAAAATATTTTGACTTTCCAACTTAAAAAACATAGAAATTTCCTGTTCAGTTTTTGCCTATAAATGCTGAGGGTAAACATTTTGAAACATGTTGACATTATTTATTATTCATAAAGGACAACTTGGCTGTTGTTCTTTCTTTTATTTATTTTTATTTATTTTGTTTCATGAACAAAGCAAGTTAACACTCAATTAACACTAATGTGGGTTAATGGGTTAATGTTAAATGGGTTGCAACGCAACATTTTGAGGGTTCAATGGTTTACAACACCACATTTTTGTGTGTGGAAATATTAGTTAAAATGTGAATTAATACCCTTTTAACATGCTGGGGAAAATCACCAAATGCATATTTAAGCAGTCTCTGAAAATATTTTTTAAAACATAAAAAAAAAAAAAAAAAATGTTACATTGATTACACCAATGCCATGAAATTAAGGCACAAATACAAATGTTAAATTATTCAAATTATTAATAATAATTTAGTTTTTGCACACACATTCATCATTGCACTAATGCTTGTACTAAAATAAGTACAAAATAAATACATAAATAACTTTAAATGTAATAGAAGTTGTGTAACAGATGAAGGGGAAAAGGATTTTTATTTTTTCAGGCAGTTGATTTCAAATATATTTTCGAAATAAAATTCAAAACAGAGTGAAGCCATTTCATATCATTAAAGGTTAAGATTCTAGAATGATACCATTTATTATTATTATTTTTATATTAGAAAGCTATTTCATGACTAATAAAGTCAAGGAACATGTATGTCAACATATTTTGATCTTAACCCAAATGTTGTCAGAAATAACCTATTTTGTGAGACACAAAGCTTTCTTTACACAAGGGGGTGCTATACGACTCACAAAACAGAATCCTCCACTGATCTGCATTCATAACTCAGAATGTTTCACATCTCATAAATTTTTCACTCTGGAGGGTAATTTTTAATTAAAACAGATAGTTACACGAATTCATACTTGTTAAATCCACCGCAGCAGTATCCATAACATTTTTATTTGTTTTTAAAATCCTCTAGTAACAATTGATTGCGATTGGCCCATTCTGAACAGCGTTGCCAAAAGTAACATGTGCCATGTGACAGTGCCGTATATGTGCTGCCAGCTTCAGTAGCGGTCTAGTGGTTTTTGTGTTTTCCGAAATTAAATAAAATACATTTCCTTTATTAAACGATTTAAGCAACGTATTTTACGTTTTTCTATATCTCAAGCACTTTTTAAGCTATTTTCATGGGTTTTCCAGGACTTATATTTGAAAAAGCCAAATTCAAGTATTTCAAGTATTTCAAGCACCTTGTACAAACACAGTATATAACAAAATACCAAACCAAGTGGCATCTAAAATCAAAATGATGCAAGCCATTTAAAAACAGTATTACTAAAATGTTGAATGCCTTAAGACTTCAGGGGTAAAGGCCTGGGGAAAAAAGAGTTCTCTCTAAGTAATGTCATTGAGTACAGATACAATTATTGAGTTTTACTGGTTTGAAATACTTAAAATAAAACTATTTTAATTTTATTGATTCCCTTAACGTAAATTTTGTCTAATCATGACATTAAAAATGAGAAACTCCCATTTTCGAGTAAATGCAGCCAACATTTTTTGCAATCCTTTTCATCTGGAATAACTAAGCATTCTTTATGCACTAAATGAAAGATTACACTGTGCTATTCTAAAAATAAAAGTGATTCTATTAAAGGTCTTTAGAATGAGCCGTTCCCAGTGTGTCTGGCTCCTGGCTTGGCACAGGGGAACTGAGGCTGGGTTTCATTATTGAGTTAACCTGGATCTCTAACACCACAAGGACTAAATGAAAACCACACTTTCAGGCCCCCCAATTCCCTGCGTACTTTCAGTGTATTCTGCAGGTATCATTTACAAAGAGCTGTGAAAAAAAAACATAGCTTCCTCAACCCCCCTTCTCTTTCTGACTTCACAACTCAATCCTCTCTCTCTTGGACTGATCTATAATTTAACAAGCTCTACTTATAGCCGGATCTGTCTCTTTTCTCCGATTTACAGCCAATAGCAACGGAACAGCAAAACTAGGGATGGGTTAAAATGGGCAACTAGACGACAAATAATTATCCAACTGACAAGTAGATTAGTGAGATTGACCAGTTTATCTAAAACATTTTCTTATATATACACTTACTAGGCACTTTATTAGGAACACTATGGTCCTAATAAAGTGCCTGACGTGGTCTTCTACTGTTGTAGCCCATCAGCCTCAAGGTATGATGTGTTGTGCATTCTGAGATGCTATTATGCTCACTACAATTGTTCTGAGTGGTTATCTGAGTTACTGTAGCCTTTTTGTCAGCTCGAAACAGTCTGACCATACTTCGTCCGCAGAGCTGCCGCTAACTGGATGTTTATTTTGATTTTCGCACCTTTCTGAGTACAGCCATGGCCAAAAGTATTGGCAGTGACATAAATGTTGTGTTTCACAAAGTTTTCTGCTTCAGTTGTTGTGGTGTTGATTCACATTGTTTCTAAATTATTGTGCAGAGTGATCAGATGTATTTTAAATAATTGCAAAAAGCTTCATTGGCCAAAAAAATGAACTTTATCACAAAAAAACATATTTCTCTGTTTTTTGGCCCTGGCACAAAATGACCAGCTAACATAATTTCACTAATCATATCAGCAGCACCTGGGAAAGTGTGAACGAGTTCTAGTACTATCACTATCATTCTGATTGGATTATAAGAGCAGATTGATTGCTATAAAAGGAGGGAAGAAGTGCTTCCAATCATTGTGTTCTTGTTAGCAATGGTTACCTCTAAAGAAAGACGTGCAGCCATCATCGCTTTGCATCAAAATGGCCTCACATGCAAGGAAATTGCTGCAAAGAATATTGCACCTGAAAGAACCATTTACCGGATCATCAAGAACTTTAAGGAGAGAGGTTCAACTGCAGTGAAGAAAGCTTCAGGACATCCCAGAGTGTCCAGCAAGCACCAGGACCGTCTTCTCCTGAGGAGTCAGCAAAGAAATCATGTCACCACCAGTGCAGAGCTTGCTCAATATTGGCAGCAGGTTGGTGTGAGTACATCTGCACGCACAGTGAGGCGAAGACTTTTGGACAATGGCCTGGTGTCAAGAAGGGCAGCAAAGAAGCCACTTCTCTCCAAGAAAAACATCAAGGACAGACAAAAATTCTGCTAGAACTACAGGATTGGACAGCAGAAGACTGGTGCAAAGTTATTTTCTCTGATGAAGCCCCCTTCAGACTGTTTGAGACATCTGGAAAATCAAAAGTCTGGAGAAGAAAAGGTGAACGCTACCATGAGTCCTGTGTCGTGCCAACAGTGAAGCATCCCGAGACCATCCATGTGTGGGGTTGCATTTCATCTAAGGGAGTGGGCTCTCTCACAATCCTGCCCAAAAACACTGCCATGAATAAAGAATGGTATCAAAACTTCCTATAAGAGCAACCTCTCCCAATGATCCAGGAGCAATTTGGTGATGATCCGTGCATTTTCCAGCATGATGGAGCACCATGTCACAAGGCAAGAGTGATAATGAAGTGGCTCGGAGATCATTACATTTACATTTTGGATCCATGGCCAGGCAAATCCCCAGATCTTTATCCCATAGAGAACCTGTGGTCAATCCTCAAAGGGTGAGTGGACAAGCAGAAGCCCACAAATTGTGATCAACTACGAGCACTAATAAGGCAAGAATGGATCGGCATCAGTCAGGATTTGGCCCAGAAGCTGATATCCAGCATGCCAGAGCGAATTGCAGAGGTTATGAACAACAAGGGTCAAAGTTGTAAATACTGACTCTTTGCATATATTGAATGTTTTTGACAATAAAAGCCTTTAAAACTTTGAAATACTTATCACTGTTTTCCAGTATACCATAGAAACATGTGAAAAAATTATCTACAAATACTGAAGCAGCAAACTCTGCAAAATACAAAATGTATGTCACTGCCAATACTTTTGGCCATGGCTATAAACTCTAGAGACTGTTGTGCATAAAAATACCAGGAGATCAGAAGTTACAGAAATTCTCAAACCAGCCCATCTGGCATCAACAATCATGCCATGGTCGAAATCACTGAGATCACATTTTATCCCCATTGTGATGATTATCTAAATGAACATTATCTAAAGCTCCTGACCTGTATCTGCTGGATTTTTTTGCATTGCACTGCTGCCACAAGATTGGTTGATTAGATTATCGTATGAATAATTAGGTGTACAGGTGTTCCTAATAATCTGCTCTTAGTGAGAGTATTTTTAGTTTTTTATATTTTTAGCAGCAGTACATATATATTAGCATGCAGACAATGTGCTGTGCTTTAGCTGCAGGACTGTTTGCAGAGTAAAAGCTTCTCTGAAAAGTTAAAATTGTCCAGCTTTTAAAAATGAGTCTTAAGACTCACTATATTCTGGTTCGTTCTGTCGTGCTCCCATCTTTACAATGCACTATATGTTTACGTGTCCCAAGTATATTAAGGTTATTAAGGCCAGGTGAACCTGAAACCACCCTAATTATACAGGGTTTCCTTCATATTGATTATTTGACTACCCACAGATTGGTTAAGGCAACCCACCATCTAGGCAATTTTGAAGCTCAAATATGTTGTACAGTTCAATGACACAACATAGGCCAAACCATAAATCAACATATCACATCAAGTCATCACATTAGTGTTTTGCTGAAAACCCCTGACAGTAGGTGTGGGGCAACCAAAGCAAATTTGTAAAAAGCTGAATAGAGGGAGCTGTGTTTACACTCAAAGCTCAGGGTGTTACTGTTCAGGGAGAGCTGTGGTCTGCTGGGATGCTGGAGGACTCTTAGACACAGCACTTTTGAGCCCTGTTCTACTAAAGACAACAAAACTGTCCGACACGTGTGTGTGTGAGTGATACAATAATAACAAAACCAACTGATCCGCTGCAGTGACTTTGACTGATTCATCATCTTTACACGTACCTGTTGGGGAAACCCTGTGGTCCTAACAGGTATCCATTCTGAAAGTCTGTGAAGAACTCTGGACTAATGGCACCATCTGCTGGGATAATTCCATCTGTAGATACAACACAGAAACCAATGGTTGATTATTTTGGCACCTCTGTGCAAAGGAACTGCAGTCTTGAAGATAAATCATAATTATCTAAACAATGTAAATGTTAAACTATTACTTAAGAGACCCCATGAAATGGTTTCCAAGCGCATTTTTCTTTCACTTTTTGACGCGTTTCCAGTTTATCTTACCTTTTTGATCAATTAATTTCCATGACCTTTTCACGACTTTTCAAGTCAATTGTGATTCCTGGATATGGAATAAAAAAAATATACAGGTGAAACTCGAAAAATTTGAATATCGTGCAAAAGTTCATTAATTTCAGTAATTCAACTTAAAAGGTGAAACTAATATATTATATAGACTCATTACAAGCAAAGTAAGATATTTCAAGCCTTTATTTGATATAATTTTGATGATTATGGCTTACAGCTTATGAAAACCCCAAATTCAGAATCTCAGAAAATTTGAATATTGTGAAAAGGTTCAGTACTGTAGGCTCAAAGTGTCACACTCTAATCAGCTAAACACCTGCAAAGGGTTCCTGAGCCTTTAAATGGTCTCTCAGTCTGGTTCAGTTGAATTCACAATCATGGGGAAGACTGCTGACCTGACAGTTGTGCAGAAACCCATCATTGACACCCTCCACAAGGATGGAAAGCCTCAAAAGGTAATTGTAAAAGAAGTTGGATGTTCCCAAAGTGCTGTATCAAAGCACATTAATAGAAAGTTAAGTGGAAGGGAAAAGTGTGGAAGAAAAAGGTGCACAAGCAGCAGGGATGACCGTAGCCTGGAGAGGATTGTCAGGAAAAGGCCATTCAAATGTGTGGGGGAGCTTCACAAGGAGTGGACTGAGGCTTCAAATGTCGTATTCCTCTTGTCAAGCCGCTCCTGAACAACAAACAACGTCAGAAGTGTCTTACCTGGGCTAAAGAAAAAAAGAACTGGTCTGTTGCTCAGTGGTCCAAAGTCCTCTTTTCTGATGAGAGCAAATTTTGCATCTAATTTGGAAACCAAGGTCCCAGAGTCTGGAGGAAGAATGGAGAGGCACTCCAAGATGCTTGAAGTCCAGTGTGAAGTTTCCACAGTCTGTGTTGGTTTGGGGAGCCATGTCATCGGCTGGTGTTGGTCCACTGTGCTTTATTAAGTCCAGAGTCAACACAGCCGTCTACCGGGACATTTTAGAGCACTTCATGCTTCCTTCAGCAGACACGCTTTATGGAGATGCTGACTTCATTTTCCAGCAGGACTTGGCACCTGCCCACACTACCAAAAGTACCAAAACCTGGTTCAGTGACCATGGTAGTGCTTGATTGGCCAGCAAACTCGCCTGACCTGAACCCCATAGAGAATCTATGGGTCATTGCCAAGAGAAAGATGAGAGACATGAGACCAAACAATGCAGAAGAGCTGAAGGCCGCTATTGAAGCATCTTGGTCTTCCATAACACCTCAGCAGTGCCACAGGCTGATAGCATCCATGCCACGCCGCACTGAGGCAGTAATTAATGCAAAAGGGGCCCAAACCAAGTACTGAGTACATATGCATGATTATATTTTCATAGGGCCGACATTTCTGTATTTAAAATCCTTTTTTTTATTGATTTCATGTAATATTCTAATTTTCTGAGATTCTGAATTTGGGGTTTTCATAAGCTGTAAGCCTTAATCATCAAAATTATATCAAATAAAGGCTTGAAATATCTTACTTTGATTGTAATGAGTCTATATAATATATTAGTTTCACCTTTTAAGTTGAATTACTGAAATTAATGAACTTTTGCACGATATTCTAATTTTTCGAGTTTCACCTGTAATTTGGATTCAAACCAATTTGATAATGATAATCATTTAAACCAATTTGTAAAGTCCAATTCAGAACAGACTCAAAAGAATGATTTGGTCACAAATCAGACATCACATTTTTAGTTTTACTCTACACAAGCTTTACACAAAACCAATATCTACACTCAATTAGCAATTTATTACACCTGGTACACCTACTTATTCATTCTATTACCTACTCAGCCAATCATGTGGCAGCAGTACAATGCATAAAGTTCACATTAACCATCAGAATAGAGAAAAAATTTTGATCTCTCTGATTTTGACCGTGGCATGATTGTAGGTGACAGATGGGCTGGCTTGAGTATTTCTGTAACTGCTGATCTCCTGCGATTTTCACACACAACAGTCTCTAGAGTTTACTCAGAATGGTGCCAGAAACAAAAAACATCCAGTGAGCGGCAGTTCTGTGGACAGAAACGCCTTGTTAATGAGAGAGGTCAACGGAGAATGGCCAGACAGATTCAAGCTGACATAAAGGATACAATAACTCAGATAACCACTCTGTACAATTTTACTCTGTACATCATGGCATGTTAGAATACACAACACGTCGAAACTTGAGGCGAATGGGCTACAACAGCAGAAGACCACGTTGTGTACCTAAGGACCATAGTATTACTAATAAAGTGCTCAGTGAGTGTAAGTGATTATATATTTTATAGCAGAACCAAACTAGAAAAACATATATCCACTAGAGAAATTTCCATTTAAGGTTTTAAAGTTTGGAAAACACAAACTTAAAATTCCCTGGTATTTTCAGGGTTACCATGACTGTGGGAAGCCTGTATTCCTATTGAAACAGGAAGTTGGAGCAGCATATTTCAAAGGGCATGTATGCTTTTAAATAGCCAGTAACCTTTAGTTTGCATAGCAGCCCTTTTGCTCCTTCCAGATGTTATTAGAGGAAGGGGACATTCTCATTCTAGAGAACATTTTATTAGTGAAAATCTGTATTACGCACCGGCGTACACGTTGAAACAATCATTTTTATTCTGGAAAAAAATGAGTGCAGATTTTAAATGTGTATATCTGTTAAAAGTTAATTTTGTAGCAGTACAAACAAAGCTAAGAGATATGAACTGAATGCCATTTTTCAGAAATGAAAATTTCGATCTCATTGGGTCTCACTGGGTCTATTCCTTGTCCTGTCCTATATAACCTGCACTGTAGAAGAGGTTAGGTCAATCCAGGATGACCCCATTATGGATGAAAGGCTCTCCATCATCTCCATACATAAAAGGTTCTGCCTCATCTATTTGCCAGTTCTCCACCATCTCCAGCCACTGAGAGTTATGCCAGTGGAACTTCTCGCTCTGGATCTTTTTGCCCCACTCCACATCATACTCCTACATAGAGAGTAAAGACAGAGTATTAGCACAGGACACAGAAAGACTCTGCCTGTGCTGCCTCCCTGCATGTGCCATACCTAAGACTTGGGATGAATCAGGTGGGCTGTGTTGCTTGGCAGAGGGTTTATGTAGTAGCTGTTTATTTTAAGTCTACAGCAACTGAGCTTAATAAAACCTCTTTGAGGTTGCTTGAAATAGTGGAGCTCAACAGAATCCAAGCACCCTGCCTCTCTAATTAATCATCCCCACTGTGGTTGAAGGCCTGGGGCTTTGACGGCCACCTGAGGCCCAGGCCTCAAACAGACCTCATTGTCACAGGCCTGGCCCTACCAGCAGGCACAGTGACACTTTTTGCCAGGGCACAAATTCATCACTGCTAAATCATTAAAGGCGCTTGGTGCTTGCAGAACTACCATGGCCAACTGGAACAGAGAATGGTACTCTAGCTAATCAATCATAAATTAGCTGACCTCATGATGTTTCTGAACAGAAAGTGTTTGAGTGCTTTATAAATAAATCTGGTAAAACCTTTAACTGTATCCAGAAATAGTGTAAAAAATGTAATTATAAATGACTTCTCCTGTCTGTGTTGAAAACTCTTTAAAGGGATAGTTCACCCCAGAAATGAAAATCCTATCATCATTTACTCACCCTCATGTTTGTCTTTTCTTTCTTGTTGCCCTCATCCACTATTCACTTTCATTGTATGGAAAAAAGATGCATGAAAGTGAATGGTGACTAAGGCTGTCAGTTTAACATTCTGGTAAACATCTCCCTTTATTTCCATGGAATAATAAATGCCAATAGGTAAAAAAAAAAACAAATTAAAAAAAAAAATCCAAAAATGTTTCACTCTCATCTATCTAAACATCTTAGGGATTTCTTTTCCTTGCCAAAGTCGGTTTTGGCTTGCACACTGAGGACATACACTCACTGAGCACTTTATTAAAAACACTATGGTCCTTATACATTTCCCGACATGGTCTTCTGTTGTTGTAGCACATCCGCCTCAAGGTTTGACGAGTTGTGCATTCTGAGATGCAATTAGGGTGACCAACTGGCTATTGCTCTGTTGCAGGTCAGCAGACCTGGTTTTACGGGACAATGCGGGACACGAGGGAGAGATAACTAACTATTATTGTACTAGGTTATTCAATATTGATTTTATATTAGATGTATTTTTGCAGTGATGTTAAATGTTAATGATGGTGCTGACCGGCGCTGTGAACGTCATTCAGTTTGGCATAAGTTCTACGATACAAACTAATTTTAACAGCACGGACCTACTCAGTCTAAATATAATGAAGTGAAAATAATTATCTAATTGTTAAAAAGCACATTTCCAAATAAGCACATCAATTCCATTAGGAAAGACTAGAAAGAGTAAATGCGTTCTTACTGGATTAAGTGCCTCTTGAATACAAAATTTTTGTCTGATCTGGCTGCTTCGAGTAGGCCCTTCTCATTCATTATAACTGAAGAACACCTGGTAGGTGTAGGTGTTCACTTTCACCAGGAGTTCACTTTTGATGAGGTCCACAGATGCTCAGTTCCTTGTTTCTGTCCACGCAGCGGTCATCAGTGAAAATCCCTGCATAAAATGATGCCGAAATAATAATACAAATAAAAAATAATACAGACGAAATTTAAATGACTTGCAGGACAAAGCTTCCACTACAATTGTACAGAGTGGTTATCTGAGTTACCGTAGACTTTGTCAGTTCAAACCAGTCTGGCCATTCTCCGTTGACCTCTCTCATTAACAAGGCATTTCCGTCCTCAGAACTGCCACTCACTAGATGTTTTTTGGCACCATTTAGAGTAAATTCTAGAGCAGAGGTGCCCAAATGTTTTCCTTCCAAGTGCCAAAAGTCAAACTTGATTGAGAGCCGTGGGCCGAAAGTAAACGTTGCATTATATCAAACTGTATTATATTAAAATAATAAAGTTTCCCTGGTTTCCCTCTTTTATGATTTCATAATATAAACAAATGTTACTTTGCAATCTGTTTAACAAATTCAGTGAATAGCTATGTTGGCATATTTATTTTTTATGTTTATTTTCCTCTTGTCATTTATGGCAAGACGAGACAAATCAAAGTTCATCATGTGTTGTGGAACCAACAATCATGCCACGTTCGACATCACTGAGATAATTTTTCCCCATTCTGATGGTTGATGTGAACATTACCTGAAGCTCCTGACCCATATCTACATAATTTTATGCATTGCACTACTGCCCCATGATTGGCTGATTAGATAATCACATAAATAAGTAGGTGTACAGGTGTTCCTAATAAAGTGCTCAGTGAGTGTAAAGGAAATATGCATTGTGAAAAGTGCTATCCAAATAAAACTAAATTCCCAGCATCTTAGTATGTGAAAACAATGTGAAAACGCCTCTGTAAGTGTAGTATTGAGTGGATCTGTGTTCTGTCCACCAAAGCTATGTGACACTAAGCAGATGCCTCCTTTCTCTTTGATGTGGCTCCCTGCTTTCATGGCCCTGTCCGATCTGATGTATGGAACACTTCCCTTGGCCTAAAGACCAACCCTAATTACATTAATCTGAGGCCTGGGACAGATCACTAGTGAAAGCCGTGCCTCGAAAACAGCTTATACATTTAACCCACAACCACTGCCTTTTACCTCAACTGTACCTGAAACCATAAAATACGTGCTGGGATTCAGATACTCTGCTATGAATAGGCATTCTGATGGTAATTAGGAAATGCTCATGTTAATACTTCTGTGCTGTACTGTGCGATACCATAGCTATAGAGGCTTAGGCCTATTGCCAGCAGAGCAAGAAGTATGTGCTGAAATGTTTGGACCAGGCTACAGCATTGGGTTGCAGACAAGATGTCAGTTCTTTAACATGAATTGGAGGTAAGGAGGAGTAGATTCATACTCACAGCTTTGATATCCAATCTATTGTCAAACCTTTCGAATTTCTGCAATTTGATCATGCATTAAGTCAATGAGGTATGCTGGAGCCTCTGGAGATAACATAAAAGTCAAAGAGAAAATCCCTGTATGACTGAAAAACACCATCATACAACTACTGGTTCTTCTAAAATGCTTGTTATGCTGAACAAAGATTGTTATAAAGGATACGTGTTTCTTTTATAATGACATCTCGAGTGGCCTGGTGAAACACCATCTGGTAAAAGACATACACAATATGACGGACAAACTCATCATCCTCCTGCTGGGCTGAAGTTCGAGTCAAGAGAGAGGTTACAATTCCTTAAAGAAATTGTTCACCCAAAAATGAAAATGTATAATATTCTCACACTCCTACCATCCCAGATGCGTATTACTTTTTTCTTCTGCAGAACACAAAGATTTTTAGAAGAGTATATCAGCATGTGTATGGTGACCAAAGTTCTGAAGCTCCAAAAAGCTCATAAAGGCAGCATAAAAGTGATCCATAAGACTCCAGTGGTTTAATCAATATGTTCTGAAATGATCCAATCAATTTTGGATGTAAACATGTGACTAATATGTAACTATTTTTCACTGTACATCTTGCCATCACAGTCTGTAGGCACAATCATGATTTCAAGGTCGATTAAGCTTCCTAGTGCTTGTCGCTAAGAAGTGTAATAAAGCTTGAAATCATGATCGCCAAGAAGACCAATGATGTCAAGATTTATAGTGAAAAATCCATAAGTCTCCATAAGAAAAAAATCTACAAGAGTCATGCATAAGACTCAAGTGGTTTTATCCATGTCTTCTGAAGTGATCCGGTTGGTTTTGGGAGACAACAGACCAGAATATAACTCCTTTTTCCACTATAAATCTTGACATCAGCTGTTTCCAAAGCAATCAAGATGTCAAGCACTAGGAAGTGTAATCAAGCTTGAAAACATGATTGTGCCTAAAGATTGCAATGGCAAGATGCACAGTGAAAAAGGAGTAACATTTTGGTCTGTTCTCATCTAAAATAATTTAATAATAATAATACATTTTATTTATAGGCGCCTTTCAAGACTATCAAGGACACATTACAGACATAATCAAGTTTACAATAAGAGAACAAAAAAGATAAAAAAAAACTAAAATCACATATAAACATTTACATTATAATAGAGATATATACAGGTACCTTCATAAATAAGAGTTATTTGTAGTAAGCTAATTTAAAAAGGTGGGTTTTGAGGAGGGACCTGACGATCAAAGACGATCACAATTATGGATATCTGGCGGTAAAGAGTTCCAGAGTCGTGGAGCAGCACTGGTAAAGGATCTGGACCCAATAGAAGTCAGACGAACTGAAGGTATCACAAGAGAGAGAGAGGAACAGGATCTAAGAGTGCGGGTAAGAGAATATATATGAAGAAGATCGAGAAGATAGGAAGGTGCTAGTCTATGAAGAGCCTTGAAGGTCAATAACAGAATCTTGTAATCAGTATGATTTAAATCCCTTCAGAGTCATATGGATTACATTTGAGCTGCCTTTATATGCTTTTTGGAGCTTCAAATTTTTGGGTCATCATTCACTTGCATTGTACAGACTTACAGAGCTAAGATATTCTTCTAAAAATCGTTATGTTCTGCAGTAGAATAAGTCATACACATCTGGGATGTCATGAAGGTGAGTAAATAAGAGAATTTCATTTTTGGATGAACTATACCTTTAATGAGTTTTCTTTTTCCACTCAGAAATGTTCAAAACAAACAAACATGGGTTTTTCAATGGCTGATGTCAATATCTAGAGAATAGGATTACTGATGACCAATATAATGCCAACAAATGCAACAAATAAGATGCACACAAAATCGCTACAATTAAATTAATCTTTATTTTACACAAAATGTCCTAAAAAAAACATTTGAGAACAGAAATTATGCAGTTCAGATTTCTGTTCATCAGTCAAGCAGGCCTGGTTATCATTTGATGCCAATGATTTCAAAATCCCAAATGTTGTCCTTGGCCAATACTGTATATAGAGCTACCACTAAAAAAGGGCTTTGAAACAACATTTTATAGCACTTTAAACCCTTGATCATTTCCTACCATTCAGTAGTTCTATAAGAGCAGGAATGATGCCTGATTTGGCCAACATTACGGCACAGGAGTCATCCATGGATACAGTACCAATCATGATCACCACCTCCAGGATGAGGTCATCCTCTGCAGAGCCTACAAGCAGGAGATTAGGAACTTATACACATACAAAAACCGTAAAAATAAAATTCTGTTTTACTGGACATTGAGGGTTTTCAGGTGATGTAGATAGTGTGTAATGTTAATTGAGGTATGGACCTGGTTTGAGGTGGTCTTTGAGGTAAGCCACCACGTTATACTCCTTCAGCACCAGTTCCCAGTCCAGATCAGGAATAGTAAGATTGGAGAGAGTGCCCAAGCACTCAATCACAAACTCCTCCTCTTTCTTCAGTCCGATCTGATCTGCCAGGTCTCCAACATAGTCCTCAAACACACAATTCGACCACTGTTACAAGTATGAAATGCTAATCACATGCTTAGTAGTTTTATTAGACAAATAAACTTCATTATTGGTGTGTGTGTGTGTGTGTGTGTGTGTGTGTGTGTGTGTGTGTGTGTGTGTGTGTGTGTGTGTGTGAGTGTATTCTTGTTGTTTTAACTCTCACAATGAACAGGTTTTTAGATGGTCCATCATGTTGAGATATATTTCGTATCATCTTCATCATTAGAGGATCCTTTAGCTTCAGTGCTCTCTTCATCAGCATCTTCAGACCATTACCTTGCAAAGACAAATAAAATCTAGAATTGAGCCTGGTCTTTACAGTGTTTTTTGAGTGTGTTTGTGCATGTGTTTATTTTTAACTTCACACATGATCTGGGCATTTCTCTTGTTGGCAGCCAGGTTGATGCAGAAGGAAATAAGTTCAGCCTAAATCCTCTCCTCACCACAATCAAACAACACCTTCATTACCTGTCAATCAACCGCACCATAAAATAACTGAACAATTATTAAAACACTAAATAGGGAGCTGATTAGGGGGTTAGAATGCAGTGTGGTTGCACCAGTACATACTGTGGCTAAGCTCTGATACAGCTATTAAAGGGACAGTTCACCCGAAAATTCTCTCACCATTTAATCACCCTAATGATATCCCAGATGTGTATGACTTTCTTTCTTCTGTTGAACACAAAGTTTTGGTTGAGAAACAGATCAATATTAAGTCCTTTTTTACTATAAAGTTTCCTCCCTGCACAGTAGGTGGCGAAATGCACGAAGAATGCGAATTGCCAAAAACAAAATAACAAGAATGTGAAAGTGGCGAGTGATTGTAAAAATGACTTAAATATTTATCTGTTTCTCACCCACACTTATCATATTGCTTGTGAAGATATGGATTAAGCCATTGTAGTCTTATGGATTACATTTATGCTGCCTTTATATGCATTGTGGACCTTCAAAAATGTGGTACTCATTCACTTGCATTTTTGGGTGAACTATCCCTTTAAGAGCATTTCAACTGTACTGATGTTACACTCCACTCAATCACTCTTCAATGCACATAGGAAACTCAATTAAATTGGATTCCAATAGAGTTGTTAGACATTAATTGTTAGTCATTATAAACATTAGCACAAAGATAATAGCATGTAAAATAGTCAATTTAAAATTAGTGAACTAATCTTTATTGATACTTTTGTTTATTGAAAAAAAAAAAAGCCCTGACCTCCAATCAAATCCACCTTTGTCCCACAAAAAAACCTGTCAGACTTAGAACATACTTTCCAAACTCTTGCGTGCAATTTGTACATTTCCCAGACATCCAAAAGTTCCTAATTTTCTTCAATGGATACTAACTTTAGACGGTAACCTTACATGTCACTCCCCATTAGCTCAACTAATGTCACCACACCCTAGGCGGAACAGAGGATTGGACTCTGCTACCTGAGGTCAGAGAGGGGGGTGGTACCAGGGGTCCAGGAAGGGAGACTTTGGGGTACATAAACTAGGCAGAAGTCCAGGCCTGTGTTGAAGTGGTCAAGGGTTGTTAACATCGCCCCTGACGTTAACAATAAGCAGGAGAGAGAACTCAGCTGGTGACGAGGCAGCGGTGAGTATGCAAACATACAGTCCCCTACTGAGTATCACATTGCAGCCGCCCCACAGCCTAAATCACAGTGGCTAGACTTACTGGCACCTGCCCTGCTCTCGCATGCAACCATCCAGTCGCCGCACCAAAGCCAGGCAACCCCCAGCCTGCAGTCATCATGTTTTCATTTTTCTAGTCACACAATTTTGTCCATGAAGGGCCCATCGTTTCCTCTTCTCTTAAAATGATGATGTCTGTTGTTTCTCTTAATGCTCTGCAACCTTTAACCTGGTCCCAACACATTGTGCCATGGTGCGAGTATGGGCAATGCAAGTTCTCTTCTTCTTTTTACATAAATGCCCTTTAAATATCTGTCAATCTTTTGTCATGTCATTAATTAAATTTAGTTAATGTTATACCAATTCAAATGTAAACCCCCCAATATTTATACTATGATCAATGGAAAAATGTAATGCTTCACGCTGCAACCCCGCCAAAATTCAAGCCAAATCTACACCCTTGGTCAACTCAAGTTGTGCATACCCCAATCCATTTATACTTGGCTACATAAATGCATCTCTGCAAAGCAGATATAAATTGTTCTACTATTAATGCGCTATAAACAAATAGAACATTATAAGTTCACTTACATGATAACACTAATTCTAGGCAGCAAACTTTTGCTGTACTTGATGTGGCTCATAAAAACTAAAAACAAGGAGTCAAAAATTGCTTCAGCGATTGTTGTACAAAAGGCAAAAGCATCACATTTTCTTCACCATCTTTGGATTCCAAAACTTCTATATACTTCTATAAACTCTCATTTTCTACTCATTAATGTTAATTATTACATAATTTAGTGATGTCATAGCATCATTACCAATGATCAGAGTATAAGGTAGTGTGTTTTTTGAAAGACAAATTATAGAGCTCTCCTGTCCCTAGCTATAATCTCATGCTAATGCAAGCTGATCTCTTACCTGTGGAATGCAGTCTGTGTAGGCAAACATGGACTTGAAATGGTCGTCCATGCTGATGTGGTGCAGAATGCACATGGCGATTTGTCTCTGCAATTCGTCTCATGAAACACAAACACACAAGCCATGAATGGACAGACACACACACTCTGACTATTCAGGTTAGCCAGCAATACATTCAAACACCTTCTGTATTAGGAAAATATGGGCTATATACAAAGACATAATGATAATATGCTGATAATGTTGACTCTCCAGAATATTTGAGTTCTGATTGTTCAATTGTGGCATTCTGCTGTCAAATAATTTTGTATAATGATTGCTAAACTTTATAATTGCTAGCTGTCCCAGCCAATCAATTTTCAACATTATTGTGCTAATTTCACATCCTTTGTGAAAGGAGCCAGTCCTCCTCTGGCTTTACAGCGTGAACATATGCCAATATTAGTGAGTTATAGAGTATGTATCTGATCTATATTTCTAACTTGTGCAACACTAGAGTACTTCTGTCAATGAGAAAGCACACTGGTCTGGACTTGGTAAAAACCTGAATCTCCGACTTAATCAGACAGACAGACACAGAGACCCAGAGAGGGAAATGGGGGGTGGGGACAGGTCCTAGCTGGCCACAGATGCTTAAGGCAAGGTTATCTCAGCCTATTAGAGCCAGATGTGCTCCCAGAGACCCCGAAAAGAGAAGGGCTTCTCCATTAAATTGGGGGGGGAAGCATAAATTTTACTCCCATTAATAACTTCAAGCCAAGCTGCTCTGCAATGCTAGCACCACGATTGGCCCAAACATGTGCTACTCATTAGTGAAAGACACACACAAGCATACAAACACACATTTGGAGGTTAAACACACACACACACACACA